>NC_084797.1:47811520-48123472 GCF_963169125.1 Humulus lupulus
CTGGCTGAATGTCCTTAGCCTGTGCGTGGCTACCTTTGCTTGGACGGGAAGGACGACCTCACTTCTGAAAGTCAAGGAGAAAGGAGTGTGTCCTATGGAAGTCCTGTGGGAAGTTTGGTATGCCTTAAGTACTTGCGGGAGCTGCTTGGGCATACTCCTTTGGCCTCATCTAACCTTTTCTTAAGGCTCGCCTTTAGAGTCTTATTTACAGCCTCGACTTGTCCATTGGCCTGTGGATATGCAACCGAAGAAAAACTTTTAATAACTCCATGCTTTTCACAGAAATTGGTGAAGAGATCACTGTCAAACTGGGTTCCATTATTTGACATGATCTTTTCAGGGAGCCCAAATCGGCATACAATGTATTTCACCACAAAGTCTAGGACTCTCTTTGAAGTGATGGTTGCCAAAGGCTCGGCTTCTACCCACTTCGTAAAATAATCAATTGCCACCACTGCATAGCAAACTCCTCCCTTTCCCATAGGCAAGGATCCTATTAAGTTAATGCCCCATACTGCAAATGGCCATGGGGATGAGATCATCGTCAGCTCGACTGGAGCAGCTCAGGTGATTGTGGCGAAGTGCTGGCATTTGTCGCATTTATGAACATGAGAGATGGAATCTTTTGTTAAAGTGGGCCAAAAATAACCCTGCCATAATATTTTCAAGGCTAGGTTTTACCCCCTAGCATGATCTCCACAAAAGCCTTCATGCACCTCTTGCAAAATGGTTTTAGCCTCCTCTGGCAGAACACACCATAGAAGATGAAGTGAATGACCACGTCGATATAACGTTCCATCTATTATCACATATCTTGGAGCTTGATAGAGTATCTTTCTCACGTCCTTTCTTTCTTCAGGTATCCTTCCTATTGTAAGGTACTCCACTATGGGGGTCATCCAGGTCGGCCATGTAACGCCCTACTACCTTAGAGCCATTACTAAGTGAGGTTAAAATGTGCAATCAACTCGCTAAACGAGGTTTTTAAAACAAAAGTGTGATTAAGTGAAAGTCTAGGCTGTAATCTTTAAAAAGTACTCTATTTCATCAAAAGTTCAAGAGTTTAACATTCGGGATCCCATAGTTTAGTTTATAAAATATTTACAACTCAAAACAAGTTTATAGGTAATTAACCATCAAAACTAGGGTTTGTACAGCCATTTCTCAAAAGTATCCCCAACCAAAACAGTCAGGCAGACCGAACATGTACGCGCCGCCCCCACACTCTCCGTACTCATGGCTGGTTGACTTTCTCTTTGCCCTTACCTGCAACACAGATCACCCGTGAGCCGAAGCCCAGCAAGAAAACTCAAACAGTACATAACATATGCATAATATACAGTTATTACAGCAGATATCTCAAATCTAGTTAGACAGTCCATATAATCTAACACATATATGGCCATGCCGTCCCAGAAGCGTTACCAAAGCCTGGGATCTCGGTCTACACCGTAAGGTTATCCCATGTATCCATTGGGGTCTCACCCTAGCCACGAGCACTCCATGTGCTAAGTGGTATTCCCGGCCCCACTGCCGTTCTCGGCCTTCGCCGTTCTCAGCCCTTCGCCGTTCTCGGCCCTTCGCCGTTCATTCTGCTTTTACCAAATTTAGCATTCTCAAATAACAATCAAATATACAATCATTCATATTAAGCTATATCCTAGCAATGATACAATTTAGGGCCGCGCCCTGCAACAATTCTATGGGCCCAAGCCCTGCTCTACGGGTGCTACAGTTTTCTTACTTGTATCCCGAGCTTCCGATGCCCCAAAGCCGCGAGCACGGTCCTCTAACCCGAGCCTCTCCAAAGACCTAATCACAATACACATAAAACACCCTTTAATGCTAACCAATCCAAATCCACTTTCCGGGGCCAATCCCACACTCTCGGAACCCCCAAATCCCTAAAACAATACACCGAAGACATCCCTCGAACCCCTGGAGCAAAAGCTCAAAATTACAAAATCTCATGTTCTGAAAAATGGCCTAGCGCCGCGGCGCTGCCCTAGAGGGCCGCGGCGCCCAGAAAGTCAGAGAGCTTCCCCTGCCCAGAATCAGCCTCGCGCCGCGGCGCCCAAGAACAGGGCTGCGGCGCTCCTTCGCGAACCCAGAAATCTAGGTTTTTCCTTGCGTTTTTCCCGAGCTTAAACCATTCCAAATCATTCCAAACAAGTACCTAAGCCCCAAAATCAACTCAAAACCCCAAATAAACCCTTTAACAACCTATAAACATCATAGACAACCCCAATCACACAATCATATTCAAAAATCCACTTTTGAGTTTCAAATTTCAGAAACTTAAACCATGGCTTCCAAGACTTAAACCATAACTTGAAAATTGTAAATCATGCCTCTAAAATCCTAAACCACACCAGATACGAAAATTAAGCATGCTAAGGATTCTTACCTCAATCAAACTCAGCTTGAACTCCTCTCAAATCCAGCCTCCAACCTCTTTCCTCTTGATTGCCCTAGTTGAATTCCAAGTGAAACCAGCCATATCCCCTTTAGATTCCACATTCAATCTCTGAAAATTCAGACTTAAATTCAACAAAACAGAGTTCTAACTCTTACCTCTGAATAACCTTGGCCTAAGCTTGATCTTGATTACTTCAAACCCCTTGATTCTCCTTCCAGGACTCAAATTCAGCTTCCTTCTTCTGTTTTTCTTTTGCTCTATCTCTAGGTCTCAAAATTCAGCATAAACCACTATCACAAAGTGTTATACGTGAACCACCCTTTCCCTTCAGCTCAAGCTTATCTATCCCTAGCCAATTGACCATTTTACCCTTCCTTACATATCCCTTCCTAACTAAACCTCAAGGGCTCTCTTGTCTTTTCTTATCTATTACAATTCTACCACTTCTTCCAACCAAACTTGTTACTCTCAGCGGTTACTAATGGTTACACAAGTGACCAAATTACCAGTTACCATTAACTCACAAGAACCCAACTACAAAATCCCCAAAATACCCCTAGGCTCCTCCCGAGCCTGGTATACAATCCCGTTGTGACTTTTAAACTAACTAGCTCCTTAGGACCATCTCGGCACGTGAATCACACTGATACCACCACACTCACGTGGTACAATTCACACAACACAATCATCACATTTATGCCCTCAACGGGCTAAATTTACCAATTTACCCCTATCATGCATACAAGGCCCACATGCATTCTAATCACATACTCATTTAAATTCATATATATAAACATGTTAACTCATTTATTGCCCTCCAGGCACGCTAATCAAGGTCCTAAACCCTATTAGCAAATTGCGGTGTTACAGGCCTTGTGTCAATCATATCGACCTCTACCACTTTTTCTGCATGCTTGGACTCTCCAAAAATTCCACCGGTACTACGTTCAAAGTCTCAGCTTCCTTGGTGGTGGCAAGCCTTGCCAAAGCATCAGCATTAGTGTTCTGCTCGCGAGGGATCTGTTCGACAGTAACGTACTCAAATTTCTGATAGCTCTCTCTTCACCTTAGCTAGGTAAGCTGCCATCTTGGCACCACACGTTTGATATTCCCCCAACACTTGATTGACCATGATCTGGGAATCGCTATAACACTAGACGACCCTTGCTTTCAATTCCTTTGCCACTCTAAGCCCGGCTAACAAAGCTCATACTCGGCTTCGTTGTTTGATGCTTCGAATCTGAATCTCAGCACTGTATGGAATCGATGCCCCTCTATAAAGATCAATATGATCCCAGCTCTAGATCCATTCTCATTAGATGAGCCGTCCATAAATATTCTCCATAACTCCTGCATCGGCTGCTTCAAAAGCTCCTCTTGAAATCCAGTGCATTCAGCCACAAAATCAGCAAGGGCCTGGCTTTTGATCGAGGTTCGTGGTGTGTATAGTATCTTGAACTAGCTGAGTTCTACTACCCATTTTAAAAGACGTCCCGACGCTTTAGGTTTTTGCAAAACCTGCCTTAGAGGTTGGTCGATTATGACGTGGATTGAATGGGACTGCAAGTATGGACTAAGCTTCCTGGAAGCTAATATCAGGCAGAATGCTATCTTTTCTATCAGCGGATACCGTGATTTAGCCCTAAGAAGTCTTTGCTTATATAGTACACCAGTTTTTGAGCACGGTCTTCGTCCCGAACTAACACGGCGCTTGCTGCATTTTCTATCATGGCCAAATATAGGAACAGGGGCTCTCCAGATATAGGCTTAGACAATATTGGGGGTTCGGTCAAATGTGTCTTTAGGGCGAGGAATGCCAGCTCACACTCCTAAGTCCATTCAAATTTCTTATTTCCTCTGAGCAAGTTGAAAAAGGGTAAACACTTGTTAGTGGACTTTGAAATAAATCGGTTTAACGCCGCCACTTTTCCAGTCAAGCTCTGAACTTCTTTACGCGAGCTGGGCGAAGGCATCTCCAAAATAACCTGATTTTTTTTGGGTTCGCCTTTATCCCCCTTGTATTGATTATGAATCCCAGAAACTTTCCTGACGCTACTCCAAAAGTACATTTCTGGGGATTTAGCCTCATATTTTATTTCCTCAAGATTTCAAAACATTCTTTTAGATCGAAAACATGGTTATCAGCAGTCTTGGATTTGACTAGCATATCATCGATATACACTTCCATATTTTTCTCGAACTGATCAACGAACATTCTGTTAACTAACCATTGGTAGGTAGCCCCGACATTCTTCAGCTCGAAGGGCATAACTTTATAATAGTATACATTCGTCGGAGTCATAAAGCTAGTATGCTCCTGGTCCGCAGGATTCATCTCGATCTGGTTATATCCAGAGTACGCATCCATAAAAGACACGAGTTCGTGTCTTGCGGTAGCATCTACTAACTGATAAATTCTCAGCAATGGGAAGCAATCTTTAGGACAAGCTTTGTTTAGGTCAAAAAAATCAATGCAAGTCCGCCACTTTCCATTCGGCTTTGGTACCAGGACAGAATTTGCGATCCAGATCGGATATTTTGCTTCACAAATGAACCCGCACTTCAATAATCGAGCTACTTCTTCTTCCAATGCCTCAACTCGAACTGTTCCCAAACGTCTCTGTTTTTGGGATTTCCTAGGCACGCTTTTATCCAAGTTTAGGGTGTGCATGATCACACTCAGGCTTATTCCTACCATGTCTTCATGAGACCAGGCAAAAACATCTAGATTCCTTTGCAAAAATTTAACTAGTTCTTTTTTCCTATCATCGCCAAGATTTTTTCCAATCTTAACAACTTTTGAAGCATCCGTGGGATCTATTTTTACCTCCTCGAGCTCCTCAATAGCTTGGAGCTCTGTCCTGTCCTTGCCTATTCATGGATTAATGTCATCATTTGGGGCGACGCCTCTATCCTTTGTTCCTTGAGGTTCTTCCGTCCCAGAGGCAACTTCCACTTCAGGGGACTCCTCACCTCTGTCATTTATGGCCATTGCTTGCTGCCCAGGTTGTGATTTTCCTTTAATGGAAATGCTGTAGTATTCCCTGATAGTGAGTTGATCGCCTCTGACTATGCATATTCCCACAGATGAGTGGAATTTGATTGCCAAGTGGCGGATAGAGGTTATGGCTTTGAAGGCCATCAAATTGCATTGTATGTGGCTGGACAGTCAATGACCACGAACTCGAGAAGCTTGGAGACAGTTCCTGGACCTTCACCCAATGTTACCACTTACTCGATTATTCCGATAGTTGTCGACCCTTCACCAGAAAACCCATTTAGAATCATGGAGGTGGCCTTCAGCTCGGTTAGAGAAAATCCCATTTTTTCTAAGGTGGACCTAAAGAGTAGATTCACGGAACCTGCATTATCTACTAGCATCCTCCTAACTCTCCGGTTGGCGAGTTGAACAGTTATCACCAGAAGATCGTTATGTGGGACCTGAACATGGCTAGCATCTTCCTCTGTAAAACTGATTGGTTATTTCTCCAATAGCTACTCTTTTGACAACCGTTGCTCCAGGACAAACTGGACTCCGTTATGGGATTTCAGCTCGTTGATATACCTCTTCTGGGCACCTCTGCTCGTGCCTGCCAGAGAAGGTCCTCCTGAAATGGTGGCTATATCTCCTTCTGTTATCGAAGGATGATTGTCCTGATTCAATTGAGCTTCGGTCTGATTCACTGGAATTTCCAGAGCTGACGGAGCGTTTTGTCCAACAGGCTAATTGGAAGTTGCCCGATTCCGGGCGTACTGAGCTAAAGGTCCTACCCTGATGAGAGTCTTGATCTCATCCTTCAAGTGTCTACAGTCAGTATTATGACTGATATCATTGTGGAATCGACAGAATTTCGAAGAATCTCTCTTTGCCCTTTGATGTTTTAACGGTTCTGGTTTCTTCCATGGAAGGCGAGCATAATTTTCCAAGAAGATGCGTTCTCTAGTATCCGTGAGATTGGTATATGTTGTGTAGACCGGTTTAAATTTCTCCACAGACTTGTTTTTCTTTGTTTCGTTTTGGTGGCCTTCACCATTTCCCTTTCTTTTATTATTTCCCCCTTGGTTATTCTGGGCAACGGTTACATCTGTTACCGCTCCAATGGGCTGGACAGGGACTTGGCTGGTTCCTGCGATGGAAGCTCGTGCCTCTTCTAAGTTGACCCACCTTTGAGATCAGTTTAAGAACTCATCAACAATACTAACTCCTTTCCTCTGTAGCTCCTGCCACAGGTCACCTCCAACAAGGATTCCCATTCTCATCTCCACGAGCTTAGAACTCTCGTCGGCGTCTCTAGCTCGCGCAGCAACATTGGCAAACCTACTTTGGTATGCTTTCAATGGTTCACCGGGCTGTTTCTTTACGTTTGCCAGAGAGTCAGCTTTAATCCTAGCTGCTTGAGAAACCCTGAATGCTCTCTTGAAATCAGCGGAAAAGATTTTCCACGAGCTGATTGAATGCTTCTTGTACTGTTTGAGCCACTGCCTAGCTGGCCCAATCAGAGTCGAGGGGAATATTAAGGATCTTAGCTCGGGCTCGATGTTGTGGGCCATCATCATGGTGTTGAACATCCCTAAGTGGTCAGACGATCTCCATCTCCGTCAAACTTTGACAAATGTGGCATCCTGAAACCCTGTGGATATGTAGTCGCTGTAATATTCGGGGCGAAAATCTCGAGCTCATCCTCTGAGTCACACTCATCTTTCTCCTTTTCCGATAGAAGCCTTTTCATCAGCTCCTCCATCTGGGCTAACCTTTCGAGGGTTTGGTCCCTGGTTCCTTAGTTATTCTAGGGCTGTTCAAAAGCTCCCGTCCTATCGTACACATTCGGTGGGTTGTTGTCCCTCCAAGTTCAGGCTTGGTTTTGTGAGACATTCCCGTTATCGCGTACTTCAGAAGGACCTCCCCCGTGACAAGCGTAACTAACTCCTTCATTTCGAGCTGAATTTCTTCTCTGCGAGTTTAAACGATCTCGAAGATCAGGCTGTGAATCAAATCGGGGACTCTGAGCCGAACTCAGGTGATTTCTCAGATCGCCTTCGGACCTGCCACTTCGATGGCTCCCAGTCCAATAACTTCCATTAGCGAAGCTCACTACTCGCGGTTGAGGCTGAGGATCCAGACTATTGAATAGGGTCCATGGGACATAAGTAGGCACAGATGGAGGAGGATTTCTCCTGCTGTCCCCATAAGCAGGAATGTCCCGCACAAACGGGGGAGGATTTCTCTTGTTGTTTCCATGAACAGGAATGTCCCGTGCAGAACGAGGCAGTGTCAGATGTCTTATGGGTGATGGTGGGTGCCTGACTGGCGAGGCAATTCTTGTCCCATTAGGGCGAACTCAATTAGCCTGCGGTCGCTCTGCCTCGCCATTTCTAGCTCTTTGCACTTGGCGATCCGATCGTGACACATGAGGGTTGGTTGAAACATTTTGTCTCTGTGAGCCTGCTTCGGCTCCTCCTCGTGGGTTTCCATGGGTATTCCTATGTGCATGCGATGGTGGTATCAAACTTGGGGTCGCAGTTCTAACCGATCAACTGACCTGCCGATGACCCCTGGGAGGGCCACTAGGTTGAGCATTTTGGCTCTCTCACGATGTGTGCATAGAATTTGGGGTGGCAGTTCTGATTGACCGACTTGGTTTGGATCGATTATTCTTGTGGGACTTATGAGATCCACTTTGCCTCTTTCCGACATTAACGTCGGTTGCAAGAAGGGGTAATTGGGCCAAAACCCCCTCGATTTGCCTGTTTTCCTTAGCAAGATGGCTCCTTAACTGCATGTGTTTTCAGTTCTACTGCAGTTAAGTAGTCTGGGTTTGGATTCGGCAGCAATGACGCTAAACTCCCAGTATCGTCGTGGCCCACCTGTTGCTTTCCCGGTCGTTGCTGAACTTCAGGGCCATGCTCATTTGAAACAACGGTATGGTGGGACCCCTGCACACCAGGTTGTTCCATCTCATTGTTGTGCATCGAGCGAGTGACCACCATGATGAGATTTTATTGGGATTTTGATGAAAGCATTAATTTTCCTCTCAATGAAAGCACCAAACTGTTGACGCGGTTTTTCGCCAGCAGTGAATTAAGAAATAACAAGGTTGAATTAGTGCTTGATGGTAAACTGAAATAAGAAAATAACTCTCAAGAACACTGTTCTTTTTACGTGGTTCAATGGTTAAAATACACCTAGTCCATGAGTCTATATAATTACTGTTTTTCTCTCTCTATCTTGATAGAGTTTCGGTATTACAGAATAATCGTCCCCTTTCCTGTCCAATATTCTCAATATTTATAGAGAAATTCCTTGGACAGGTTTGGGTAACCCCGTGAGTCAATCACGGATTTGCGTATTTATTACATTTATTATGGAATATTCCCATTTATACTAGGATATGATCTGATCATGAATAAATAGACTCGTAATATCTGGGGTATTAACTTTCATAGGCTGGCCATAAACGATTGTATAAAGTATCCGGGTCTTCAAGGATCCACGGACATGCCATACATTCAATTCACCTCGAGCTGAACACACTGCCGAGCTCGTATCATGGAGGCCATGCCTTATAAATACTATAAGCTCGCGCTTATCAATTTATGCATCCCTAGCTCGTACAACCATCATGAAAATCGTGTTGTCTATATGGAAAGTACATGGACTCCTTGGCTATTTCTTCCATGCATTTATTTGCAAGTTGCACACGATCTGAGGGAAAGACCCGTGCTGAAATTAGGATACACATTTATCGTTTTACCTTTCTAATTACCTCTTGATCCTTAAGTACCATTAATTCACTAGCGAATAATTAATCTATAATAAAATTATAGATTTGAGCTCAATAACTATTCAGTTTCAGAACTAACCCTTAACGCACTACAAAAAGAACAGTGTTTTTCGGTGCATTAGTGTTTACACGCCGGCGAAACTACCTTTTGTCGACGTTGTATACACTAAAGTGTTCACAAAAGTGTATACGTTTTGCGGCGCTTTTTTTCACCTGTATAGTTGACCTTTGCCGACGCCTTCCATGTAACTCATCAGCAAAGGTTAAAAAAAATTCCCACAATGTCGCGCCAAATTTTTGGTGGAAAAAAGCAAAGTTTTGGGGGGAATTTTTCCGCGTGCTAAAAATGGAGCCAAATTTTTTGTGAGAAAGGTTTTTGCAATTGTGCTGGCAAAAGTGTGTCGCACACAAAATGCTTCGTTTCCATTTATTTTTCAAACAGGGACTTTTGTCGGTGCATTGAAACACCCCGACAAAAGTCTCTCCGAATAAATCTGCAACCCAAGCCCCTTTCTTCCTCCCCTCTTCTCTTTTCTCTTTCTCTCTCCACTAGTGCGAAAACCTCCGCCTCCACCAACGGGTATGTCCCTCTAAATGCTATTTGTTTTTTAGTTTTTCTCCCTCTAAATCTCTATTTCTTTGTCTCTATTTGTTTATAAATCTCTTCAACAAGTTTTTTCATGTTGAAATTTTTTTGGGACCACATTTTTGGGGTTTTTTTCCCTCACCATTATTGAGTTTTCCTCACCATTCCGACATTGTTGGCGCCAATCTCCGCTCCTATTCTTAGGTATTTCATTTTTTTTATAATATTTGTTAAATATTAATATAGTGTTCAATTTTTTGTTAAAAATCAATATAGTTTGTTATTTTTTTGTTAAAAATCAATATAGTTTGTTTATTTTGTTAAATGTGATATATCGATAGATTAAATTAATAATATTGATAGATTTTGTTTTTCTAAAATTTATTTTTTATTTGTCAAAGAGGAGATTATGGTTAGAATTGAATTTGTGGTTTAATTTATTTATTTATTTTTGTTTAAATTTGATTAGATTTTTTTTTCATAAAAAGGAACAAAGTTTGCATTGGATTTGAAGTATTTGCAGATTTCATTTGTGAAAAAGTATGTTTCTATATGTATAATTTAATTTTATTATTGTGTTGAATTGAAATTACTATATGAAATGTTAATATGAATAGCATGAGATAGGTAATATGAATTGCGTGATCATAGGCAATATGAATAGCATTAGATAGGTCATATGAATAGGTAATATCATGTTAGTATAATAATAGGTAAATTAATAGCATGAAATAGATTAGGTTTACAATAAGCTTTTAAGAAATATATCTATTTTTTGTTTATGAATGTCTTAATCTTATTTGAGTTTAGAAACAAGAATATGAATATTATTCTTTGTTTAATAATATTTGAATTGTTAGAAGAGTTTGAATATCTTAAATATTCATCCGTAGTGAAGTAGGTTCTGAGATTAAATATTGTGTGCTACGGTGATAGCGGAAGGTTTACAACTTGTGTGTTATAGTGAAGTAGGTTCTAGGCTTGTTTGCCTGCTAGGAGATATAAGGAGAAAATTTATTATAATTTTGTGCTTGTTGTTTGTTGAATTGATAGGTACTTGTAAAATTGGGAAATGTTATAGAAAGAGAGGAAACTCTGTCCAATTTTTTTTTTTAGGTTTGTGAACCTGATAGTGATGGATTGACTAGGTGGATTAGGACACATGCACATTTTTTATGTTTTTGATCTTCGATTACTTGTTATATGGAAAAATATGTCAAACGATTGGAGTTGGATGACTGCAAACAAACGGTCTGCAGATTTTAGGAGATGTGTGGATGAATTTTTTGGAGCTGCTGAAGCTCACCTTAATTCTTCTGGAATTACTCGATGCCTTTGTAAGAAGTGTTTCAATGCTAAATTGCATACTCCACAAAAAATTAAGATCCATTTGTTTGTAAATGACATTCAACCATCGTACACGGTTTGGTTTTATCATGGGGAGTCTTTTTCAAACTCGGTCGAGGAGGATGTAGAGAATGATGATGAAGAGATGGCAGATGTGTTGGTAGATTTATTAAGACAAGATCCTAATTTTGATGAATCAACCAACACACCTTATGGATCTTTTCATGATCCCCCCATCAAGGATAGTACCCATAATGAGAAGTGTGATGATCTGTTTAAGGAAATGGGGACTGAAGTTTACCCAGGTTCCTCGAAATTGACCCTCAATGCATTGGTGAAGCTGATGCATTGCAAAGTTCTGAATAGGTGGAGTAATCATTCTTTCGATCAACATCTCAGTATATTGATTGAGCTATTTTGTAATGCCCCAAAATCCCTACTGCGGTTTAATGGTTGGATTAGTAGGCCAGGAGGGCCATAATTGTTTTATTATGTCATTAAATTATATGAATGTTTATGTGAATTATATTATAATATGATGTTAAATGCATGCATGTGGGTCCACATTTCATCATAGGGGTATTTTGGTAATTTGGCCCATTGAGGGCGTAATTGTATATTTGTATGCATGTCGGTGAACTATTGTTGAGGCCACATTATAATGTGGATTTGTTCAAGCCATTTGACATGAGACGATCTTTGAGTGCAAATTAGCGGTTTAGTCATAACGAGATTAAGTTCGGGGCTCAGGGTGAGTCTCGGGGTAATTTGGTGATTAGAGCGTTGCCGGGAATATAAGGGTAACAGGATATGAATTATTTGTATTTGAGAATTTTGAGAATAACGGGAATTAGAGGGTGTTAATTATGATTAACGAAATATGTAAGAAAGGACAATTTTACCCTTGGGAGCCTTTAGAAAACCTTAATACCTTGGGGAAAAAAGGTTATTTCACCTTAAGATTTATATAAGCCATTGAAGGTTGTAGAAGGTTGGCAAAATAGAGCATAATTTCATTCCTCCCATACCTCTTTTCTTCTCCTTTTTCTTTTGAATTTTTGAGCTGTTCTTGAGGATTCAAGCTAGGGAAGTGGATCTTGAGGGCTTAGGATTTTGTTCCACCATTGAAGAGGGTCCTAATCTGAGCTTGAGGTAAGTTTTTAGCCATTAAAACTCTAGCTTTGCTCTATTTTTGGTTTGGTTTTCTAGATTGGGTGAAGGGAATTGATGGGAGTATTTGGCTAGGGTTACTTGGGTTGTGATTCCTAGGACATGTGTAGATGGTTTTTGGGTTCAATTGGGACATAAAATGAGGTTTGGAAGCTTTTGGTTCATGTTGGAAATGGTGGAGTCGAAGGGGGAAAGTTTCAGGGTGTTTCTGGCTGTGTGTAGCGCTATAGCGCTACTTAGGGAGGCTTTTGGGTCTGTCTTGGGTGCTAGGGCGCTAGTGGGGTAGCATTATAGCGCTACCCTGCTCCTTTAGATTTTGGTTTTGGGAATTTTTAAGGGTTTTTGGCTCGGGGTTTCAATCCTTAAGGCTCGGGATCTAATCTACTCACCGTTTGGGTACAATTCGGGGTCCCAGGAGTGAGGTTTAGGTCAAGAACCTATTATTGTTGATTTTAATTCATGGAAGCTATAATTGGTTATGACTAGGTAATCGCTAAGGAATCAAAAGGTCGATCGTTCTTTTACTATTTCTCGCTCGAACCAAAGGTAAGAAAACTGCACCCCATATGTGACATGCGTGGTTACTATTGTGGCATGTTGAGTGTTTAAATGTGGACATTGATTCCATATCAAATGCTTAGAAAATCTTTCTTACTTGTGAATGGCACTGACTTACTAATCAGAACTGGCAATGGTGTCAGAACTAGCTGTGAAGCTGTGACTTACTAGTCAGGTTTGACAGTAGCTTTGAGCACTGGTCGTGTGTTACTGACCTATGAGTCAAGAGCGGGATAAGCGTCATGAACGCAGAGCCGATAAAAGATTAGATATGATCGATATCTGCATTGAATGACTCATCGGGAGCATTAGTGCCGGACCGACCCCAAGTTCGATGAAAACTAAAAGCGCTTGCCTAGTTTTATTACTAGTTACTTAAAGCCAGGGCCAGAAGGCCCAGGTGATTGTATCGTCACATGGCTAAGGGTACGAAACCCAAAAAAGTGACTCCATGGTCACTCATTTGGTTGACATTGATGACTCGCTCATCAGTAACTTAACCTGTTAAGCTAGCAACTAAATCACTCACTTGTAAAGGGTACGGATCCCACATTAGTGAATTACATCATCAGTCACTCATTTGTTTGGGCTGTAAAAGTACTGGATGATTATCATGATCACCGTTTGATATTATATATATGCAGTATTGATTTTTCTTGCTGGGCTTTGGCTCATAGGTGCTATGTGGTGCAGGTAAAGGGAAAGAAAAGCTCACCCAGCCTTGAGTGGAGAGCTCAGGTGACGATGTGTACATATGCGGCCGCTTGACCACCACGGCCAAGGAGTTTCTCAGAGTGACTAGGGGTTAACCTTATTTTTGCCGCTTAGGTCGGCGGGTTGTAATTTTAAACTGTAATGAACATTTTGGATTGTAAATAGCTTGTAAATATTTTTATGGACCCATGAACAGTTTTATGTTTTAAATAAAATATATCTTTTCCTTTTGATTGGTTTTTCACCTTAACCTATTAATAACACCTAGATGCACGTTTATAACCAAAGAACTCGATTAGCGAGTTAAGCACGGTTCAAAGATCACAGTAACGGTCTTGGAGTAACCAGGGCGTTACATATTTCCTGTGGGAACAAAATTACCGAAGTCTCATAATGAGTCGAAGATGAAGTTGTGTAATCTTGGTTTAGGTTATGACTCAATTCATGCATGTAATCATGATTGTGCACTTTTTTGGAAGGAGAATGAGAAGAAGGATGTATATCCTATTTGTGGGGAAAGCAGATGGCAAAACAACAACGGTAAAGACAAAATATTCCTCATAAAGTGTTGTGGTACTTTCTTGTCATCCCGAGATTGAAGATGCTCTATAGTTGTAGACATTTAGCAGAAGATATATGGTGGCCTTACTCTAAGAGACCCAAAGAAAATGGTGTGCTTAGGAATCTTGTGGATGGTGAAGAATGGAAACAATTTGATAACCTGTATCCGTCTTTTGTAGCCGAACCAATAAATGTGAGACTAGGGTTGGCTACTGATGGATTTAATCCATTTGGCAATATAAGCAACTCCTATAGCATGTGGTCGATTATCCTATTTCCTTATCACTTACCGCCATGGAAGTACATTAAATCAGAGTCCTTGATGTTGTCTCTTTTGATTCCAGGCCTTTTGCACTTGGAAAATACATTGATGTGTTTATGAGACCGTTAATTGGCGAGCTTAAGAAATTGTGGGAGATAGGTGTTGAAACTCGAGATTCTTACAACAAGACATTATTTTTTATGTGTGTCGCAGTTATGTGGACTATCAATGATTACCCAACATATGCTTTAATGTCAGGGTGGAGCACAAAAGGGTACAAGGCGTGTCCGCCATGCAATGAACATACTCCATATGTTGGCTTATGCAACAAAGTTGGTTACGTTGGGCATAGAATCTTTCTTGAAACGAGTGATGTCAGGCAGGGGAAAAAACACTTTGATGGAAAGAACGAAAAAAGAGCTTGGCCTCCAGAGTTAATAGGGAATGCTATTTTGGCTTAGTTGGAGCATCTACAGTTTCAATTTCCTGGAAAACACAAGCAATTTGGGGGTGTCAAACATAAACGTTTTGATATCGAACTTAATTGGTCTAAGAAGAGTATATTTTTTGAACTTGGGCATTGGAAGAATCTCTCACTTAGGCATAATCTTGATGTGATGCACATCAAAAAAAATGTTTGTGGTAGTGTATTGGGGACTTTTCAAAGTATTGAAGGGAAGTCTAAAGACATAGAAAAAGCAAGAGCTGATTTTGCAGGCTTGAAAATTCGTGAAGAGTTGTGGTTGTATGAAGCTGAAAATGGGAAATGGAAGAAGCTGCTAGCTAGTTACACGCTCAGTGTTGACGAGCATCGTGATTTTTGCAAATTTATCAAGTCTGTGAAGTTTCCAGATGGTTTCGCTGCAAACTTGTCAAAAAATGTGAGCGAGAAAGATGGTAAGATATCCGACCTAAAGTCTCATGATTGTCATGTGTTGTTTCAGCGACTGTTGCCAGCTGGTATCCAAAAACTTTTGAAGAAAGAAATTCGAGATACTATCATTGAGTAATGTGTGTTTTTCAAGCAATTATGTTGCAGGACTTTGAACGTCAATGATCTCAAGAGTATGCAGATAAATATTCTAGACATCCTCTGTAAATTAGAAACAATTTTTCCACCAACTTTCTTTGACATCATGGTCCACTTAGTTATGCATTTTCCAAAAGAAGCAATTCTAGGTGGACCAGTGCACTTTAGGTGGATGTATTCCATTGAACGCTCTATGTCTTTGTACAAGCAATATGTTAGAAATTGGGCCCGTCCAAAAGGTTCTATTATTGAAGCATATGTGGTTAATGAGGCGCTAACGTTTTGTTCTAGGTATTTTCGAGGTGTGGAAACTAGATTTAATCGACCAGAACGAAACAATGATGCCATTGCAAACAATTCGAATCGCGAGTTCTCCATATTTATGCATGTGGGATGGCCTATTGGTGCCAATTTTTTTTATACAATGCTAATAAATTTGAAGCGTACAACGTAGTGGTACATATTGAATAATTGTGTAGAAATCGAGAATTATGTCAAGTAAGCCTTGTTGCATTTGAAGTGTTGATATTTTTTATACGTTGAGAGTCGATACCATATAGTTTGAAATTGTTCTGTGTGGTGAGAATATGAGCGAGCTCAGAACAATGGGCGATTCTAATCTTAAAAAAAGGCAAGAAAATGAGTTCCCCTATTGGTTCAAGAATCGAGTAAGTACATAAATTACATTATTATAATCTTGTACATGTTTACAAATAAATCAACTTCCCTAACCCCTTAATTTTCACTTTGTAGATTAATCAACTTCGGCAAATTAGTCCATATCAAGTGTCTGATGAGTTGTATGCCATTGCGAACCCAGGAAAGGCTGTTGTGTTTTCCTATCCCGGATGTATCGTCAACGGTGTCAAATTTCTCATTGAGAGCAGAGATATAAATCATAAAACGCAGAATAGCGATGTTATGGTGCTTGATGAAGATGGTATCAATTTTTATGTTATCCTTCAAGAAGTAATTGAATTGAGTTATTTGAAAGAATGTAGTGCGTTTACTGTTCAAGTGTAAGTGGTTTGACACAAATGTCAGCGACGGTAGGATTGAAAGTGATCCTACTTTTACTAGTGTTCATGTCAATCGTGAATGGTATCAAAATGAACCATTTATACTTGCATCCCAAGCGAAGTTGATCTATTACATCAATGATTTGAAAAAAAAAAGGCATTGACTGGAGGCTCATAAACACTTACATCCCGCACAATGTTTGGGATTTCCCAGATGAAGTGGAGGACACTATTCCAATACTCCAAGAAAACAACTCATCAAGAATTCAATTAGTTGTACAACTTCCACACTTAAAATTTTGACCTCATACGTGAGGATGTCGCCCCAACCGAAGTTGATGAAATTGATGATGTAATTCTCATGAGTGAAAGAGAAATTTCAAATGACTTTTTGGTTGATGATGATGACTTTGAAGATGAAATGTTGGGGGAATATGAGGATTCTAGTGAAGAATAAGTGGATGTAGAAACTGATAGTGATGACAATTGTGTATTGGTTAACGATAAAATCGATGATGACGAGTTGTAATTTTGAACTCATATTTTGAAATGAATTATTGATTTTCCTTGTTAATTCAATGCATATTTTCTTGTTAATTCAATGTATTTCCTTGCTAATTCAATGTCATATTTTAATAAATACATTGTGTTTATAGTATATCTGCTCCTAGTTCTTCATGGGGTGCAAGTAATGTCAGTAACAAGAAAAAGGGGGTGAGAGAGGCCTACACTAGCTGGGTAATTGAGGAGGAACTACGTAAGTTGAAGGTTACTCATTTGACTCCTGAGTTCAGCGAAGACACTAGGACGCCTATCCATAAACATGGGAAGATGTTCGTAAACTTCTGCAAATTCATCGTTCGAGCTA
Source organism: Humulus lupulus (assembly GCF_963169125.1). Classification (NCBI taxonomy): domain Eukaryota; kingdom Viridiplantae; phylum Streptophyta; class Magnoliopsida; order Rosales; family Cannabaceae; genus Humulus; species Humulus lupulus. The sequence continues at coordinate 47,828,837 of NC_084797.1, forward strand.
CTGTGTCACTTCAGTGTCTTGAATGGAAACAAGTGCCTGCAACAGACATCCAGGCAGTGTTGTACATATTGGACGTAATAAATCTATTATATTCATTGCAAAGTTCACACAATTAATCGTATTATATTCTTAAAAATTATGATATTTTTTCAATGCTTAAATGTTTTGCAGATCAAATATATTTATCCAAAAGACAATGTTAAAGTCATGGATGAGCTTGCCTGTACCATGATGAAGGGTCTTCGAGATTATAGGGCCGATTTGAAGAAGGAAGAAAAAAGTTGAGGATATGGGTGCTAAGATAGCAAGTAAGAGTCCAGCCACAGGAGTTACCCAGGAGGATTGTGAATTTCTGATCGCATACTGGACGACTGAAAAACATCAGGTACAAATAATCCTAAAATCAAATCCTGAATAAATTGTATAATATTGTTTTGAAGAAACATTCTAATCAAAATGCTGCAAATCGGAGCAAAATGCCAATAGAAGAAGGATGGGGATCAAAATCTATTGTAGTTCACCTTCATGATCAGGTAAATTATTATAATATCATTTGTTTTAAATAATTAATTCTATAATCATTTTTATAATTACACTATTTATTAACTAGGCTAATTCGGAGACTGGAGAGCTTTCAAGTATCATTGACACCTTCGAAAAATTCCATCACAAAGGTGAAAATTGGCGAAATGAGTTTACGAAGAATAAATATGTAAGTTAAAATTAATTTTTAGTAAATTAATATATTATTTATGTATATTTCTAACTTGATTTCAAATTTTATTTTGACTACTAGGAGGAGATGCGTCAGATTCGTAATTCCTAGCCAACGCCGACTACTGAGTCTACTTCTTCTTGTGATACTTCACCAACTCTGCTCCTTGAGACCTACACATTATGACAGAGGTACTAGGTCAGCGATCTCGTCACACGAGAGGATATAGCCAACAACCAAGACTGAAGGCTATTGGTGGAAAACGAGCGTCTAATATCTCTTCTGGTTCAAGTTCCAATCAGACACAATATAACCTAGAAGAAATTACTCAACTTCGCATGCAGCTTGAGGAACAACAGAGGCAATAGGAGGAATGGCGGAGGCAACAAGAGGAACAACGAAGGCAAGAACAGGGGAAATTTTAGAGTTATTTTCAAACACAACAAGCCTGGATGGCTCAAATGGCTAATTTGTTGTCACAGCAAAACCCTGGACAACTGGTGCCCCCACTTCCCCAGTATCCTCCACAGTTCTTTTAGGCACCAGCTTTGCCACCTCTGCCACCTCCTACTCAGGTTGATTTTTGATGATGATTGTAACACCCTGGATAGCCAAAGACTGTCACACTGTGTACTTTAAATAGTGCCTAACTCGCTAAACGAGTCATTAGGTTGTAAACGTGCATATAGGTGTTATTAACATGCCAGGGTGAAAATCTCGGTCACAAGGAATGGATATATTTTATTTAAAATATTAATCTGTACATGGGCCCATAAAAGTGTTTACAAAGTTATTTACAATCCAAAATGGTCATTACAGTATAAAAGTTACAACCTGCCGACCTAAGCGTCAAAAATAAGGTTAAACCCTAGTTCCCCTGAGAAACATCTTGGCCGTGGTGGTCAAGCGGTCGCATATGTACACATCACCACCTAAGCTCTCCATTCAAGGCTGGGTGAGCTTTTCTTTCCCTTTACCTGCACCACATAGCACCCGTGAGCCAAGAATCACCAAGAAAACTTATTACTGCATGTATACATTATAAATAATTGATTATGGGGCTTGCAGTGTAATGCCCCAACTAATTCTAAGACCTTGGACCATTAAAACTACCAAGCATAACTGCTATTTTGGAACACATGCATAAAATAATAAAACTTTATTATAAAAATCCAAAATACGGGATCCCATTGTTATTACATAACATCATAAGAAAGCAAAACTTTTATTTAATTGTTCAAATACTAAATGCGGAAAAATAATTTCATAATTTAAAAAATACTCAAAATATAAACTTCATCCTCGATCTTTTTCCAGCAGCCCATTCGTTCAGTCCTCTCCCAATACACATGCCAAAGCTACCATGAATCTGTTCCGCCTTCCAAGATTATTTTCCTGCACCATCTAAAATAAAAAGGAATGAGCCTAATGCCCAGCAAGGAAAAATCTACTAAAACATATCATAAAACATAAGACTAAAACATAAATAATAAAACATATGTCGTAAAAACGTAAATCATAAAAAAAACATAGAACTACAATATTAATGGCAATTAAATCATTACCGTAGTATGTGATAAAACCATCTAGGTCCTCTGTCTACTAATCGAGGTAGGTTAGATTACAAAATAGTATATGACAAACCATCTAGGTCCTCTTGCAACTATTCGAGGTAGGTTTAATCATAACTCTAATCTACGATAATGATAAAAATCTTGGGATTTGCTTATTTGCTATATAAGCAACTATATTTCCCAAGCGACTACAACATAAATATATACAAATATACATATAACATATAAACATAACATAACATATAAAAATAATCATAACACATAAAATCTAACCTATTTTCCTTACCAAAAACTAGGATATTGGAGACAAGAATGAGATTGGAAGATCCTAAAACCAAACAGTAACAATCATATGTTTTCTAAAGAAATAGAGATGAAAAGAATATCTAACCACCAAGATAGAAACTTATTGAAAACCCTAAGTTTGAAGAAACTCAAACACCTAATCAAAAGCCATAATAACAAGTTAGGATCTGAAAGAAAATAAAAGAACTATTATAAACTAAACCCGAGGATAAGAATACCTTGGATAGACTAGAACTTCAATCTAATACTGAAATATCACTCTATCTTACTTCCCAAGTGTTTATAAAGCTTAGATGGAAAAGCCTTTAACCCCAAAACCCTAGTGTTTTTTCTCTAGAATAAACTTAGCAGCTTGGAGGCTTTGAAGAATGCTTGAATGATGAATGAAATGGTTGAGTGAAAGGTCCTATTTATAGAGTTCAAGAAGTGAAACTAGCCCCTTTTAAAAAAATAATAAATAAATGAATAATAATTGAATAAATGTGAATTTTCTGTTCAACAAATGCCTAGAACTCAGTCAAAAATGTTCAAGAGCAAGTCCAAGTTGTTGAGGGCTGTTTTAAGCTCAGATTCCACAAAGTTTCAAAAATACCACAATGAACCAATATATCGCCCCTATAGGCAATATATCGCCTGCACCTATGTCCTGAGCCTCCGTGGTATCGTTCGTGCGAAGTCGACGTGTTTTCTGTATCACCCATAGGTGACATATCGACCCCTATAGCTGCGATATATTGGCATACGTTGATATTTTAAACATGTTTTTGCACACTTTCAGCAAACTTGAAGTTTGTTTAAACAACCTTGACTGAGTAAAACGTGATCCTAACAGCTGCTGGAAGGTTCTAGACCTTCTAGATCTATCCTTTATTAATTTATTCATCTAAAATCTTTAAATCCTTAATAAACATGCATGTGACAAGTGTCACATTCTTAATTATTCTATCTAAACCTTTGGTTATAATAAATATCATTTCTAGGACTAGCTATATTAATAAAACCTTATGTTAAAATTAATATTTCTAAACTATTGGTTAAACTTATAAAATTCGTTACTATTTCTACGAGTTTCTAACTAAATCCCAGCTTGAACCAATAATCATGAAAAATAAAATACTACAAGCTACTACTACTACTACTATCTAGCTAAGTAAAATTTTGAGACGCTACATGCAGCCCTAATCAGATTATGACTAATGTAGAGTCCCATAATGTTTACTTAGCTAGCTAGATGGTAGTAGTAGTAGTAGTTAGTATTAGTTAGTAGTATGTTAGTTACTGTGGATTTTGCTTCAAGTCGGGACTTAGTTGGAAACTCATAGCAACAGTATTGGATTTTATAAGTTTAACCTATAGTTAAGAATATTAATTATAACATAAGGTTTGCTTAATATTGCTGGTCCTAGATATATTATTTATTATAACCTATGGTTTAGATAGAGCCAATAAGAGCATGACACTTGTCATAATCATAATTATTAAGGAATTAAGTATTTTTGATGAATAGTTTTAATAAAAGAAAGATCTAGAAGCTCTAGAACCTTCCAGCAGTTCTTAGGATCGTATTATGACTCAATCAAATTTGTTTATCCAATTCAAATTATGCTGAAAAAAATGCAATTACGTGTTTAATGTATCAACGTATGTCGATATATCGCAGCTTAGGGGCCAATATATCGCCTACGGAAGATACGGAAAATACGTCGACTTTGCATGAATGTTTGAACGAGGGCTCGGGATTAGGGTAGAGCTGATATATTACCTATAGGGGGGGGGGGGGGGCGATATATCACCCTTAGTAATAATTTTTGACAAGTTTATGATTATGAATTTAAAAATACCCTTAACCACTTAGACCTGCCTTTGAACGACTTTGACCGAGTTCTGGGGGTCAGTTGAACAAAAATTTAAATCTTTTTCATTTTATATTCATTTATTTATTCAAATTAAAAGGGGTTAGCTTCACTCCTTGAACTCTATAAATAGGACATAGTGCTCAGCCATTTTCTTCATTCTTCAAGCATTTGATCAGAGCCTCCAAGGTGCTAGTGTTACTATAGAGAGATACACTTGGGTTTTGGGTTAAAACTTTATCATTCTAAGCTTTTATAAACACTTAGGAAGTGAGAAATAGTGTGATTTCGGTATTGAGGTTTAGACCAATCCGTAAGGTCATTCAAGGTATTTCTATTCCTAAGTTCAGTTTTATATAATTATTTAGTTTTCTTTAGTATCTTTTATTCAGATCCTAAGTCTTGTTGTTCATTCTTGATTAGGTATTTAAGTTCTTGAAACTTAAGGTCCTTCTTGGTAAGATTCTTCTTGATGGTTTAGTTCTCATTTCATCTTTATTCTTTAGAGATTCTCACCTTTTCAACTATTGGTTTATAGGATTTTCTAAATCTTGTTCTTGTTCCCAAATATCCTGACTTTTGGTAAGGAAAATAGGATAGATTTTATATGCCTATATGTTATGATATGTTTATGTTATGATATATATGAATATGTCTTGTAATCCTTGGAGCTTATAGTTGCTTAGCTAGCAAACCCCAATATTTTTTTTATGTTACTTGGGGCTTATAGTTGCTTAGATAGCAAATCCCAATATTACTATTTTCATAAGTTAGAGTTATGATATATGTTTTATAGTATGTGGTTATGATATACTCTTATGCTTTTGATTTATGATGTATGTTGTTAGTAGATTTTCCTGGTTGGGCATTAGGCTCACTCCTTTATTTTTAGTGTGATGCAGGAAAATGATATGCAAGGCGGAAGGATTCTTGGTAGTTTGGCTTATGTGTTAAGGATGAGTGGAATGAATGGACTGCGTGTCGATCGAGGGTGACGTTTATTTATTAGTCTTTTGAATTATGTTTATTTTGTAATTTCGCATTTAGTTTTTGAACAATTGATTTAAAGTTATGTTTTATGTTTTATTAAATAATGGGTACCCATACCACATTTTACATTTTATTTTGTAATTTGCACAATATTTATTTTGGAGTTTTAATAAAGTTATGATTATTTCTTATGTATGTTTTCTCAAAAAGTAGTAGCAATATCTAGTAGTTTTAATGGTCCAAGGTCTTAGAAATAGTTGGGTCATTACAAATAAGTCATTATGGGTAGATGACTAATAAGTCTCTCTGGGTAGATGACTAATAAGTCTATATAGATAGATGACTGATAAGTCTCTCTGTATAGATGACTAAAAAGTCTCTCTGAATAGATGACTAATAAGTCTCTTTGGGGTTTTACGCCCCAAGCCATGTGACATTTCAGTCACCTGAGCCTTATAGCCTTAGCTCTAAGTAACTAGCCTTTATACTAGACAAGCGCTTTAGTTTTCTTCGACCAATAGGTCGGTCAAGCATTTAATGCTCATGTTGATTAGATCTAATCATTTCGGCTTGTGGTAAACACCCTAATGTTGCTCTTGACTCATAAGCCAATACCATATGACCAGTGTTCAGTACTACTGCCGATCACGACTGATAAGTCAGAACTTCAAGACTAATACTAAACACCTATGTCGTTTCAGACTAATAAGTTAGTGTCATTCACAAGTAAGCAAAGCTGCCAGACATTTACAATGCAACCAATGTCCATAAATAGAACACTCAACATGCCTCATCAATAACCATGCAAGTCACATATTGGGTGCAGTTTTCTTACCTCTGGTTCGAGCGTGAAATAATAAAAGAACGAACCTTGAGAACGATCAGTCCTTAAGTCCCTTAGCGGTCAACTAGTCATAACCAAATATGAAATACCATCAATGAAATAGGCAATAAAAGGTTCATGGACTAAAACCCCGCTCCCAGGACCTTGAATTCTACTAAAACAGTTAGTAGATTCGATCTTGAGCTTAGAGAAATGAAAACCTGCACTTAAAGGCTAGTTAAAACCCAACCTGGCACAAAAGGATGGGAGGGCCGCGACCTGCCCCCCAGTGGCCACGACACGCCCCCAAGACAGAGAGCCCCCTATCTGGGGTGCTAGGGGCAAGCCGTGACTTGACCCTGTGGGTCGTGGCGCGCCTGCTTGATAGAGACCAGGGGAGGTTTTGGGATACCTTCAAGTCGCGACTTGCATGAACTCGGTCATGATTTGACCCCACGAACCCAGCTCCCTTGCATTTTTCTCAATTAAAACTCAGCCAAATCTTCACCAAATCAATCCCAAAATCACAACCAAATATTTATACAACATATCCCCCAATCTAACATCAAAACCCAAGCTTTATACCATTTGAAACATCATCAAACACCCAATTACATAATCAAACATCAAGCTTAAACATAACCTTAAAAATAGAGCAAACACCTTAAAAATTCAAGCTAAAAACCTTACCTCAATCCCTGAATTGAACCCTTCAGTTGTTGCAATACAATCCTAAACTCCCAAGCCTTAAATCCTCAAGTTGAACCCTTTAGTTTCCTTTAAAATTCCAACCCAAGAGAGAGAGATATGATCGAGAGAGAGATGAGGAGAAAGAACTCTATTTTACTGCCTATTACACTCCACATCCTTCTAAACTTTAAACATATCTAATGGTCAAAATGACCAAAATACCCCTAGGGTCATTAAAAACTTCAAAGCCACCCAAGGGCAAAACGGTCATCCCACCTATCCCGTTAATCATAATTAACGTCCTCCGATTCCCGTTATTCCCAATATTCTCAAATATTTATTAAATCATATCCCATTACCCATCTATTCTCGGTGATGTACTAATCATCAAATTACCCCCAGACTCACCCCGAGCCCAGTAATTAACCCCTTTATGACCAAACTGCTAACTTGCATCCTAGGATCGTCTCATGCCGAATAGCTCCTCGAACATATCCACATAATAATGTGGTCTCACCCATAAATCACAATTATGAACATAAATATACAATTATGCCCTTTAGGGACCAAAATTACGAAAATGCCATTCTAATAAGAAGTAGGCCCACATGCAGGCAATTATCATCATATAATAATATAACTCACATAATCATATAATTGCATATTAAATCAATTATGACTATCCTGGCCCCCTAATCCAAGCATTAAGCCACATTAGGAAATTTGGGACATTACAATGATGATGCTGGTACCACTCGATGTTGGGAATTGTGCCCTAAAAATATATTTAGTTGACATTGTTTTAAGAAATAAATAAATAAATTGAATTTGTTATGCATATATTTTATGGACTATATTATTATGTGATAATATTAAGTAAATATATGAAAAATTCCTAAGTTCATATATGTGATCTCAACCACGTATTGGTACAGGAGGATTGTGTTTGAGATAAATGAACTTGAATAGTTCGCAGTAAAATAAAGTTATGGAATCTTTAGATTAATTAATGCAAGTACGGTCCACTAGCATTATGAATACGTGTGATCTAGATCCAGATCACTAGTATAGTAGGACACTTTAGTGGATGTACTTTATATATTAGAGAATATATAGAACTGGACCAGATATCTTTATTAATACTTAGTTCAATACCATTTCGAAGTATCATATACAAATAGATCTTAATCCTGAAGTTACTATGAACTCTTGTTTATGTTATATGAATTCTTTGATTCACTCGTTAGGGTCTGTCAGAATGATCAGGCTAGAAACTTTTATTTTAGGAACTCATTAATGTAAATGGCTGGGGACATAGTATACAGATATGGAATCTATACCTTCTCATAAGAGATTGAATAATGGTTCTCTTAAGAGTTGACTTTTGGGACTGAAAACGTTATTGAGTTCAAATTCATAATTTAGTAATGAATTAACCTTCACTAGTAAAGTCATTGGTACTTAAGGAAACAAGATATAATTAAAAGGATAAAACAGTAATTTTATTCCCGATTAATTATGAACCATTATTAGATGATTAATTTGTATGTAATGATTATATCAATGGACGTTTTATTTTATAAAGTACTCAGGAAATGAAATGTCTATAATTACAAGAGTGCAGTCTCATATTTATAGTGGAGTAATCATGAGATTAATAAATTAAGATTATTTAATTAATAATCTAAAATTTATTGGAGCTTGGAATTATAGGTCCATAGGTCCCCACAGCGGCTCTATCAACACTATTCAAGGCAAGAGTTGATATAAAGGGAAAAATTGTTGAAAGACATATTTAAGAAGAAATTTGTTCTTTGGGCCAAATATGCAATTATGTGATAATAGTGACTAATTAATTAATTACAAATTAATTGTAATTAACAAAATTAATTAATATTTAATTATTTTGTAATTTTTGAAATTATCTTAAATAATGAAATTAATTTTCGATATTATATTAAATAATTAATTAATTATAATTTTCGAAATTATAATAAATTAAATATTTAATTTCAAATTTTATATTGGTTTTAATTAATTGGTAGAATTAATTAAATATCTTAATTTGAGTGAGAGATAATAATCTGATAAGTTCAAATTGGATTTGAATTTAAAAGATTGATATTTATTCAAATAATTAATTATATTTGATAATTAGTTAAAAAGATATTTAATTCAAATTTGAATTAATTATCAGGTTGTTAAATTTTTATCTAATAAAGTAGTTTGAATAAATAATTAAATAAAAATAGAAAAATCAAATATCCCTAAAATATAGGGTGGTACACGACCACACGCAGTCCATGGACAGGGATAGGTTTTTCAATTTTATTTAATTAATTAATGGAAAATTAAAAAAAATTAGTTTTTGGATATTTTCATTAATAATATAATTAATTAATTAAAAGATAAATTGTAAGTTGGTTATAGATTTATTTTTTAAAATTTGAATATTTTATTTTTAAGTAAGACTTATCAGAAAATTAAGAGATACTCGAGAATTCGCTCTAAAGAAAAGAACGATACTTTTCTATCTCTCCCTGAAAAAGATAAAGAACCAATCTCAAGCCTATTCTCTTGATCTCATGTGTTGAGTACATCAAGTTGAATAAGAAATTAACCATCATTTATTCTTTAAGTGCCCACACACTTCTTGAGGTGTAGAGAACGTTGTGGAAGATCTTGGTGTGAGTACCTGGGAGCAACTTGGATAGGAAGTTCATTCAAATTACGAAAAGATAGCAAGGACACTTGATAGGCATCAAGAGGTATGTTTTCTATTATTTTCTTGCTTATGATTCATGTATGTATATTAATGGATCCGCACATTTAAAGGTAGTTTAAATATGTAACAAAAATTTTGTTGTACACTGGGCCAACCCACCACCATTTCGCTGCATATTAGGAAACTCGTTCCTAACAATTGGTACCAGAGCGGTCATTAATCTCTGCATACATTAATTACTGTGTGGGCATCGTATGCATTCTTATGTTATTGTAATATACGTGAATGGATGGCTGTATGTATGTTTAAAGTTTATTCTTAAGGGTCGTTAATTATATGGTGTTTTGGGTTTAGAAATTGTTCTTAAATTTCTAGATGAAAAATGTAAGCCATTTTGGGCATAGAAATTTTTTGTAATTAAGTTTTTGCATTAAATTATTTGAAAAAATTCTATAATGCCCAAGCCTCGGGTTCCGTGCCCCGAAGCCCGAGCCTCGCCCAGCTGCGTGCCCCTACGCACCTCACCCAGCCGTGCACCTGGGCCTGCCGCGTACCCCGTGCCTGTCATGCGTGCACCACGCACATCTGTGCTGCCAGCCTCGCGCGCACCCACGCCTACCAGTCTTTCACGCCCATGCGCCAGTCTCCAGCCAGCATCTGCACACCTCCCAGCTGTCGTGCCCCGCCGAGCCACCACATGCAGCCGCCCCTAGGGTTTCTAAACCCTACTGCTTGCATCTAAAGTTATCCATTTAAATTATGGGCCTAATTAATTTTAGCCCATAATTAAAAATTGTTTTATTTTGAATTAATTGTTTGAGCCCAAATTCAAAAATTGGCCTAATAACTTATTGGGCATTAAAGCCCAAGTTAATTATTCTTAAAATTTGTTTAAGATAAGCCAAATGGCGTAATGGATCAAGACTACTTATGAAGGCCCAAAGTTGAAGATATAGATCTCTTTAGGTTTTATCTAGTCTCTTACAATTTTGCGTATATTTTGCAAGTGCTATAATTTTTCTAGAAGTACACAAGGCACCCAGCCCACATTTATTTATTTATTTTAATTTGTATTTATTTATTTAAATGTTTGAATGTGATTAAATTGTTTAATACTTTATCATGCATTTTTGACAGTATTTAAAATTATGCATGCATCTCATATGGGTAGAAACATGCCTTAGGATTGTCCTTTGTGATTATATGCTTTATGTGATGGACCATATAATAGTAAATCTAGTTTTAAGTAGTTCAAGAGTGGTAGATTTTAAAAGTTGTTTAATTTCTACTATTTAATTAGGCTTTCGAGTGAACTAGTGTATTCTTAACCAAACAAGCGTTTGTTTATAAGTCAAAAGAGAAATGTTGATTTAAGTTTTCACTTACAAATTTGAGAACTTGTCTCAAAATTAATTTGGAATTAGTCTGACCTACCCTAAGGCTGGTCCGTTAATGTTCAAATTAATTAATTGTGGAATTAGTAATTATTTTTTATGTGTTCTTTAATTGTTGCATTCATGCATCACGGTTACTATTATGAAAATAACGGATATTTATTATATGCATAAATTCAATTTTGTTTATTTATTTATTTTCAGCAATCATGTCTAGCTCAAATCCTTTATCTTCTTTACTTGCAAATGAAAAGTTGACTGGTGAAAACTACATGAAATAGAAATCAAACTTGAACATTGTATTAATATGTGAGAACCACAAATTTCTCTTGACTGAGGAATGTCTTGAAGTCCCCCCCCCCCCCCCCCCCCCCCGCTACTGCTGCCAAAACTGCAAGGGAAAAGTTTGATAATTGGATCTTATCAAACAACAAAGCAAAGTGTTATATGCATGACGCCATTATCCATGTGGCAATCATTGATGAAAGAACTCAAGTGAGCATATACTTGAATTTCTTTCTCCAGCTTTTAAAGGTTTCACAACCAATTATTTCATGAGAAAGAAGGAGAAGCAAATGTTGCTGATTCTAACCCATCCTCTTCATAGGCTAAAACCAAAAAGAGGAAAAATGGAAACATAAAGGACAAGGAGAAAGAAAAAGACAAGAATTCAAGGAAGCCTAAAAAGTCATCCAAAGGCAAACTAAACAAGAACACCAAAAGCTCCAAAAAGAAGAACCCTAAAGGGACTTGTTTTCATTGTGGAGTAGATGGTCACTGGAAGAGAAACTGTCCAAAGTATCTCACTAATCTAAAAGAGAAAAAGAAAGGTAAATTTGATTTACTTGTGTTAGAAGCTTGTTTAGTGGAAGACAATTCCTCATCCTGGATAGTATATTCAGGAGCCACTAACCATGTTTGTTTTTCTCTACATATTCTTAGTTCAACGAGGAAGCTTGCTAATGGAGAGGTGGCTATGAGTGTAGGCAGTGGTCAGATTGTCTCTGCAGCAGCAGTGGGGACAGCCCGTCTGGAATTTGAGAAGAATTAATTTCTTGTTTTAGAGAACGTTTATTATATTCCTGGATTTTCTAGAAACTTAATTTCTGTTTCTATGTTGCATGAACAAGGTTTTAAAATTTATTTTAATAATATTTCGATTGTTATTTCAAGATATGGTTTTAAGATATGTTCTGCAAAATCTATTGTTGGACTTCATAAACTGCAAGCTAAAGAGAAATCTGCTTATAATTCTGAATTATTTAAAACAACTAATCCTAGATCTAATAAACGATAAAAGACTGATTCTGATTGTGAAACATATCCGTGGCACTTGAGATTGGGCCATATTGGTCTAGACAGAATTAATCGGCTTTTAAAGATGGTCCTTTAAGAAAACTATCTATTGGATCTCTCCCTGTCTGTGAATCCTGTCTAGAAGGCAAAATGACCAAGAGACCTTTCTCTACTAAAGGTTCAAGAGCTACAGAACCACTTCAGCTTGTACATACGGATGTTTGTGGTCCACTTAATGTACAAGCAAGAGGAGGTTATGAATACTTCGTCACTTTCATTGATGATTATTCAAGATATAGTTACATATACTAATGCAAAGAAAATCTTAAACTTTTGGAAAGTTCAAAGAATTTCAAGCAAAGGCTAAAAAGCAATTAGGTAAATCACTAAAAGTTCTTTGATCTGATCGAGGAGGAGAGTACTTGGATTTTGAATTCGAGGACCATCTGCGTGAGCATGGTATTCAATCCCAACTCACTGCACCTGGAACGCCACAACAGAATGGTATTTTAGAAAGATGGAACAGAACGTTACTAGATATGGTTAGATTAATGATGAGTTTCTCAGCATTACCACTGTCATTCTGGGGCTATGCGATTCAATGTGCTCTATACATATTGAATGTTGTTCCATCTAAGTCTATCCAGAAGACAGCCATGGAATTATAGAATGGTTGTAAACCTAGTTTACACCATTTTCAAATTTGGGGGTGTCCTGCACACGTGCTTAAAGGAAATATTGAGAAGTTGGAATCACACTCTGAAGTGTGCATGTTTGTGGGATATTCCAAAGATACTAGAGGTTGAATTTCCTATAGTCCAAAAGAAAATAAAACATTTGTATCGACAAATGCAACTTTTCTTGAACATGACTATGTCATTAATCACAAACCTCGTAGTAAGGTTGTACTGGAGGAGATGGTCTCAAATGAAGTTGCAAAGTCATCAGCGACAACCAATGAAAAATGGCAAGAGGAAACTTCTAGTTCTAGTCAGAATAGTAGAGAGCCTCGTCGTAGTGGGAGGGTTAGTAAGCAACCCACACGCTATGAACACGAAGTTCAAATGCTTGTGTCTGACACAAACAAAGACGATCCATTGACATTTCAAGATGCAATGAATGATTCTGACAAGGACAAATGGCAATACCCTATGAACCAAGAAATGGAATCAATGTATACCAATTCTGTCTGGGTTCTTGAAGATCCACCTAAGAATATCAAACCCATTGGTTGCAAGTGGATATTCAAGAAGAAAAGAGGAGTGGATGGGAAAGTGGAGACTTTCAAAGCAAGGCTTGTAGCCACAGGCTACACATAGAAATAAGGGGTTGATTATGAAGAAACCTATTCTCCTGTAGCCATGCTAAAATTCATTCGTATACTCTTGTCCATTGCTGCGTGCATGGATTATGAGATTTGGCAAATGGATGTCAAAACAACCTTTTTGAATGGCTACCTTGACGAAACCATTTACATGTCTCAACCAGAAAGGTTCGAAGTAAAAGGTCAAGAGCAAAAAGTTTGCAAGCTTCTTAGGTCAATTTATGGACTCAAACAAGCATCTAGATCTTGGAATTTTAGATTTGATGACACAATTGAAACGTTTGGTTTTGAACAAAACGTTGACGAGCCTTGTGTCTATAAACAAATCAAAGATGGTGTAGTAGTATTCCTTGTTCTTTATGTTGATGATATAATACTGATTGGAAATGACGTACCATCATTATCAAAGGTAAAGAACTGGTTAGTTGAATAATTCCAAATGAAAGATTTGGGAGAAGCCAAGTATGTTATGGGCATTAAAATTCTTAGAGATAGACAGAACAAAACTTTGGCACTAGAATGCTAGAACATGCCTTAGGATTGTTAGAATATCATTTGAGATGCATGCATATTTAAAATTATGCATGCATCTCTAATGAGTAGAAACATGCCTTAGGATTGTCCTTTGTGATTATATGCTTTATGTGATGGACCATATAATAATAAATCTAGTTTCAACTAGTTCAAGAGCGGAAATAGATTTTAAAAGTTGTTTAATTTCTAGTATTTAATAAAATTATTTTATTAATTACAAATGATATTTCTAGTAATTATAGCAAATTAAAATTGAATTAATTAGGGCATAGTTCTATAATTTTAATTTTGCTTAATTTGATTAGTAATTATTAGAATATCATTTGGTAAAAAATAGATTACTTTATTTTTACAAACCAATTAAAAAGCATAGGATGTTTTGAGAAAACACATATTTTAACATAGTGTAGAGTCCAAGAACTTTACTTAGCTAAGATAGATAATAGTATGATAGTATTTATAGCATTATCTTTGTTACTGTGGATTTTTGGTTCAGACCGGGAATTATTTGGACACTCATAGTAGTACTTATAGATTTTCTAAGTTTAACCTATAGTTTAAGAATATTAAGTATAGCCTAAGGTTTGATTATATGACTGATATTAAGGATAATAGTTGTTATATTATAAGGTTTAGATATCAACCAATAGGATTTTAAGCACATGTTATGAATGGGTAATTAAGGATTAAGTATTTTTGAGGATTAAATTTAATATGGAGTAAAGTTTGAATGTTATAGGGTCAGTCAGCAGCTTTGAATACGTTGAGGGCTTAGTCAAGGCTGTTTACCCCATTCAAACTTAGCTAAAATTGTGTAATTTCGTGTTTAAATATTCAGCGTATGCCGATATATCGCAGCTATAGGGGGCGATATATCGCAGCACGTAGATATGGAAAACACGAATCGATGCACGGTCGCCTCGGGAACAGTGGTCCAGGCGATATATCGCCTATAGGGGGCGATATATCGCCTCCACCAGCATGTTTTCAAACACTTTTGAATTCTTTTCCTTTCAGCCATTCAAACTCCTTCAACAGTCCAGCATCTTTTGAACGAGTCTTCAGCCTCTGCTGAACGATTATTCAAATGATTTTCACCTAAAAAGCCATTATTTTTATTCAAGTAAAATCAAGATACTTTCATTCCTAAACTCTATAAATAGGACCTAGTACCCAGCCATTATTCACCTTTTGCTCTAAGTTCAGAGGCTGCTAGTGTTAAGTGAGTGTGAGAGTATAAACACCTGGTTTGGGAAAATCATAAGCTTAAACATCATAAGCTTATCAAACACTTTGGGAAGTGAGATTCAATAGTATTTCGATTGAGGTGTAGATTGGTCTTGCAAGTCTTTGAGGTAACCAAAACTCTAGTTCATTTCTGTATTATGTTATTTTCTTCCTCATAGTCTTCTACTCAATCTCTAACCTTAAATCTTCATTTTGGTTAGGGGATCTAAGTTCTTGAAGCACATAAGTTTGGTAAGTGTGACTTTTAATTGTTTAGTCTTTCCATCCCTTTCATTTCATCTCCCTTCTTCTTTAGACTCACTCTTTCTTATGGTTTTAGGAGTGTTCCAAAAAGTCCCAACTCAGTCCATTATATCCCGGTAACTTTGGTAAGGAAAATAGGCTAGAATCTATATGTTTATGTTTATGTTATCTTATGTGTTATGTTATGATATGTTATGAATATGTTATGAATGTGTATGTTTGTAGGCTTGGGCTTATGCCCTTTTTGACTAACAAGACCCCAAAAAGATTGTGGGCATATGCCTATTTAGCTGGTAGGACCCCACTAATCTCATGGGCATAAGCTTGTTTAGTCTAAGGGACCCCAAGTAATAATGGCCATTATAATAAGTGTATTATGTGTTATGATATGTCTTTACGTTATTATGAAATTTATGTGTATGACTATGTGTTAGATTTTTCCTTGCTGGGCATTAGGCTCATTCCTTTCTGTTTATGTGCAGGAAATAAGCTTTAGAGGCGGAAAGATTCGTGACGCTTAGAGGATGTGTATCGATGGTGAATGGAGTCAAGGGGCCGAGCGTTATTCGATTCGAGGATGTAGTCTTGTTTATGTTTTTATGGTTTTAAATGTATTTTCCGCATTTTCTATGTAACTCTTTTCCCTTAAGTTATTTTTGTTGTAAAGACAATGGGTACCCATATCCTACTAAATTTTATGAAAGTAACCTTTGTTTCTACAAGTTTATAATAAATTATGGTATTTTCGCAAATGTATGTTTTAGTAAGACTTTGTATGTATAGTTCGATAATGGTCCAAGAGTCTAGATTAGTGGGTCATTATACATAGTGACTGGGAGAGGGAGTTATGACAATAAGTCTCATGGTCTCCATTATTAGTTAGCACCAAGGCAGCATGGAGAGGGCCTTGCAATACCCTTGCTTGTGTCCCTTAAGGAAGGCTTCCGACTGTGTTATTCTCTAGGCAAACTTCTTTTTCAAGAACAGGATTTAATGATGTATTTCAAGTTTGACTGACCCTAAGGCACACTCTTGAGTTAAGTCATTGATCTAAAATAATGGGTTACACTCACAAGGTACATTAGGCTTTCGAGCGGACTAGTGCATTCTTGACCAAACAAGCGGTTGTTTATAAGTCAAAAGAGAAATGTTGATTTAAGTTTTCACTTATAAATTTAAGAACTTGTCTCAAATTAATTTGGAATTAGTCTGACCTACCCTAAGGCCGGTCCATTAATGATCAAATTAATTAATCGTGGAATTAGTAATTATTTTTTATGTGTTCTTTAATTGTTGCATTCATGCATCACATTTACTATTCCAAAAATAACTTATATTTATTATATGCATACATTCATTTTTGTTTATTTATTTATTTTCAACAATCACGTCTAGCTCAAATCCTTTATCTTCTTTACTTTCAAATGAAAAGTTGACTGGTGCAAACTAGATGAAATTGAAACCAAACTTGAACATTGTATTAATATGTGAGAACCACAAATTTGTCTTGATTGAGGAATGTCCTGAAGTCCCTCTCGCTACTGCTGCCAAAGCTGCAAGGGAAAATTTTGATAATTGGATCTTATCAAACAACAAAGCAAAGTGTTATATGCTTGTGAGTATGAGCGATGTTCTTAGATTGAAGTTTGAAAACACTGAGAATGCTTATGAGATCTGGGACACCCTTCAAGATATGTTTGTGCAGCAGTCATATCAGTGCAGGCATGAGGCCATTAGATCCTACACGACCAAGAAAATGAAGAAAGGAGTTTCTGTCAGAGAACATGTACTAGACATAATCAATATAATGCATGAGGCCATTATCCATGGGGCAATCATTGATGAAAGGACTCAAGTGAGCATTATACTTGAATCGCTTTCTCCAGCTTTTAAAGGTTTCACAACCAATTATGTCATGAACAATTTTTTTTTTCAACACAAACTTAACACAATTCTACCCTCAAATTCAATATAATGAATGGTAAACAACCATTAAACTCACTACCCCCAAACTTAATTTAAGCATTGTCCTCAATGTGTCAAAATAAAAATTAATTTGACAAGAGGTTAGAGTTTAGAATGGTCATACCTCATCGTGGTGCAATGTCAAGAGAGCAAGAAACACTTACACACAAAATTAAACACGAAAACAAGCACACAAAAATAAACACACAAAAAATAAAATAAAACATAAGTTACCAACAGTAATTACAAGCAATCAAATAACTTGGTAAATAGGATCCTCAAGGAGGATTTCATTGACTTCATCAGTTTTTAATTCTAAAAATGGTTTTAATTTTTGACCATTAACTTTAAAAATATCACCATTGTTAGGATTTTCAATTTCAATTACTCCATATGGAAAAATAACTCCAACAATATAAGGACCGATCCACCTAAAACGTAATTTTCATGGAAATAAATGCAACCGAGAGTTGTATAAAAGGACTTTCCGACCTGGAGAAAAATATTTCCTCAAAATAGTTTTATCATGGTAAAATTTCATACAATCCTTATACGTTTTTGAATAGTTATATGCATCATTCCTAATTTCGTCTAGTTCATTTAGTTGAAGCTTTTTTTTCTCACCTGCCTTGTCTAAAGAAAAATTTAAATGCTTAATAGCGCAAAAGGCTCTATGTTCTAACTCAACAGGTAAGTGGCACGCCTTCACATACACAAGTCTGTAGGGTGACATACCAATGGTCATTTTTTACGCGGTACGATACGCCCATAATGCATCAGTGAGTCTTAAGGACCAATATTTCCTAGTTGGATTCACATTTTTTTCTAAAATGTGCTTAACTTCCATATTAGACACTTCAACTTGACCACTAGTTTGTGGGTGATATGGTGTTGAGACTTTATGTGTAATGCCATATTATTTAATCAAATGTTCAAATTTCCTATTAAAAAATTCTGTACCGTTATCACTAATGATAGCACGTGGTGAACCATAACGGGAAAATATATTTTCAAAAATCGAAGCACAACTTTGTGGCCATTAGTGTGGCATGAAATAGCTTCAACCCATTTAGACACATAATCAACTCCAACAAGAATATAAAGATTACCAAAAGATTTAGGAAATGGTCCCATAAAATCAATGCCCCAAACATCAAAAATGTCAATTATAAGAATAGGATTCAAAGGAATCATGTTTCATCTAGTTAAACTTCCTCACTTTTGGCAACGTTCACAAGCTTTACAATACACATATGTATACTGAAAGATAGTAGGCCAATAAATATCACATAGTAAAACTTTAGCAGCTATTTTCTTACCACTAAAATTTCCTCCACATGCATGATCATGACAAAAAGATATAATTTTAGATTGGTCACAATTTGGAATGCATCTTCTAATTATTTGATCAAGGCAGTATTTAAACAAGTGAGGATCATCCCAAATAAAAAATTTCACCTCAGAATAAAATTTAGATTTATCATGCTTAGACCAATGTGATGGTATTTCTTTGGTGACCAAATGATTCACAATATCAGCATACCAAGGCAAAGAAGAAACATGCATCAATTGTTCATCAAGAAAAGTTTCAGTGATAGGAGTGGAATCATGTATGGTTTCAACAACTAGTCTGGACAAATGATCAACAACAACATTTTCAGACCCTTTTTTTATCACGTATTTCTAAGTCAAATTCTTGTAAAAGCAAGATCCAATGAATCAAATGAGATTTAGCATCCTTTTTTGACAATAGATATTTTAATGTAGCATGATCAGAATGGACAATAATTTTAGATCCTAACAGATAAGACCTAAATTTCTCCAATATAAAAACAGCAGCAAGCAATTCTTTCTCGATTGTGGAATAAGTTAATTGAGCATCATTTAAAGTTTTCCTAGCATAGTAAATTACATGAGGTATTTTTTCAAGTCTTTGTCCTAAGACAGCACCTACAACATAATCAGAAGCATCACACATTATTTCAAAAGGTATTTTCCAATCAGGGGGTCGAATAGTGGGTGCAGGAGTCAACAAAATTTTATTATTATCAAAGCCAAAATCATTTTCTTTTCCAAGTAAATGGCATAAAGGCCGAGAAATTTTGCTAAAGTCTTTTATAAATCTTCTATAGAAACCGGCATGACCTTAGAATGATCTAATTTCTTTCATAGTTTTAGGTGGGGGAAGTTTTGAAATAAGATCAACTTTTGCTTTATCAACTTTTATTCCCTCAGATGAGATTACATGACCTAAAACAATTCATTTCTTAACCATAAAATGACATTTTTTTCCAGTTAAGCAGAAGATTTTTCTCTTTGCAACGAATTAAAACAAGTGAATGATGGTGCAAACATTCATCAAAGGAGGAGCCAAACACATAAAAATCATCCATAAAGAACTTCAAGGAATCTTTCAACCATGTCAGATAAAATTGAAATCATACACCTTTGAAAAGTCGCAGGTGCATTGCATAATCTAAAAGGCATGCGACGATAGGCAAAAGTCCTGAATGGGCATGTAAATGTAGTCTTTTCTTGATCTTCTGGGGCAATTGTAACACCTTGCTAATTAGGGTCCATTACCAACTGTGTTTAAAACCAGTGCTGGACTTGCTAAACAAGTCATTTGGACTAAACATGTGATAAAGCCACTTAGGGTTTAGGTGTTAAAAAAATTTGATCAACTCATAAACATTTCAATTAAGTTAAAAACATGTTCTTTACATGGGATCCCAAAAATGTTAGTTTAAAAGCTTATTACAAAACTCAGATTACACAACAAGCCGACCTAAGCGGCAAAAGCTGGGTTTAACCCTAGTTCCTCTGAGCATCTCGGCCGTGGTGGTCGAGCGGACTGCATATGTACATACCACTGCTAATGCCCTCTAACTCATGGCTGGTTGAGCTTCTCCTTACCTTTACCTGCACCACAAAGCACCCGTGAGCCAAAAGACTCAGCAAGAAAACATAATCAACAGTTCACTGATTAACACAGCCATTAAACAGTAATAACTGAAACTAGTACATTCATCAAACCCAATTGGAGACCATAGAGTCACACAAGTGCATGTTGCACTTCCTTTCAAGTTGTTGGCATCCGAGCCAGTCAAGTGCATGTCGCACTCCCAGGGTGGCCCAGCCATGGTGGCCTGCACTCCACGTGCATTACGCCAATCTTAGCTAATTAACTAAGTTCCTTAAGCCCTTGACTTATAAGTCAAGCCACCACGTGCCTCCAACTTATAAGTTGAAGCCTTGGGATTCTCAACTAGTAAGGATCTCCTAGAGCCCATCATATTCTCAACTAATAAGTTGATCCCCACTTAACATCCTAATAATACCCTAGTTTATAAACTAAGCTTCATAGTCATAACAGACAGTCACATGTTTCATATAGCATAATTATCAACAATCACAATGCATTATAATACATTCACATAGCAGTCATAAGCATAATCATAATTATGCACGTTGCAATGTACCTAATATGATATTCACAAACATAACTATAGTCATGTTCATCACCTTGACTAAGCTCTAATCATGCATTCATATAACAGGTGTAGTTTTCTTACCTTTGGTCCGTATTCAAGTTACTAACGATGGCTCTTTGAGTACGATCCCCGATTCAAGACCTTAGCAAAATCCTAGTCACAACCGTAATAAGGAAGTTCCATCAACAACAGGTAAATAAAAGCTTCCAGATCAACTCTTAGTCTCCGGGACATCAGATTCCACTTAACAAGGAAGTAGAATCGATCTCGAGCCCAAATGGTTAGGTTCCCAATCTAAAAATCCCATTTAAGCCAATTTTCCCCTTAAGGGCCACGGCCCCTCACACCCAAGCCGCGGCCCGCCTCTAAATCTAGAGGCTCGGCCTCCCTGGAATCCAACACGTGCTGCAGCACACCCATGAGGCGTCGTGGCCCGCCCTTGCCTCCGAGCCCTGCTGGCTCAAAAATCCCTTCGCAGGCCGCGACTCACGATAAAAGAGCCGCGGCTCACCACCACGAACCCAGAAATTTATGGGTTTTTCTTCAACCGAACCCACCTAAAACCCATCTAATTCCACCCTAACCTTCCAATTCAGTTCCCATAATTATCACAACCCTTTCCAAAAACAAAACCAAGCCATATATCATAATAAAACTTATCAAAATCCACAAACTCCTCCTTCCAACTATCTAACATGCATCAACACCATAGTTCTAAATTATTCAGCATAATTAACCAAACAATTACAGTTCAAAACTCTTACCTCAGCTGGAATGAATCACTTGAACCTAGCTTCTATTTTCCCCAAGCCTAACACCTTGATTTCCCAAGCTTTACTCTTCAATTCCCCAAAAACTACTCAAGCACCCATGGAGCATAAAGAGAACGTGAGAGAGAGAGAGAGAGAGAGAGCTGCTGAATTTCTTTCCTTTTAGTTTCCTGTAATTTCTCAAATCTTCTCAATATAATCCAGCCAGCCAAGTCCTAAACCCCAATGGAATTGACTAATTTGCCCCTTGCCCTTAGCCTATTCAACAAGTGCTCACAAGGGCAATTTTGTCCTTTGCCTTAAATCCCGCTATCCACAATTTGCATCCTATAATTCCCGCTACTTCCAATACTCTCACACAGTTACCGATAAATTCCCATTACCCACTAATTCCCGGTAATGTACTAAATTACTAAAATACCCCTAAGCTCACCCCGAGCCGGGTTTTAAGACCCCGTTGTGACTTTCCCGCTAACTTGCTCATTGGGATCGCCTTTCGCCAAGTAACCCAAATATATCCACATAATAATGTGGTCTCAATCACATAAACACATATTTGCATTTATACCCCAAACGGGTCAAATTACTAATATACCTTTCTTATAAGAAAAGGGCCCACATACACATATTTAATATCTTTAACATACAAGCATAATTATATTATAATATAATTGACATAATAACTTAATTATTGCCTCCAGGCCCTCTAATCTAGGCACTAAGCCTTATTAGGAAATTTGGGATGTTACAGCAATGGGGATTTGGTTATATCTCGAATACTCATCAAGAAAGCAATAATATGCATGGCCAGCTTTCAAGCATTTGATCAATAAAGGGTAATGGAAAATGGTCTTTTATAGTAACAATATTTATCTTTCTGTAGTCTATGCACACTCTCCACCCTGCTTGTACTTGAGTAGGGATTAATTCATTTTTCTCGTTTTCAACAACTGTGATCCCAGACTTTTTAGGCACAACTTGAACTGGACTAACCCATTCACTATCAAGAATAGGGTAAATGATACATACGTCTAATAATTTAATGACCTCGTCTCTAACTACTTCTTTCATATTTGGATTTAGCCTTCTTTGACATTCCCGAGAGGTTTTATCATTCTCTTCTAGATGGATTCTATGCATACATATGGATGGGCGAATTCCTTTAAAGTCTCCAATGGTCCAACCTATGGCGTCTTTATGTTTTCTAAGGACATATAACAATTTATCTTCTTTTTCTTTATCTAAGGCGGATGCTATGAGAACAAGTAAGGTTTCAGACTCTCCTAGAAAAGCATATTTTAAGTTTTCTGGCAAAGGTTTTAAGTCTAACTTTGGAGACTCGGAAATTGATTGATTATTCTCTAGAGGTTAAAAAGGTTCAGTTATGGTATCATTTAAGGGCATAGACTCTAACAAAGAATTCACATCTTTCGTGGAATCATCAACATGTAAGCTCATACCAATTTTTTTTTTACAAAAGTCAAGCAAGTCATTTCCATCATCTTAAAAAATATTCTCAATCATGTTAATTTCATGCACTTTCTCACACTTAATAGATTTAGAGACATTAAATACACTCAATTCAACAATCTTATTTCCAAAAAGATAATTTTAAAACGCCATTACGACGATTAATGATTGCATTAGATGTAGCTAAGAAGGTTCAACCTAAAATGATAAGAATTTGAGCATGCACATTTTCCACAGGTTGAGTATCAAGAACAATGAAGTCAACAGGAAAGTAAAATTTATCAACTTTTATCAAAACATCTTCTATAATGCCTCTAGGAATTTTCACAGAATGATAAGCTAATTGAAGAGTTATAGAAGTAGGTTTTAGTTGACCAAGATCTGGTTGCTTATAAACAAAATAAGGCAATAAATTCACACTAGCACCCAAATCAAGTAAAGCCTTATTAATAAAATGATCACCAATAATGCATGAAATTATGGGACA
Organism: Humulus lupulus; assembly: GCF_963169125.1. Lineage (NCBI taxonomy): Eukaryota > Viridiplantae > Streptophyta > Magnoliopsida > Rosales > Cannabaceae > Humulus > Humulus lupulus. The sequence continues at coordinate 47,852,738 of NC_084797.1, forward strand.
CCAAGGATATTTATACTTAACAAGACTCTTATATTGAATAATGGAACTAGCTTGTTTAGTTAAAAATGCCTTTTTAGGAACATTAGTGTTTCTCTTTACAGTACAAAGATCCTTAAAAAATTTAGAGTAGGCAGGAATTTGTTTAATGGCATCTAAGAAAGGCATATTGATACTAACTTGTTTAAAAACTTCTAAGATGTCATTATATTGGCCGCCTGTAAAACCCTAAATTCAAGCTTTAATTGTAGAAAATAAAGATGTTAAAAAATAAACGTAATAAATCTTAAAAATGTTGCCTTCTTTATTTATAATTTAAAATAAACATAAGCCTGGTTTAGGAAAAATAATAATAGTCTTTACAATAAAATAAAATTCAAACTAGGCAACATTAAATCATAAAGTTCATAATTTCCCAAGAAAATAATACACGACTATATGGCCACATATTCACACCTGTCTTGCTATTGGGAATCCGCTCGCCACCGATCTTCTAAGGTTAACTTATTCTGCAAAAATAAAAGAAAGGAATGAGCTTCTAAGCCCAGTAAGGAAAATACACAAAAATTCATACAGAAATCAATCATAAACTTATAACAAATAATTTCACATGCAATACTATATTCATAACTGTTTAATGAGTTTTTCAGAAACTAGAATTATGAAAGATAAGAGAGCAAAAAGAAAAGATTTAAAGATAATCACACAAAGGTATTTTACGTGGTTGGGGCGTTAAAGAGCCTTAGTTGTAATGCCCTAGCTTCTCATAAATTACCAAGAACACAACATTGGATCATAATTCATAAATATTGCTCTTTTATTGAGTAAAAGCTTGAAAATAAATACACGGATCCATGGTTTTTCAAAAATAAAATAATTTTCTTTAACATAAAAATGAGCAACATTTAAATAAAACTTTAAAATAACATCATTTAATAAAAAAAAATAGGCCCGCTTGATCTTCCTTGACTATATGGTCTCCACGAGTACATCACGAAGCTCTTAGGTCCCCACTCACCACCGGCCTTTCTATCATCAATTTTCTGCACAACAACATCATAAGGGGTGAGCTTCTAAGCCCAGTAAGGAAAATACAAACAAAAGTTAGTCATATAATCATTTAATCAACATACCCTAAATTACACAAGAGTCATAACAAAAACTTATTTATACTAACCATATCATATCACAAAACCTTAAGTCATATCATAGCCTAAGTCATAATCATAAATCATAATCTAAGTCATAGCCATAATAAGTCATAGATCATAAATCATAGCTCATAAATCAAAATCATAACTATAGGTCATAGGTCATAAGTCATAATCATAACTATAGGTCATAGATCATAAGAACAAGTCAGATATAATAAAAAGATAAGTGCTTATACAGGGGTGGAAATTAAGCCCCGAACAAAAGTCTGTCATACACCAGACATCACTTAGGTCTGTCATAAAGTTTTTGGCAACTGAGCCTACCAAACATAAGTCCGTCATACATCATTGGACACCTTAGGTCTAGACACTCTTACCCCTTTACTGTACCCAAAATGTTAGGTCATACAAACATAAACTATATCATAAACTAAACTACCTACTTTTCCTTACCAAAAACCAGAATATTGGAGGCAAGGGCGGGATTGAAACTCATAAAACTAGACATAAAGAAACCATAAGTTTCCTAAAGAAAAATAAGATGAAGAGAATATCTAAACCATCGTGATAATAACTTACCGAAAAATTTATGTTTCAAAGAAATTGAACACCTAACCAAAAGTCACTATCACAAGTTAGGATTTGAAGAAAAATGAAAGAATAATAGAACCTATAATGAACTAAACCTGAAGATAAAGAATACCTTAGATAGCTTAGAACTTTGATCTATAAACACCGAAATCACACAAAAACTTACTTCCAAAGTGTTTATAAAAGCTTTAGATTTGAAAGCTTTAACCCCAAAACCCTAGTGTTTCTCCCTAGAATGAACTTAGCAGCTTGGAGGCTCTGAACCATGCTTGAATGATGAATAAAATGGCTGAGTGAAGGGTCCTATTTATAGATTTCAAGGAGTGAAACTTACTCCTTTTAAAATGAATAAATAAATGATTAAAAATTGAATAAATTTGAATTATCTGTTCAACAGATGCCCAGAACTCGGTCAAAGACATTCAGGAATGAGTCAAAGTTGTTGAGGGTTGTTTCTAGTTCAGAAGTCTACGAAAATTCAAAAATGGGTTGTGGAGCCGATATATCGCCTCATATAGGTGATATATCGCCTGCACCATATTTATGAGGGTTTGTGGTTTTGTTCGTGGGAAGCCAATGTGTTTTTCCTATCAATATAGGCGATATATCGGCCCTTATAGCTGTGATATATTAGCATACATTGATATTTTAAACACGTTTTTGCACACTTTCAACACTCTCGAATTTGTTTAAACCACTTTGACTGAGTAAAACGTGATCCTAACAGCTAATGGAAGGTTCTAGACTTTTCTAGACTATTGATTATTTTTATTCATCAAAATCATTAAATCATTAATAAACATACATGTGACAAGTGTCACATTCTTAATTATTCTATCCAAACCTTAGGTTATAATAACTAATATTTCTAGGACCAGCTATATTAATCAAACCTTATGATAAAATTAATATTTCTATACCATAGGTTAAACTTATAAAATCCACAACTATCTCTACGTGTTTCTAACTAAATCCTGGCTTGTACCAATATCCACTAAAACTAAAATTCTACAGCTACTACTACTGCTATCTAGCTAAGTAAAATTCCGGGACACTACAATTCTCCCCTACTTAAAATAATTTCTTCTTTGAAATTTACTTACCAAACATCTCGGGATACCGCTCCCTCATATATTTCTCCATTTCCCATGTGGCCTCTCTTTCTGTGCTATTGCTCCACAATATTTTAACCATAGGGATACTTTTTGACCTTAACTCTTTAGTTCCCCATTCTAGAACGCGTACTGGCCGTTCTTCAAAACTAAAATCTTGTTTTAACTCTAGAGCCTCATAATCGAGCAGATGGGATTGATCTAATATGTATTTTCTCAACATCGATACATGAAAAACGTTATAAATTTCAGTTAATGATGGAGGTAAAGCCAACCGATATGTTACATGCCCTACTTTGTCCAATATCTCAAAAGGACCTATAAACCTTGGGCTTAACTTTCCTTTCTTTCTGAAACGCATAATCCCCTTCATCGGAGAAACTTTGAGAAAGACTTATTCGCCTACTGAAAACTCAACATTCCGCCTCTTAGCGTCGGCATAGCTCTTTTGGCGACTTTGAGCAGCAATCATCCATTGTCTTATCTTTTCTACTGATTCAATTGCTTCTCTTACAGCCTCAGGTCCTAAATATCGTCTTTCACCAACCTCATCCCAATGAAGTGGTGATCGGCATTTCCGTCCATATAGCATCTCATAAGGTGCCATGCTTATCGTTGCCTGATAACTGTTGTTGTAAGAAAATTCTATCAATGGAAGATACTTGCTCCATGATCCAGAGAAGTCTAACGCACAAGCCCTCATCATATCTTCTAATATTTGTATGGTACATTCTGACTGACCATCGGTTTGAGGATGAAATGTCGTACATAGTTTTAACTTAGTGCCCATTGCACATTGTAGACTTTCCCAGAACTTTGATGTGAAAACCGATCCTCTATCAGAGACTATCTTTTTAGGAACTCCATGTAGTCTCACTATCTCTGCCACGTAAGGCTCTGTGTACTGCTCAGCATTATAAACTGTTCTTACCGGCAAGAAGTGAGCAGATTTTGTGAGTCTATTTACTATCACCCAAACAGAGTCGTGCTGCTTGGTGGTCCTTGGTAATCCTGTCACGAAGTCCATCACTATATCTTCCCATTTCCCTTTGGGAATCTCTAATGGTTGCATAGTTCTACCGGGTCTCTGATGTACAGCCTTAACTTGTTGAGACGTAAGGCATTTTGCTACAAATTCTGTTACGTCTTTCTTCATCCCCGACCACCAGTACATTGTCTTGACATCGTTGTACATCTTGGTCGATCCTGGGTGAAGTGAATACAGAGTAGTGTACGCTTCCTTCATAATACTTTCTCTTAATCCTCCACTTTCTGGCCCACATACTCAGTTCCTATATCGTAGCATGCCTTCTTTTGTCAAGGAGAAATCAACATTTTCTAAGGTTTGTAATGCTGCCTTCATCTTAAGAAGAAACTCGTCCTCTTGTTGTTTCTCCTTTATTTCCTCCATTAGTGTTTACTTAATCATGAGGTCAGCAAGTTGTCCAGTTATTAACTCAATTCCAGACCTCTTAATATCATCTTGTAAGTGTTGAGCTATCCCCTTAAGTGTTGATATGCTTCCGTAACTCCGCCTACTAAGTGCGTCTGCCACGACATTAGCCTTTCCCAGATGATACAAGATCTCATAATCGTATTCCTTTACTAACTCTAGCCACCTTCGTTGTCTCAAATTGAGCTCCTTCTGCGTAAAGAAGTACTTTAAACTTTTGTGGTCCGTATAGATTTTGCACTTTTCTCCGTACAGATAGTGCCTCCAAATCTTTAGAGCAAAAACCACTGCTGCTAATAATTCTAAGTCATGGGTCAGATACCATTACTCGTACTCCTTTAGCTGTCTCGAGGCATAAGCGTCCATTCTTTCATCTTGCATCAAAACGCATCCAAGTCCTTTCTTTGACGCGTCGCAATATACTACAAACTTGCCCTTATTGTTTGGGACTCATAGAACTAGGGCTGATATGAGCTTGTCTTTTAACGTATGGAAGCTTTCTTCGCACTTCTCCATCCATACAAATTTCTGTTGCTTCCGTGTCAAATTTGTTAAGGGTGTAGCTATTCTAGAGAACCCTTCAACAAATCGTCTATGGTATCTTGACAATCCCAGAAAACTTCTCACCTCTGTGGCACTTTTAGGGTTGGGCAAGTCCTTCACTGCTTCAATCTTGGTTGGATCTACTTCCACACCATTTTTAGACACAATGTGTCCTAGAAATGTCACCTTCTCTAGCCAGAATTCACATTTCTTAAACTTAGTGTATAATTGATGACTTTTGAGTCGTCCCAACATTAGTCGCAGGTGCTCTTCATGCTCGGCTTTCGTCTTTGAGTAAATCAATATTTCCTCTATAAACACCTCAACGAACTTATTTAGGTAGTCCTTAAATACTCGGTTCATAAGATCCATGAATGCGGCAGGTGCGTTCGTTAATTCAAAAGACATTACCAGGAACTCGTAGTGTCCATATCTAGTCAGAAAAGCCATCTTTGGGATATCTTCTTCTCGTACTTTTAACTGATGATATCCCGATTGCAAATCTATCTTTGAAAATACCATAGATCCTTGTAGTTGATCAAAAAGATCGTTTATTTGAGGCAAAGGGTATTTTTTCTTGATCATCACTTTATTTAGTTCTCGATAGTCGATGCACATCCTCATACTCCCGTCCTTCTTTTTGACAAACTGCACTAGTGCTCCCCAAGGCAAATAGCTCGGTCGGATAAAGCCCTTGTCTAAAAGCTCATGCAGTTGTATATTTAACTCCTTTAACTCGGTAGGCAGCATTCTATAAGGAGCTTTCAAAATTGGTGCCGTCTAAGGTGCCAATTCTATTTCAAACTCGATTTCCCTGTTCAGAGGTAATCCCAGTAAATCTTCTAGAAACACCTCATGAAATTCGCATACAATATGTACATCCTTTGGTTCGAGCTGCATTTCTCATGTTTTGTCCACCACACTGGCTAAAAATGCTTGGCAACCACTTTTGATTAACCATTGAGCTTTGAGAGCTGAGACTATCGGTAAGCGAGTTCGGGAAACTTCTCCTTTGAAGGTGAACTGCTCTCCACCTTCTGTTTTAAAGTTGAATACCTTACCCTTACAGTCTATCGTTGCCCCATATTTTCTAACAAGTCCATGCCTAAAATTACATCATAATCCTTAAGGTCTAACTCGATCAAATCTACTTGTAATGCTCTTCATTTGATTCTAACTACAATGCTATGCACCCTTCTACTAGATAACATTCTTTCCCCCGAGGCTAACTCCATGACAAACTTATCTCTAAAAAGTTCAGATGGTCTATCTAAGATATCAATCATATTCATAGAGAAAAAAGAATGCGTAGCTCCCGAATTGAATAAAACATTGCATAGTTTACCGAGATAGTGACCTGACCTATTACCACTGTATTACTAGTTTCCACTTTACCTCTAGTAAGAGCAAAATCTCTGGCTAGCACAAGCTTGTCATCTTTCTTTTGGTCTTTCATCTTAGGGGAATCCTTCTTAGTGTGTCCTTCTTCTCCACAATTGAAACAACCTTTCATCTTATATCGGCATTCTCCTGAATGCTTCCTCTTGCAGATAGGGAACTGGGGATATTCCACATAGGGCTTCTTATTCCCGTTACTTTCTGATGCAGTCTTGTTCTTCTTGTCGAATTTTTTATTTTGACCACCGTCATGTTTTCGTTTGTGGTTGTTCTGTTCATTTATATTCCTTTTGGCGTCCCTTCTGGCTGCGCCTTCCTTCCAAATTCATTCTTCAGCCTACTCAGTTTCCAAGGCTACCTCTAATGTTTCTGCATAAGTGGTTATCCCCTGAATCAACTTTACATCACGAGCTATCATAGGTTTCAGTCCCTTCACGAATCTTTGAATTCTTAGCATCTCTGTGGGTACCATGTCCGCCGCGAACTTAGCCAACCTATCAAACTTCCTGGCATACTCTGTCACAGTCGAATTCCCTTGAGTAAGCGTGATGAATTCGTCCACCCTTGTGGTTAGAATTGCAGGACTGTAATACTTCTTGTTGAACACTTGGATAAACTCATCCCATGTCATTATGTTCACATCTTTAGTTTGCTTCACTATATCCCACAAGATGGGGGCTTCTTTCTTTAGCAAGCTTGAAGCAGATGAGACTCGATCTTCGTTTCCCAGCCGCATATGTTCTAGAACTGACTCCACTAATTGAAGCCATTCTTCTGCTTCTATTGGGTTAGATCCGCCGTCAAAGTTCGGTGGTTGCTGCTTCCTAAAGTGTTCATACTCTGCCTTGTAGTGAGGTTCTGCCAACTGTAGTAATTGTGCTAGAGGAATGAGTTGCTGTGCCACTTGTTGTTGTTGCCCTGAGTTTATTTGGAACTCTTCCTCCCTTCTCCTTAACTCCGCCCTAAGACGGGCATTGTCTCTTTCCAAATTTTCTCGAGTAACAGTAGCTACCAGATCTTTCACTACATTGGGTGTGCTTCTGGCACTCCTGGGGCTGCTGGAAATTCTTCATATGTGGGGGTGGTGGCTACACCTCTTCCTTGCCCCCTTCCCCTTCCTTGACCTCTGCCTCAACCTCTACCTTGGCCATTTAGTCTTTTAGATCTCCTTGGTTCCTGCTCCATGTGCCTTTTCTATTTCCCCAAAAGAGAAAAGTTGAAAAACTAAGACAAACAAAACAAGTAGAGGTTACAACTTAGCCTATTGTGCTATTGTCTATTAGGGCCATCTATCTATAAAAACTACCCTATTACAATTGAGTCCAACTCGGGTAAATGGGCCTTAACAATTAAATCTTCCATGGAGGAGGGTTGGGTTCAGTATATTGTACCCACTACTAAGGCCACCTAACTTCCACTTGGACCCAAAAGATAGGAATTTGAACCCTTGCTTTATTAATTGTTATTCATTTTAATTAGATCCAATCTAATAATGCAAAGCAAATGGGCCTTTACAAATGGGCTAACCCATAAGAGAGGAATTTAAACTTTACACTTTCAATTGAATCCAAAAATCTTAACACTTACTAAACAATGAAATAATTACAAAAGCAAACAACATGTTTCATAAAAATTTAAAAACTAGTGAAAAAAAATTCTAAAACATCACAAAATAAGAATTTTAATGATGTGTTCCTATATACATCTAATCCTCCACATCGGATCCATTATCACACTCAGAGACTGGTATTCTTCTTATATCTTTAACCTTTCTAACCACACTTGAGTCCATTGGGCTAATTTATGAAAATAACACAAGAAAGACATTACAAACATATTTCGAAAACAATGTGTATACTTACTTGGTAATGAGTAGGTCCTTTGTAGCTATCGTGTGTATTTCGTGGGAACGTTCATGACCAATATAGCCATGGGCTCTGATACCACCTGTAACGCCCTAACTTCTCATAAATTACCAAGAACACAATGTTGGATCATAATTCATAAATATTGCTCTTTTATTAAATAAAAGGTTGAAAATAAATGCATGGATCCATGGTTTTTCAAAAATAAAATAATTGTCTTTAACATAAAAATGAGCAACATTTAAATAAAGCTTTAAAATAACATGCTTTAATAAAAAAATAGGCATGCTTGATCTTCCTCGACTATATGGTTCCCACGAGTACATCACGAAGCTCCTAGGTCCCCACTCGCCACCGACCTTTCTATCATCAATTTTCTGCACAACAACATCAAGGGGTGAGCTTCTAAGCCCAGTAAGGAAAATACAAACAAAAGTTAGTCATATAATCATTTAATCAACATACCCTAAATTACACAAGAGTCATAACAAAAACTTATTTATACTAACCATATCACATGACAAAACCATAAGTCATATCATAGCCTAAGTCATAATCATAAATCATAACATAAGTCATAGCCATAAATCATAAGTCATAGATCATAAATCACAGGTCAAAAATCATAATCATAACTATAGATCATAGGTCATAAGTCATAATCATAACTATAGGTCATATATCTTAATAACAAGTCAGATATATTAAAAAGATAAGTGCTTATACAGGGCGTGGCAATTAAGCCCCGGACAAAATTCTGTCATACATTGGACATCACTTAGGTCCGTCATAAAGATTTTGGCCTACCGGACATAAGTCCGTCGTACATCATTGGACACCTTAGGTCTAGACACACTTACCCCTTTATTGTACCTAAAATATTAGGTCATACACACATAAACTATATCATAAACTAAACTACCTAATTTTCCTTACCAATAACTGGAATATTGGAGATAAGATCGGGATTGAAACTCCTAAAACTAGACATAAAGAAACCATAAGTTTCCTAAATAAAAATAAGATGAAGAGAAGATCTAAACCATCAGGATAAGAACTTACTGAAAACTTTATGTTTCAAAGAAATTGAACACCCAACCAAAAGTGACTATCACAAGTTAGGATTTGAAGAAAAATGAAAGAATAATGGAAACTATAATGAACTAAACTTGAAGATAAATAATATCTTAGATAGCTTAGAACTTCGATCTATACCTCAAACAACGAAATCACACAAAAACTTACTTCCCAAGTGTCTATAAAAGCTTTAGATTTGAAAGCTTTAACCCCAAAACCCTAGTGTTTCTCCCTAGAATGAACTTAGCAGCTTGGAGGCTCTGAATTGTGCTTGAATGATGAATAAAATGGCTGAGTGAAGGGTCCTATTTATAGAGTTCAAGGAGTGAAACTAACTCCTTTTAAAATCAATAAATAAATTATTAAAAATTGAATAATTTTGAATTATCTGTTCAACAGATGCCTAGAACTCGGTTAAAGACGTTCAGGAATGAGTGAAAGTTGTCGAGGGTTGTTTCTAGTTCAAAATGCTACGAAAATTCAAAAATGGGTTATGGAGCCGATATATCGCCTCATATAGGTGCTATATCGCCTACACCATATTTATGAGGGTTCATGGTTTCATTCATGCGAAGTCAACGTGTTTTCCGTATCAATATAGGCGATATATCGGCCCTTATAGCTGCGATATATCGGCAAACGCTGAAATTTTAAACACGTTTTTGCACACTTTCATCACTCTTGAATTTGTTTAAACCACTTTGACTGAGAAAAGTGTGATCCTAACAGCTGATGGAAGGTTCTAGACTTTCCTAGACTTATCCATGATTATTTTTATTTATCAAAATCCTTAAATCATTAATAAACATACATGTGACAAGTGTCACATTCTTAATTATTCTATCTAAACCTTAGGTAATAATAAATAATATTTCTAGGACCAACTATATTAATCAAACATTATGATAAAATTAATATTTCTAAATCATAGGTTAAACATATAAAATCCATAACTATCTCTTCAAGTTTCTAACTAAATCCCGGCTCCACTCGAACTAAAATTATACAGCTACTACTACTATCTAGCTAAGTAAAATTTCAGGACGCTACATTAGTCCAAGAGTCTATTGTATTAGAGCTTAGAGAGCTTTAGCAATGAAGTTTTTCTGCAAGTTTGAGCATCTGGCGAGTGGCCTCCTTTTGTTAAGCTATCCTGGCTTCTTGATCCAAGACTTGTTGTTTCAGTCTGACCACCTCTGGGTCCTCCTATTTGGGATTCATCTCTTCTTCGGGGATTGCAGGATCCCCAGCCTCATCATCCTGGTATCCCCCTTCATTTTCTTCAACTTCCTCATAGTAACCCTCATCATAGTCTGCCCCGTCTTCAAAATTCTGGGAATCGTCAGGCTGAGGCATTTGATAGTGTGTATCTTCGGGTTAGTCTTAAGGGAATGGTTGATTGGGCAAGGGCTCCTTATTGCCTTGCTATTGTTGGTGAGAAGGATCGAACACAGTGTGCCTGGTGTTCACCATTGTGGAAAATATTCAAGATTTCTTTCAAACTTTCTTAGACTCTCAATGAAAGCACCAAAATGTTTACCGAGTTTTTTAGAAACTAGAATTTTGAAAGAAAAGAGAGCGAAAAGAAAAGATTTAAAGATAATCACACAAAGGTATTTTACGTGGTTGGGGCATTAAAGAGCATTAGTCCACGAGTCTATTGTATTAGAGCTTAGAGAGCTTTAGCAATGGAGTTTTATGGAAGTTTGAGCAGATTATGTGCTTATAAGAGAAAATTCAGATCCTCTCCACAGTGCACGACTGGTCCTACTTATAGGTAGTTGGGTGCACTGGGCTTGGGTCGGACTATTTCGGGCCCAATATTGATATAATCGTGATTTTCTCACTAATGGAGGCTTAATAAAAAAGATTCTATCAAATAAAATACACTAATCACGGCCCATTGGGCTGGCTTGAGCCTATTCAAGCTTTTCGGTTAACAACAGTACGTTGCTTCAGAATGGTCCGCGTGGGCTGCTAAAGGATCCTAGGGACAGGATCTGTTAGAGTAGTGGTGCTACTGTTCTCAATGACGGCGTACATTCTGTATGTAACCTTTTCTGCAGGTTAGTTGAGGAGACCAAACTCCGTGTTTCTCAGGGAGATGTCAGTGTCGCGGACAGTCTATCCTGCCCAACCCGGATGCCTGGTCTAGGTTCATTTACCAATGTCTTGGTCCGTTTACCAGGACCCTGGTTGATTTAGTAGAACTTGGGTTCATCCGCCATCATCCCGGTCCATTCTTAGACTTGAGTCTGCCCCCTTAATCGCATCCTGGATGATGCCATTAGGTTGGGTTCGAGAAGACGAATCGGGCCCACATCATGGTCTCAGTTCCCTCGTGTGGGGATGCCTAGTGGACAATGGTGGGCTTGTTGGTAATTGGGCCACCAGGACTTATTCCTTCCCTGTCCATTGGGCTCAGTCTGAGCCTCTCAGTCTGAGCCTTGGATCTCTTTAAAATAGCCCATGCACCCAGTGGGTGGTGCCACGTGTCTGGGGAGAAAATAGTGATAACATTTACCCCCCAAGCCTTTGTCTGTGCTTGCACAATGGAGGTTTGCTTCATTTTCCTGGATCAAATTCCAATATCCCGATTTGTTCCCCAGGAGACGAGTCTGTTTCCATGGGGGGCCACTTAGTTAACCTCGCATAAAAAGAGTTTGCACCAATGTCCCTGATCAAATCCCAACAACTTGGTTTGTTTCCCAGAAGGTGGGTTCATTTACTTAGGGGCCATTTGGGTGATCCCTGTCCTTTCGAATTCCCCACGCGTTGCATACGTGTTTCATAGCTATTGGTGCGTTTGTGTCACTCGCGCCTCACAAATATAAAGAGAATCGTTTGATTATTGTGTTGTCAGACAGGTGTTAGCGTGACTTATGAGGTTTCCCATCTGTACGAGGGATGCTGATAGGGTAATTGAGTGGGTTATTTAATATCTCTGCACCAAGTGGGACCCTCGGATGAAAGAATTTTTGAAATTTCCTATTGTGGACCGTTGGATCGGGTGGATGTGGATCGCGAATTGGCGAATCCATGTTTCGATACTTGATTGGGCTAATTAAAGCCCCTGCGTAATCCGGGACTGTTAGATGAGGGAAGTCATCCTGAACTGTTGGATCAAGAAGTGTGCTTTTGGCCCTATAAATACCCCCAGATTTTCATTTGTAACTTTACGCATTCTGAACAATCAAAGTTAAAAGAGAGCATTTTATGTCTGAGTTTGCCGACGAACTTCTCCGATGACTGCTTCATCTTTGTTGTCGTTTCTTTCCAATTCACCCTTTTTCTGCACCATTGTCAGATAGTCCGGTCCCGGTTCAACCAGTAGATGAACTCCTGTATCGCCTCTTTCTGTTCGAAGTCGAGATCTTCCCGACCTTATCACTGAAGACACTACAACCTTCAGACCAAGTGCCTTACAGTAAGTTCCCTGGTCCTTTGTCTTTGTTTCCTTTTCTTTTTTTCTCCATAGTACTCCCTTTGTGACCATAGGATTGTTAGAGCCAAGACCACCGTATAGGGTGGTTCTGAGCACGACAGAGTAGGTCTATAGAACAAACGGTCTAGGTCGTCCCGGATCTCTTTGGGCATTCCAGATTGATTCGGGAAAGTTGAGAAAAAAAAATTCCTTCCTAGTTCTCGATCAAGGTTCTTGGGATTTCCATTGATCCTATATCTGGGTCCGGAGGGGACTTCTCCAAGCAGTTCTAGGAGAACCCCAGTACATTAACCAATCTTTTTGGGTTCTGGTGCTAACTGCTTGGTTTTCTTATTTCCTTAATTGTTCCCAGATCATCTATCATGAGCTGCGGCGTCACCCTTCATCCAAAGGAATTCGTACAATCGGGCCACATTGTCCAGGAGGGGCATAAGCCTCCCATTGGTAACACATGGGACATGGATGGGGAGAAAAATGAGTTCCAGAACTACTGGATTCTGGATGCTTTGGAGAAGCATTTGGGAATATAATCAACTCCCAGACTCTTCTACAATCGGCTGGCTAGGAGGGAGGAGAAGGCCTACACCAGCATGGGCGAATTCGGGGCCTGGAGCATAGGCCACATTAGTGCGGGAGCTACGCTCCCACTTCACGGCTACTTTGCGTGATTCTTGGAGTTTGTGGGAATAGCGTCGTTCCAACTCCTGCCCTAGGCCTACAAGTTTCTTGTGGGGTGACGCATTTTCTGTGCGTCTAAGGAGATCTCAGCACCTACTCTCGTGGAGGTGCTGTACTTCTATAAGCTGGAGCCACAGCTTAACATCAAAGACAAGACCCGGGATGACTTCTACAGATTGAATCCCCGCGGAAACTATCAGGCTCCTTATAGTTCCTGGAAGCACCCCCGGATGTCAGGCACTATTGGTTCATGACATTCGGGTTTCTCCTGTAGAAGAACCCCACGTTGGTGTTGGACTTCCAGCGTGTAGGTAAGTTCTTTTCTCCCTAACTTCTTTTCATTTTCCTTTTGTTTTGTCTGTTCCTTAGTCATGCTCCTAGAAAACAAGACCGTATGCCCAAACTCTCCTCACCAAGTAAATCCTAGATCGGAAGAAGTATTATGCCAACCTGAGCATGGAGGAGCTGGACGTGGGGGACTACGTGAACACAAATAATTTATGACTGGTTGGGATGCTCGCGGCCAATAAGAAGATCACGGCCCCTAGCTTCTAGGGGCTTCAAGGCGAGAGAGATCCTGCCCTGAGGGAGGAATTAGCCCTTGTCCATATCAAGGTCGTTGAGGTCGCGGCCCGTGCAGACACGACGAAAAAGAAAAAGGAGAAGGCCTACCAAGCGGAAAGGGCCGCATTTGAGGAGCTAGACGCCCTCCTTGGGGAGGCTCAGTCGAACACTAAGGCTCCCGGAGCCAGCATCTCTGAGCAAGGTAATTCACCTTTGCTCTTAACTTATGCTCCTCGCCTCGAGGACTTAGTTAGGGATAGGCATATATACCGAGACTACCCGATTGGGGCCATTCGAGAAGTGGGGGTTCCCTGCCCCATTGTCCTAGTTACGTCAGCCATCATGTATTCGTCCGGGTTCCTACAATATGGTAATTTTCTGGACCTGGACGACATGGGGGACCACATTCATTCCTTCGCCTTAGGGGAGTTGAGTCATGCCTGTGGTTTAGATAAGGGTTGCTCTCGGAGGACCTTAGACTAATATTTGATTTAACTTTTTTTTTTTCTGTCCCTATTCACATATCTTGCTGACTGTTTTCTGTTTGTCCATTTCAGGCGATTCAGACATGTCTAACTCTATGGCAAAGATAAAGGACATGATGGAGGCCTGGGTGGTCGCGATCAAAGCATCAACGAAGAAGGACGCCAAGGGCCTGCCTAGGAGGAAGGTGCTTAAGTTGGTCCTCGGGGATTCGAGACTGGACCCGGAGGTAGTCTAGAGGACTCCAGCTGCGACCGTTCTCCCGAAAGTATGCACTGAAGCCATTCCATCCTTGCCTGATCATCTCCCCATTATCGATTTGGAGTAGGAGCCCTTGGAAAATCGGGGGTCAGAGAAAAGAGCCTTGGACTCGGCCGCTAGCGAGTCCGCAAACTGGGCCAAGAGGGCTAGGACCAAAGATCTCACCCTAGCCGAGCAGTATTCTTCTGGGGAGAGCCTTATTGTCACTCGGGAAATCTTGGAAGACCCCATGCTCCCTGTCAATTCGACCCTCCCCGAGGAGTGGGATATGGTCCTCCAGGAGTAGAGGACGAGGATGGTGTCCCGGGCCTAGGAAGATGGCCAGGACAAACGGGAGGAAGTCTACCGGGCCTTAACTGTCTGGCGAAAGGTGGAGTTCACTGAGCGCCCTGCTGCCTTTAGCGCTCTGCAACCGATCATGGACCGGCTCGTTGCAGAGACTGGGATTCGTCTCAAGCTGGGGCAGGACGCGGCTCCGCTAGCCGCGGATCTACTGGCCCAGGTTAGAACGACCATGTCCAACCTGCAATTGAAGCAGTACGCCGCTCTGGGAATCAAGACACCTTGTTTATCTCCTAGGCCATTCGTCACCAGGACATTACCGTAAGTTATATGTTCGCATGATCTTTTACTTTACCACACTTTTTGCTCGTACGTTTTCTAACTTTAGTTTGTTCCAGGACGCGCTGCTGGTCCACAGGAACGCTGACCTAGTGGCAGAGATGGCGATGAGGCTGGAGATGGTCTAAATGGAGTAGGAGGGGGCTGTGAATGAGCAGGAAGCCGATAGGGAGGTCCTATCCAAGGAGGCTGCTTGGGTTCAGGCTGACCGCGTGGAGGTCGTCCGGGTTAGGTTCCAACTTTAGGAAACTCTATCTAGGAAGGAAGCTGACTACAAAAAGTTGGTGGATAGTCTGGAGGCGGGGCTTCATCGCGTTCGGGGCTCGGAGGCATCGACCAAGGCCCTTCTGTAGGTAGTTGAGGCCCAATCTTGCCAGGATCGGGAGAAGGCTGCAACTCTTGACTCCCGGACCCAAGCCTTTAACTACTTGCTTTAGCTTGAGGTGAAGCGAAATGAGGAGGTTCGCCAAGAAAAGGAGCAGACAGATGCTTTGCTGGAGGCCACCTTTGCTGAGGCCATCTACATGGCTTGGCTCCAGGACAAAAGCATGAACCTCCTTATTTACCCCGATCCTTCCGTGAAGAAATCTGAATTCGTGGCCAAGGAGAAGGCCGATGCGGAGTTCATGGCCGGGGACGAACAAGATGAAGTCGTTCCGGAGGCCCCGGAGCAAGTCGAAACCTAGGCCTGGGCCTTTAGGTTGTAACTAGGGCTTGTTTTTTGTTTATATCTGTATTATCTTTATGGACGCGGATGCGTCCGAGACAAATTTTTTTGCTTGCTTTTTTATATATTGATTTTATTTCTTGCACACGGTTTTCCATTTTTCATTCGTTTGTTTTTCCTCCAAAATTCACTAAGTGTTTTACCACTTTGCATGAACATGAGTCGAATGTTTGGTCCCTATTCCAACAGTCAGGACCACTAGAGAAAAGTTACAAAAGGCGTTTAGCCTGTCTGGGGACCCGGGTCTTAACGGGCTGGAACGTTTTGGACTTGTCAATATAGCTTAGCTTTTTTACCCCGATTTTATAGTTCGGGCTCCAACGGCTTAGACCGCTAGAGATTTCTTTTAGACAGGTATTTGGTTATTTGAGACCACATTAGGTCAACCAATTTTTAGGTATTTTGTATTCCCGGACCATGTATGTCTGAGTTAGGATTGGGCCTGGGCCATATGTCCTACTGGGTATCATACCTCCGGACCATGTTCGTCTGGGTTAAGACTAGGTCTGGGCATTACGTCCTATTGGGTTTTGTACCTCCTGGACCAAGCACGTTTGGGTTGGGACTAGGCCTGAGCCCTACGTCCTATTGGGTGTTTGTACTCCCAGATCATGTACGTCCGGGTTAGGACTAGGCTTGAGCATTGCAACCTATTTGGTTGGGAGTTAGGTTTTGTACCCCCAGTTTATACGGTCCGGATCAGGACTAAACTTTGTGTTTTGCATCCTGTTTTGTTTTTATTCCTAGACTTGTTCGCATAGATGGTCATACCCCTCCAAGTGAGCGAAGACTGTAGTCTTGGGTCACTTGTCCGTGAAAAAGGATGAAGATAGACGCGGACTTTATTTCTTTACAATATTTCTTTATGATGTTTTGTACACATCATTTTTATTAAGTAAGAAATTGCCCAGGGGCGTACATTGTTTGCAATTTTTTTAGAAAAGAACCATGCCCTCCTGACTACTGATAGTACCGACGGAGGTGTTCTGCGTTCCAGACCCTTGGGACCTCTGTTCCATCTAGTCGCCTTATGTGATACGTTCCCGGACATACTTCATTTTGGATTTCATAGGGTCCTTCCCAGTTTGGTCCTAGAACCCCCACTCCCAGATCGTGGGTTGCAGGGAAGACTCTTCTCAGGACTAGATCATCGGTTTCAAACTTTTGGCTTTTAACTTTAGAGTTAAAGTGCTTGGCGATCTTTCCCTGATACATCTTCAGCTGAACCTGGGATTCTTCCCAGATTTCTTCAATGAGGTCCAAAGATTCTTGGAGTATGGCGTGATTCTAGATTGGATCATACGTGTCTCATCTATGAGACGAGATGACCATTTCCACTGGGATGACTGCTTCATATCCACACCATTGAGTAGGGATTATGTCTGGTAGACATTCTTTCTATGGTCCGGTATTCCCATAGGACGCAGGACAGTTCTTTCGGTCACTTGCTCTTGCAGGCTTGAAGCTTTTCCTTTAATGTCCCCTTCAAAATATTTTTCACGGCCTCTGTTTGCCCATTTTCTTGAGGCCTGGCAATCGCGGAGAAGCTTTTAACGATGCCATGTCTTTCACAAAATTCAGTGAAGTGGATGCTGTCAAATTGCTTCCTGTTTTCGGACATGATTTCATGAGGGAGGCCATATCGGCAGACAATATTGTTGATGACGAAGTCCAGGGTCTTTTTGGAGGTGATGATGCTCATTGGCTTCGCTTCGACCCACTTGGTGTAATAGTGGACGACCACGATGGCATACTTTACACCACCTTTCTCGGTCGGGAGCGATCCTACCAAGTCGATTCCCCACACTTGAAAAGGCCAGGGACTGGTCATCAAGGTTATTTCTGTTGGAGGGGCTCGCGGGATCTTCGTGTACCTTTGGCACTATTCACAATTGCAGACATAATCAACACAATCCTTCTTTATTGTTGGCCAAAAATATCTCTGCCTTAGGATTTTCTTAGACAGGCTGAGTCCGGCTGTGTGATCTTCGCAGAAACCTTCGTGCACTTCGTGCATGATTGCACTAATTTCTGTCCCAGACACACATCGAAGGTATGGCATGGACAACCCTCTGCAATAGAGTTTTCCATCCATCATGACATATCTAGGAGCCTAGTACTGAAGCTTCCCAATGGCCGCCCTGTCCGCGGGCAACCCACCTTCGGTTAGGTAGTGGATGAGAGGGCCTATCCACAACATGGAGTAATCTATGGTGTTGATTGTGAGGGCCAGAATACTCAGTACAGGAAGGTCGTTGATCGGGACAAGCCCAAAGAGCGCCGCTTCGACATCCGTGGCCAGCTATGCCAATGTGTCTGCAAACACATTCTGTTCCCTGGGGAATTGGCAGATGGAATATTTCTTGAAGAATTGGAGTAGCTCCCAGGCTCGCATCACATAAGTAGCCATCCTTTCCCCCTTCATTTGGTATTCCCCTGAGATCTACCTAACAACCAATTGGGAGTTGCTGTAGACTTCTAGACTTGTTGCCCCTACCTCCCAGGCCACACCTAATCCGCCCAACATGGCCTCGTGCTCGGCCTCGTTGTTCGACACTTCGAATTGGAAGCGTAGGGTGCTCTGCAACAAATGTCCTTGAGGGGATATTAAGATGATCCCGGCCTCGGCCCCATTTTCATTAGAGGCTCCGACCATGAAGACCTTCCATAGTGGCGCGACAGGGTTGACGGGATCTTCATCCTCAGTGATCTCGGTACACTCCATGATGAAGTCAGCTAGGGCCTGCCCCTTGATTGAAATCTTGGGGTCATATGCGATGTCGAGCTGACTAAGTTCCATGGCCCCCTTCAGGAGTCTTCCCGATGACTCGAGTTTTTGTAATACTTGCTGTAGGAGATGGTTCGTCAGTACCTTTATGGTGTGGGCTTGAAAATAAGGCCTCAGCTTCCGGGACGCAATTAGTGAGCAAAATGTTAATTTCTCAATTAGCAGGTATCTGGACTCCGCGCCCAATAACCTCTTGCTCATGTAATAAACTGGGAGCTGAACTTTTCCCTCTTACCACACTAGTGCGGCGCTGATGGCATGTTCAGACATGGCTAAGTAAAGGTATAACGGCTCCCTATCTATTGGCTTCGCCAAAATTGGTTTTCGAGCCAAATGTTCCTTCTGCTTCTGGAAGGTCTCTTCACATTTGGCTGACCATTCGAACCTCTGGCTTCTGCGAAGGATGTTGAAAAATGTGATGCACTTGTTCGTGGAATTTGAGACAAAGCGGCTCAGGGTTGCTATTCTTCCCGTTAGGCTCTGAACGTCTTTATGCTTCTGTGGTGAGGGCATTTCGATCAGTGCTTTGATCTTGTCCGGGTCGGCTTCTATTACTCATGAGCTCACTATGAAGCCCAGGAACTTCCCGGATGCCACGCCAAAGGTGCACTTCTTGGGGTTTAGCTTTATCCCATACTTCTGAATGATAGCAAATGACTCTGCTAGATCATCAGCGTGTCCCTCGGAGGTCTTAGATTTGACCAGCATGTCGTCTATGTAGACCTCCATGTTCCTTCCCAATTGGGCCCGAAACATTCTATTGACTAGCCTCTGATAGGTGGCTCCGGCGTTCTTGAGCTTGAAGGGCATGACAATGTAGCAGTACACACCCTTGTCTATCTATAAGCTGGTGTATTCCTGGTCTACTATGTTCATTGAGATTTGATTATATCTAGAGTAGGCGTCCATGAAACTTAACATCTCATACCCGGATGTTGCATCTACCATTTGATCGATCCGAGGCAAAGGGAAACAATCTTTTGGGTAGACCTTGTTAAGGTCAGTGAAGTCGATGCAAGTTCTCCACATCCCATTTGGCTTTGGCACCAACACCGATTGGCCAGCCAAACTAGATACAAGGCCTCCTGGATGAAGTTGATCGAAGATAACTTTTCAACTTCTAATTTGAGAGCCTTGACCTTCTCTGCCCATAGAGGTCTCTGCTTCTGCCGCAGTGGAGTTGCACTCTCATCAATGTTCAGGGCGTGACATATGACGTTATGGTCAATCCCAAGTCATATCCAAAAGAGACTAGGCTAGGATGTCCTAGTTTTCTTTCACTCGGGCGATAATGGCAGCCTTGACCTCTGGGTTCAGGTTCTTCCCGACCTGGATCACTTTGGTCGGGTCGCTATCATTGATGCACACCTCCTTAATCTCCTCCATGGGTTCTAGTGCCCGGTCCGCTCCTATTTGCAGATCCAATTCATCTTCTTCCTAGACTATTCTCCGCACCGAGGGAGGGGGTGGGATTAGATTAGCATTCTCCTCCTCGAGAGGTTCTTTGCGGACCATGTAAATTGGTTGGGCACAGATGTGATAACACTTCCGGGTGCTCTTCTGGTCTCCTCGGACAATTCCTATCCCTCCATTGTCGCAGGAGAATTTCATGCAGAGGTGGCAGATGGAGGTGATGGAACGAAATCGAACAGTGTGGGCAGACCGAAAATAACCTTGTAAGCGGTGGGGCAATCCACCACTACAAACGTACAGAACTTGAACGAGCCTTGAATCTCGTTTCCCAATGTTACAGGCAGCTGGATTTTCCCAATTGGGAGTATCGAATCCCCATTGAAGCCATAGATCTGCATTGGGCATGAAGCCAGATCTGCCTCAGTCAAGCCAATCGCAATGAAGGCTGGCTTGAACAGCACATTGACGGAACTTCTGTCATCCACCAACACTCTGGACACCATTTTGTTGGTGATTTGGGCATTGATGCGGGAAGTGGACGTTCCGGGCATCTTCTTCCATGAAAGTGATTGGTAAATTCATCAACTTTGGGCACTGAGACGAGGTTGTGATAAAGGCGCATATCTCGTGGTCGTGGTCGAGCTCACTGAGGTACCATTTTTTATCATTTTGGGACGGTCCCCCCAGATGTGGCCCTCCTGATATGATGGCCACATGACCATCTATCTGTGGGTGCGCAGTTCCAGAGGGGAATGTCATTCCAGGTCTAGATACTTGCAAAATTGGGGCCCCCTAAGGGGCCTATGCTCCTGGGCCTGCAGCGTACCCTCCTTGGGGAGGTTGGTACAATCCAGGTGCACTGAGGACCGCAGGTTGTTCGGGAGCTGCTAGCAGTCCCAGAACTCCCATTGGCACCCTGACCCATTGGTGGAGATGCACCAGCTTGATCAGATTCTCGATTTCGTCCTTCAGCTGACGACACTCCTCGGTCGTATGACCCACATCTTTGTTTTCCCTTGAGTTCTTTCCCCCTTTGAAAATGGGGGTGGGTTTCCAATAATGGACCGTACTTTCCGTGGCCAGGCATATGTTCTTCCTGGTGTCCACTAGGTTGGTGTATTCTATGTATTGGGGCTCATAGCCCCTCTTGCCCTTTTTGGAGGGCTCGGCTCAGTTTTGTCCTTTCCCTTATCTCTTCCCCCAAGAGGGGTTCACGCTTGCCTCCATTCCCCCATTAGAGACAGCTGGGCTCCATCGGGAACGTCATTGTATCTAACCGGCGCCATACTGTATCTGAAGAATGGGGCGGATTGTGATGGTGTATATCCCAAGGAAGTGGGACCGTAGACCGTCGGGGTTGTGAAGGTCACCTCGTGAGTGTCAGTTGATCCTGGTGCTACCAGGGGTATCGAATAATAGTTTGCAGAATATTGCATCCCATATCCGGGGAAGGTCTGGGCTCTTGGCTGGGGGGTCGGTTGCCATCCAAATGCTTGGATCCGGGCCTCTTCCCATTTGATAAAGGCTTATGCCCTCCTAATGAATTATTTGAGGGTGGCTGCCTTGTTTCGCTGCATGTTGTCCCAAAGAAGGGATCCAGCTCAGATCCCGGACTGGAGAGCCACCAGGTGCTATCCATCGTCCACCTTGGTTTTTAAGGCTTCCTTAGTGAAGCGCTCTATGTAGGCCCTTAGAGTCTCCATGGGGAGCTGCTTGATATTGGCGAGGGCACTGATCTGCATATCCATCCTCATGGCAGCCACGAACTGTTTGGGGAACACGAATTGTAATCCGGACCAGGATTAGATTGATCCTGGATTGAGTCTCTTCCACCACTCCTTTGCAGGTCTGTCCAGAGTTATTGAGAAGCACATGCACTTGCCATTGTCACAGATGTGGGCCACGGTCATCAGTCGATTGTAGTGGAACAAGTGGTCCCTGGGGTTTCTATTCCCGGTATAGGCAGGTAGGTTCGACATTTTGAACCCCTTTGGTAGCACCACATCCAAGATATGTTTGGCGCATGGTTCTTTCTCCTCCCCCTCGGAGTCAGAACCTACTCCCTCTTGTTTCCAGACCAGATGGTCCGTGACCTTCTTTAATGCAGCCAACTGTTCAATGAACTGTCTGGCCATTCCACTGTCCAGGGGGACCCTTTCGTTCCTCCTGTCATTGAGGTTATTCCTCAGATCCCCCGCCCCCCTCGGGGGCAGATCTTTTCCTTGCGGGCCCGTTCTTTCTGGGCATTTAGGCCATCGCGCAAGTCTATCCAGGAAGTATCATCTCCTGAACTGATGGCCTCCGGCTTTTCCGCATGGTGGTGTCCTCTGTGATCTTTTTTCACGGAGGCACTAGGACAGAAACATTGTTCCTGTCCGGTCCGTCTAGTGATAGTCTGAGGCTTGGCATCCTACGGGCGATACCCTTGGGAATCGATTGAATGATCCCATCCTGAGATAGGATGCATCCGCTCTTTCCTAGGGAGCTACCCTAGGTTAGCCCCAGTTTTTGGGATGGTATGAGTTTTCCTCTAGGGGTTTTCTTTTCCCACAGGGTCAGCCACTTTGGCTTTCCCTTTCTCTTGAGCCAGGTTTGATGGGTCGTCTCCAGGATGTGGTCAAAGAGGAGGAATCAGATTCGTGGTTTTAGGCGCCCCGATCCTAACTGGTGGGGCCGACGATTGTGTTCCTAGGGGCGGAATGGTTGGAGGATTGGCTGCCAATCCTTGGGCAGCAATGAAGGCCTGAAGGACCTGGAGTGATTCTTGCATCTGATGAGTGGCCTCCTTCTGTTCAGCTATCCTGGCTTCTTGATCAAGGACTTGTTGTTTCAGTCTGACCACCTCTGGGTCCTTCTGTTCAGGATTCATCTCTTCTTCGAGGATTGAAGGATTCTCAGCCTCATGATCCTAGTATCCCCCTTCTTTTTCTTCATCTTCCTCATAGTAACCCTCACCATAGTCTGCCCGTCTTCAAAATTATGGGAATCGTCAAGCTGAGGCATTTGATAGGGTGTATCCTCGGGTTGGTCTTGAGGGAATGGTTGATTGGGCAAGGGCTCCCCATTGCCTTGCTATTGTTGGTGAGCAGGATCGAACATAGTGTGCCTGGTGTTCACCATTGTTGCAGACATTCAAGATTCCTTTCAAACTTTCTTTGACTCTCAATGAAAGCACCAAAATGTTTACTGAGTTTTTTGGAAACTAGAATTATGAAAGATAAGAGAGCGAAAAGAAAAGATTTAAAGATAATCACACAAAGGTATTTTACGTGGTTGGGGCGTTAAAAAGCCTTAGTCCACGAGTCTATTGTATTAGAGCTTAGAGTGCTTTAGCAATGGAGTCCACGGACATAAGTTTGTCATACAACATTGGACACCTTAGGTCCAGCCACACTTACCCCTTTATTGTACCTGAAATGTTAGGTAATTCAAAACATAAACTAGGTCATAAACTAAACTACCTAATTTTCTTTACCTTGACTGTGGTGCACAGAAACTATACTTGAGTCTTTTATATGATAATCCTGCTTAAAACTCTATTTCATAAACATGATATCATTATTAAAACATAAACTAATAGATCTAAAACTCAAACACAATCAAAATTTAACTATACCTCAACCTTGATCTTGATCTTGAAGAAAAACCCTAGATCCTTAAATGTTTGCTTGTAGGGTTTTGACAATAAGAAAGATAGCTTGGTCGTGTGGCCTCTTTGGGTACTAGTGTTTCAAAGATATGAAGAGGTGATGGTGATGATGATTTCGACCTTAGGGTTTTTATTTTGATGGTGGTGCACGACAACAATAGGGAGAAAGAGAGAGTGTGGGTGAGTGAAAAAAAATCAGAAGGAATATGCTCCCAAAATCACAATTTCATTCTAACTATAATCTAAATTTAAATTTAAATAAAATAGAATCCTAACTTCTATAGAAAATATCTCTAAATTATTTTATTAATATTTTTATTAAATAATTGAGGAATAAACTAACATCAAACTACCTAGGAAAAAATATCTCAACCTCTAACTACCTAAATCTCGTAACTCTGGACTCACCTGTAGTAAATTCAATATAACTATAGCTGTAGGAGTCCAAGTTACACAATCTTTAAATTTTTAGAAAGCTAATTCAATTATCTACAACTTTTTAGAAATACTATTTTTCCAAAATCATAATATAACTAGGTCAAAAATAGGTTGGAAGTTACAATACTCTATAGTTACGAAAATTCTATGTAATTATCTAAATAACAACATAATTCACAAATAATCTAACTAACTATTGAAGGTGAGAACTTGTCAACTAAGTTAAGTTAGAAAAGTAGAAATGTAGAGATTATCAAAAGAAAAGCTTTAGAAATCTAAGTAGAAACTCCAAGAATAATTGCAGAAGAAAAATGGTGAACTCAGTTTGTATTGATTATGGTGCAATGCTACAGTAATTTTTCCAACCCCCTTCCAAGTGGAAGTGGTGTTTCTTTTATAGTGGGCTCTAATGGCCCCTGATACAATGTGGTTCAGGGGACCAGGCAATACGCAAGTACACTGTCAGGAGAGTGGTTTCAGAGGCAGTGGTGTTGGTACCAGTACATGGCCAGGTACCATGAGGATGTCTCCACTACTAGACCGTACGAATGTCAGAGGAGTGGTACAGGTGGTAGTGGTGTCGACTCTGACATCTAGCCATAGACACATATGTTATGCCCCTTCTCCTGGTGCTCCCACTACTTGTCTGGCGGGGGTACCGTATTCGTACTCTGACCCCTCCAGGTTTGAAGGTACATTCCATATTCATGCGTGTACCCTGCAACTAGTGGGTACTCTCACCTTCTGAAGGTGTGCCTGTCAATCTAGCTCCTCTGTGTCTATCTAAGCATCAGATTGCTTATTGGCGAGAAAAGATATGTGTGAGAGTTAAACTTTGCTTGTTGGGCTAAAGGGGCTAGGTGTGAGAGGTCCCGCGGGGTGCCCAGGCACGTGGTCAAAATGAGGTCATCTCACGCGAGATCCCTAAGGGCACCCTCGGCATGAACGGGGGCTCCTGTTGATGTGGCATGGCATGTGCGGGACGGGGCCTAGGGTGTGAGGCTTGGGCGCATAGGGTCGAGACGAGGCTGGGCCTCGCGTGACCCCTCAGGTGTGCGCGGACGAGGCGAGGCGGGGGCCTCGCGTGTGCAGCTCGGCGCGCAAGGTCGAGATGATGCTGGGCCTCACATGACCCCTTGGGTGCGCGTGGACTAGGCGAGGCAAGGGCGTCGCGTGTGTGGCTCTGCGCGCAGGGTCGAGATGAGGCTTGGCCTCGCATGACCCCTCGGGTGTGCGCGGACGAGGCGAGGCGAGGGCCTCGTGTGAGTGGCTCGACGCACATGGTCGAGACGAGGCTGGGCCTCACATGACCCCTCGGGTGCGCGCGGACGAGGCGAGGCGGGGGCCTCGCTTGGCATGGCTCTTGGGTCTCTTGGGGCATCTTCATTAAGGCATCCTAAGAGACATGGGTCATGGGAAAAATATTGGGTTGCTTGGATTGCAGAAGGATAATGAGGGTAAACCTCCATATTTTCCCTTGGTGGAATTTGAGCATCCACACTTGCCCCCCAGTCTAGGAGAGGACCTTTAGGTTCTTTGGTAGACTCTTCTCTTTAATTCTTATAAATAGGCCCTCATGCCAAGCTTATTATTCACACTTCATCTCTTTAGCTTAGTGGTACTTAGACCCTTGCTCCTTTCAAGAGGTAAGGGGTTCAATCCCCCACAACCTCACTTTTGCTATAGTTTTTCCCTTTTTTTTTATATATATATTTGGGCTAATTTTTGGTATGTCTACACCCCTTCATATATTTGGAGGCTAACACATCTTTTCTGTTTATATTTTGCAGACGCGTACTTTTGACCATTTAGCTCTTTTTGACCGTGACGGTACTTTTGGCTCCCCAACCTCCTTTTGACCACGACAGCGTCTCATTTTTCCTACTTGAGGTATATTCTCTTTTTCCCTTGTTTTCATTGGGTTCACATTAGCACCACTCAGGATGGGGTACTTTGGCCTGAGCCCGTCGTGAGTTAGTCTTGAGGCATGATCCCTTATTCACACCCCATGGCGGGTCTTTTAGAGTGTTTGTGCCTAGAAGTTTTGAACCCATTCCTTTGTGTTTTGTAGCAATCCTCTCATTTATACGTGAACCCCTTTTTGCTTTCGGGACGAGGTCTCATGGCCAGTGACTGTCCGTTTGGCATACCTCCGAGGGTTTAGTTTGTTGACTTGTCTTCAGACTCAGAGTCCCCTGAGGAAAACCCTTACCAAGACTATGACTCCTTAAGGCAGGCCCACATTCGTCATCTTGAGCACATGGCTGAACTTAGGCGTAAAATTTGGGCGGTGGAGAGTGAAATTGACTCGGTGTTGAGAGGAAACGAAGCACCTTTCCCCCTGACCTTAGTGACCACGTAGCGAGCCTTAGGGTGACCCTTTTAGATTTGCAGGGGGAGTTGGAGTTTATGGAGGGACATCTTCCGCCTGAGCCCTCTAGCCCATCCTCACCTGATGACTGTCATGGGGCCACTTTTGCTTCTCTTCAGCCCTTAGTTTTTATCTTCCCTAGCTTAGCGCTTTCGCAGCTGGTGCCCCGGTGGAAGACTCTTGCTAGGAAGAGAAAATGGAGGGTCAAGTGTTTAGTCTCTTCCTCACCTTTTTCTTTTGGTTTCGCAGATATGCCGAGGGCACGACGACAGGTATCTACCAACGAACCGAACAATGCTCCTTTATTGGCATCCACCCTGGTGACCCATGTGTCAGAAAATAAACTGAGGGAAATTGTGAAGCACTACTGCGTTCCTTCGGAGTATGCCTTATACACCCCTTCGGACACATGCCGGGCTGATTGCCCTAGTCCCAGCTTCGTGGCCCTTAGCGAGCACATCCTGAAGGCGGGTGGTACCATCCCGTTACACCCGTTCTTCGTTGCGGTCCTCAACTACTTTGACCTTGCTCCACTTCAGCTGGCACCCAATAGTTGGCAGACCTTGAGCTGCCTTTTTATCGGGTTTGCGGAACTTGTGAAACGTGCTCCTACGGCGCTAGAGGTGCATTTCCTGTACAACCTCATGCCCTCTCCCAAGTCCAAGGGCTTCTATTACCAGCAAAAAGCCTCCATAAGCTGTCCCCAGTTTTAGATCCCAGGTTACTGTGGACCATCCCTGGGTCAAAGAAGATGAAGGCGGCATCGACTGAGCCTTGCCCGGATGAAGGTGGGGCTGAGGATGTGTCGAAGGAAGCCTCCCTTGAACGCGGGGGACCTCACCAGCTGTCCTCGTCTCCTGGGGGGTGCCCTCCCTTTGTCTCTTTCGACCCGGACATACCCTCCCAATCCCAAGACCAGCATGCCATTCTAGGGCATTTTGTTTGCCCCGACCCCGAGGACTATGACGCTTTCCCTCAGGCTCCCCTCAACCTTGGTCCATCGGGGGCTTA
This sequence comes from Humulus lupulus, assembly GCF_963169125.1. Lineage (NCBI taxonomy): Eukaryota > Viridiplantae > Streptophyta > Magnoliopsida > Rosales > Cannabaceae > Humulus > Humulus lupulus. Next base: position 47,880,377 of record NC_084797.1, read on the forward strand.
CTTTGCCAATCTTCCTGCACCCCATTCACATCTACCGAGGCCTCACTTTTCCAATTTTCCTGCGCCCCCTCCCGTTTCAGCGAGCGGGTCGTCTGTCCTTACCCAGCTAGGTGCCCTTGGATCGGAAGGGGCACCTTGGGTGAATCGCATGGCGACCTCTTACGGGCGATGGTACGTCCAAATCACCTCAGACCTCCCCGAATCTGACTGGAATGGTCTTGGGAGTTTCGCCCTGTCGGACCTTGGGGAGACTCTAACGCGCACTACTGCCTGGGTGAGTTCACACATCTTGTGTCAGCCTTATTATATATAAAATATATGTACACATTTTTTTTATTTTTTTACTTATTATTGCTGTTGTTAACTTTCTTGTGCATGCCTATACGGTGGCTCAGCGGTTTGCCGACTCGGCTCACAATCTTTCTACGTCGAGTACCGAGAGGGACCGCCTTACGGCCCGGGTCTAGGAGCTCGAGAGAGAGCTTGGTGAAACCAAGTCTAAGCTAAAAAAGGCTCGGGCAAAACTTTCTGTCTCATCAAAAAGGAAGCAGAAGGTGGTTGCCAAAGCCATGATGCTGCAGGACAAAGTCACCAGCCTGGAGGGCGAACTTCAGGGTGCCAAGGCTATTGCGGTTGCGTCGCAGGAGAGAGTCGCTTCCTTAGAGTCCAAACTCGAGGTTGCTATGGCCGATGTAGCCGTGTCGCAGGAAAGAGTCGCTTCCTTAGAGTCGGATAGGACAGCTATTGAGTACACGTCCATAGAGCGCGCCCTTTACGGTGTGTGGAGACAGAATCCCAACTTTGATTTTTCTTCTTTTGGCGAGCACGTCGTTGCTCGAACGGCTGGGTGGAGCGTCCGTGGCAGGAGGCCCTGAGGTCATCATGTCATCATTTATGTAAGTTATCCCACTGTGGGTGTATGCTCATTTTGAGCCTTTGTAATATTAATTTTTTTTTTCTTGTAAATCTTGCCATGTTACCAATACTCCTTTTTTGATATATACATGTGTGGTTATTCATCTCTTATTCCTCTGTGTTTGAGGTCTTTTTGAGCCTGTATGATGGGGTTTGGTAGGTTCCTCTCTTTTATTTACCAAGCTAGAGGTCCTTTGGAGCCCATGTGAAAGGGTTCAATGGGTCCTTTTTTGGTGCCTCTTGATTATTTTTATAAGGATATTTTGACCCCTTGGGTTCTAGCTATCCTTTTATATATTTTTGCGCGCGCTTATTATTTTTTTGCGAGAAGCGTCCTTCTCGTCATTATTCATAGTACTATTTTTGCAAGGGTCTCTTTTAGGACCCTTTTTGGCTAGACGGCTTGGTGGCCGCTCTAGGCTTATTAGCGGGTGCTCTTTCTGGGGCTTCTCCCTTTAAGAGAGTATCTTCCCTTATTTGGGAGCTCATTGTTGTTTTTGTTTTCTTTTTTTATATAAGACCTTTTGGCCTCCTTGGTGTTCGTAAGGGTAGCTAATCCTTATGAACTTCGGGAGGTGCCTTGCAAGGTCTCCTCCCTGCTTGTTAGGGTTCACCACGAATTGCATTCTTTTTTTTAGAATTTATTTAAGGCCCTGATGCAAGGGGTCCTTTTTAAGTTCTTCCTGTTAGAGGGTCCTTTTTAGGATCCCCTTGATAGAGGGTCCTTTCTAGGGTCCTCCTGATGCAAAGGGTCCTTTTTAGGATCCTCCTGATGCAAGGGGTCCTTTTTAGGATCCTCCTGATGCAAGGGGTCCTTTTTAGGATCCTCCTGTTAGAGGGTCCTTTTTAGGATCCTCCTGATGCAAGGGGTCCTTTTTAGGATCCTCCTGTTAGGGGGTCCTTTTTAGGATCCTCCTGATGCAAGGGGTCCTTTTTATGATCCTCCTGTTAGAGGGTCTTTTTTTTTTGGCGGGGGCCTTTTGAAAGGGACTTGGTTTTCATTCGTAACGAAAATATGCTTTCTCGCATGGGTGAGGTCAGTGTAAAAGGTGTATGGGGCCCTGTAGGCGCTCATCAGAGCGTTGATGCTTCCGAGGTCGATCATCTCTCGTTCCCTCATAAACCCCTTTCTTCTTTGCACCATTTTGGTTTTCTCGGATCGAAGGTTTCGGGGGCGACGGGCCTTTTCCGGCTTTGAGGCTCTCGTGACCATCCTCCACGCGAATGTATTTTTGTGCCCACTCGTAGAAATCATCCAAGTCTGTGACCTCCCTCTTGAGCATGTTATCCCATAACTTGCTTCCTGGGTGTACTCCAGCTGTGATAGCCATTTTCAGCTCTCGGCGGGTCAAGCTCCCTACTTTAGCTGCCTCCATATTGAACCTGTGAATGTAGCTCTTCAGACTCTCATTTTCTCCTTGCTTCACATTTGCGAGGCTGGTGCCTGGTATCGTGTAGTCTCGCACAGCATGGTGCTGCTGGAGGAATTCATCAGAAAACTGTTGCCAAGATCTGATGGACCCCGGTCAAAGTCTTTTGAACCATTTGTACGCAGGTCCTTTTAATGTGACAGCGAAGCAATGACATCTCGCCCCGCTACCAATTCCCCTTAGTTTCATCAGATTGTGAAATGCGTCCAGATGGTATTTCGAATCCGTGCTTCCTTCGTAGGGGGTCATATGGGGCTCCTTAAAATTGGCTGGGAGCCGGATGGCTTGGATCTCCCTAATGAAGGGTGACTCATGGTCGAATTCTTCCTCAAAAGCTTGACCTCCGGAGGCAGTGATGATCTTGCTTCGCTGGCTCCTCATTTCTGTGTCCAGGTCCTGCCTCCTCTTGCTTAGGGAGTCTCTTAAAGCAGACGGGTTAAGATCCCCCTTTCCTTTGCCCTCTCGAGGCGCCATAGGGGGCTTGGTCCTTTTACCCGCCCTCTTCTTGTTGAGCTCCTCCCGTAAATCTGAGGGTGCTCTCTTTGAGGTGACCTCGTCATCGTTGCGAGGGGCAGCATTGGTCTTCGGCTCTAGTTTCTGGGCCTGCTTCGGTGGTCCGGGATGTTCGCGTTGCTTCGTTCGGGGGGTGTTACTAGTGGAGAGTCGCCTCTTTCCATCATCTACTGGGACAGTTGTTTCTACCTCCCTCTGGTCTCTTTCTTTGCGCTTAGGGAGTGTCACGTTTGATCTCCCTTGCAATAACCCATTTAGCACTTCTTGCATGTTTTCCAAGGTAGTCTCTAGCCTCTGGTTCTTGCGGTGAAGTTCTCGTATCTCGTCTTTATAGAATTGAGACTTCGAGCTTGAGTTGACGGAGTGGACCTGAGGGTGTTTGTCAGCCCGGCGCTTCGATGGGCCTGGATCCTGTCGACCGTGGTTTGGCACCTGCAGCGGCTATGGAGGCAGGATCTTATCGGCGCCCCTTACCGGGGCAATCGCCGACCTTGGGCGATCCTCCTCAGGTGGGACCACTGGGGACGAGGCCACCCTTTCGTCTCTAGGCGCCTCAGGCTCCCTTGGGGCCTCCATGTTTGCAGGTGGAGGACGATCCCTCATGGAGGCTTTTAGCTGATCTCCATCAAGGTGGACTTCCACCTCGCGCGACTCTCTCAACCGTTTCGAACATCGTGAAATTTTTTCTTATCGGAATCGATGGAAGAACAGTGACTTGCAATCTATTCTTCCCACAGACAGCGCCAAATTGTTGACGGTGAGAACTCGTCAAATAAGTTAAGTTAGAAAAATAGAAACGTAGAGATTATCAAAAGAAAAGCCTTAGAAATCTAAGTAGAAACTCCAAGAATAATTGCAGAAGAAAAATGGCTAACTCAGTTTGTATTGATTATGGTGCAATGCTATAGTAATTATTCCAACCCCCTTCCAAGTGGAAGTGGTGTTTCTTTTATAGTGGGCTCTAATGGCCCCTGATACAATGTGGTTCAAGGGACCAGGCAGTACGCAAGTACACTATCAGGAGAGTGGTTTCAGAGGCAGTGGTGTTGGTACCAGTACATGGCCAGGTACCATGAGGATGTCTCCACTACTAGACTGTACGAATGTCAGAGGAGTGGTGCAAGTGGTAGTGGTGTTGACTCTGACATCTGGCCATAGACACATATGCTATGCCCCCTCTCCTGGTGCTCCCACTACTTGTCTGACGAGGGTACCGTATTCGTACTCTGACCCCTCCAGGTTTGCAGGTACATTCCATATTCATGCGTGTACCCTGCAACTAGTGGGTACTCTCACCTTCTGAAGGTGTGCCTGTCAATCTAACTCCTCTTTGTCTATCGAAGCATCAGATTTCTTATTGACGAGAAAAGATATGTGTGAGAGTTAAACTTTGCTTGTTGGGCTAAAGGGGCTAGGTGTGAGAGGTCCCGCGGGGTGCCCAGGCACGTGGTCAAAACGAGGCCATCTCACGCGAGATCCCTAAGGGCATCCTCGGCACACACGGGGGCTCCTGTTGATGCGGCATGGTGTGTGCGGGACGGGGCCTCGCGTGTGAGTCTTGGGCGCATAGGGTCGAGACTAGGCTGGGCCTCGCGTGACCCCTCGGGTGTGCGCGGACAAGGCAAGGCGTGGACGTCGCGTCTGCGGCTCGGGGCGCAGGGTCAAGACGAGGCTGGGCCTCGCGTGACCCCTCGGGTGCGCGCGGGTGAGGCGAGGCGGGGGCCTCATGTGAGTGGCTCGGCGTGCAGGGTCGAGACGAGGCTGGGCCTCGCGTGACCCCTCGGGTGCGCGCGGACGAGGCGAGGCGGGGGCCTCGCATGGCATGGCTCTCGGGTCTCTCGGGGCATCTTCATTAAGGCCTCCTATGAGACATGGGTTGTGGGAAAAATATTGGGTTGCTTGGATTGCAGAAGGCTAATGAGGGTAAACCTCCATATTTTCCCTTGGTGGAATTTGAGCATCTACACTAACCATAAAATAACAAACTCTAATTCTCTAGGCTGATTTTGAATTTACTAAGCCCAAAAGATTAATGGGCTTTATGTATACTCAATCCATAATAATTCTTAATAATACCATAATAAATTTATTCTTACGCAATCACCCATTTTCCCAGAAACAAGGCTACTAATATCATAAAACTATACTATACTACAATAATCATAACCAATAAATATTTAAAAAAATATATTAAACCTTATTCTATCACCACAACTCAAGTTAAATCTATTCTATAAAATTAAGACAACCTATAGTCACATAAATAAAGAGGTCTAAGAGAAAGGTGACATCGGTTACTACACCTCCTTTTTTAATTGGAAGTAATCTTTGTGGGAATGGAGCTTTTGAAAAGAAATGATGGATTGGAGTATCATCATTTGAAGAGTCATTGGGATTAGAACTAGAAGGTTGACTCTTTTCTTTTTCTTTTTCAACCTCGGGTATGTAATTAGGTTTGACAATGTTCTTTCCAGACCTAAGAGTTGAAATTGCTTTGACTTCTCCATTATGTCTAGACTTTCCTATCTCATATTGACCTTTTGGATCTGGGATAGGTTGACTAGGGAATGTTGCTTTTTCTCTATCAGCTACTTGGGTCTCGATTTTGGTAATTGATCGAGACTGATTTTGTAGGATTTGTTGAGTGGATTGCATAAATTGTTGTAAAGTATCTTTTAAGGAAGGTTTTCTTTATTGAGGATATGGTTGATTTTGTGGGGCATGAGTTTGGTTTTGCGTGTTGTATTGGTGCCCTTGATTCATTGGAGGTTGGTTTTGTCTCCATGAAAAGTTTGGATGGTTTCTCCAATTTTGATTATAAGTGTATGAAAATGGGCTATCATTTGGTTTCCCATAAGCATGAAGAGCATTGGCCTCCTCAGAAAATGCTTCTTGGTAGGAAGGACATGATTGGGCATTATGGCAAGGACTGGAACATATAGAACAAACATCTTTTCTTGGTTGTATTGGAGAATTTATAGTCTGGCTTATGGCTAAAGCTTCTACTTTTCTCGCTAATTTGTCTAAGGATGTTTTTAAGTCGAATTCATCTTTTACTTCATATCTTCCTCCTCTTTTTCGTGAATTAGTTGACCTAGACCTAGGATCAAAATAATTCCATTGTTGTGATTGACAGATAAATCTGCAAGGGCATCCCAAGCCTCTTGTCCTTGAAATTTAAAAAAATTTCCAGCATGCATAGATTGAATCGTTTGACGATTAGAGGGAGTTAAACCATCATAAAAATATTTTACAAGTCTCCATTTTAAAAACCATGATGAGGAAATTTTAATAATAAATCTTTAAATCTCTCCCAACATTCATAAAACTCTTCATTATCTTTTTGAAAAAACTCAGAGATTTCTCTCCTTAGACTATCAGTTTTAGACATAGGAAAAAATTTCAGCAATAATTTATTATAAGTTGATCCCATGTAGTTATAGGCCCTGTGGGAAGAGAATTTAACCAAGATTTTGATTTTTCCTTTAATGAAAAATGGAATAATCTTAGTTTGACCGACTCATAAAAAAAATTTGAAATTTAAATGTTGAGCAAATTTCTAAGAAATATTTGACATGCATGTAAGGATCCTCTCTATCTAACCCATAAAAAGATGGCAACAATTGAATGATTTATAATTTAAGCTCAAAATGGGTAGCAAAAGTGGTAGGAATAACAATGCATGAGGGAGCATTAGATGAAATAGGTGCAAAATATTCAAGTAAGGTTTTTTCAGGCACAACATTTTCATCAACAAGATTTCTAGTAATATTAGCAATTGGTTCCATGATGCTCAAATTTTAACTAACACTTTCAATTTCAAACAAAGATAAATGTATTTTTACTAATCGATTTTTAGAGTTATGTTCCCAATGATGCATATGATTTTCACAAACAAGGCAACAAAGATAATCTCAAACAAACTGATGTGGAAGATCAGTTAAAACCGCAACCACATAGCATACTTAGAATTTTTAGAGATTTCACGACAATATAATTTTTATGGTTTACTTGTCCCTAGGTCTATTTGATTCCACTTACTCGCACACTACTAACAACTCCCCGAGGTTAATTAATAGAGGCAGATTGAGAATTTTGTTCAAATTTCCTTTAAGTAAAGATTGCTTATGGTGAAATGACAAGATTTAGGTTTTTTTTTTCAAGTATTTTTCACAATTACACAATAATATGATAAGAGACAAAGAAAAATAAGGTAAAATCAACAAAAGTTAGGAGGCACAAGTGCCGTCAACTAACAAAGATATACAAGGAATAAAAATTACAACAAAGTTACAACAAAATTAGGAGGCACAAGTGCCATCAACTATAAAAATTAAAAAGATGGAAAGGAGGCACAAGTGCCGTCAACTAACAAAAAAAAGCAATAAATATAAATATATAAGTAAGTTTTTTTTTATGGGTGGTAGAACCGTCATGGATTTTCTCTTTATCTTTTTTTTTTAGTTTTTATATAAATATATATTTTTATGTGCAAAAATTAAAATAACTAGTAGAAGAATTCACTATCCTTTAGAAAAAGCTCGTTTCTTTTCTTGGAACTCCCCGGCAACGGTGCCAAAATCTTGATGGACCCAAAATAGGTATGTTTTAAATATGTATATCGCAAGCGCACGAATCGTTCATATAGAATAGTGATCGTGTAAGCAAATATGTCGAACCCAAATGAGTTGTCTAAAATAAAAAAGAAAGCTATTTTAAACCAAAATTAATAAATTCTAACATAGCTCCAAAGATTGATGATATTTTTTATCAAGAATATAAAATAGAAGATAATAATAAAGATATTAAAGACAATATATCTAACTAAATTAATAATTGTAAACAAGATGGTAGAAGAAAGATTATTAAGATAATAGAATCCATAAAATATAAGTTCAATAATATTTTAAGTACATTGATTCCCAAGTTTTAGTAATAGTAGAAATTAATCAAACCATCACTTATTCAAATTAGATATTCTATTTACGCACAAGATTTTATAAAAATATAAGATTTATCTTCAATTTTTTAGATATAATTTCAAAGTATTTAGTGTAAATCAATTTAAAGAAACAACAAATAAATTATTGGATATTATTTATAAGGCAAAACATAATATTTTTGTTCCAAGCATTTGATGTGCACAATTTAATGGCACACCTTAATAAAAGAATATTATGATTTTGCACTAATGAAGAACAAAGTGTAAATATGTGCTAACAATAAAAAATACATGATATTTAAGATGAAATAAAATACTTGAAGAAGAAAAATCCATAAACTTTGTTGAACAAATAAGAAATCAACATACAAAATAAATATTATTTAGTTGCATATTTTTTCATCATCACCTTGATAATCTTAGAAAGATTAGAAACTCATAACTAGAATCGAAATGACAAAATAAAGAAAATACATACTTGAAAAATGCTCTTGAAAAACACTAAAATGGAAGAGAGAATGGTAGAAAAGAAGATGGTAACAAAAAATTTAGCACCCCAAAATAGTCTTTAAAATTACATATTTATAGCGAAAATGAGATTATTAAAATTAATTAAATTGATTAGATTAATTAAATTAATAATAATATGGAAAATAGGGGTGTCATGATGAATCTTCTAGTGAAATGTGTAGAAAAATTGGGTAAAAATTGGCATTTGAGGGACAAAGGGACAAAATGGGCTCAAGAGGAATGGGAAGGTGGCTGGTTGGCTGCTGGTGGCAAGCGGGCTTGGGCTTTAGGTGGGCCTGAGAGCTGGGGCAGTGCGTGGGTTGAAGGCTGGGCTTGGGTTGGTTGGGAGTTCGTGGGCCCGGGGGAGTTGGAGGCTACTGGGAGGCGTGGGCTGAGCTGGTTGAGGCGTGCGGGCCCAGGGGCTGGGAAGGCTCGGGCTGAGAGGTGGCAGGGAAGCACGGGCTTGGGTGGCTTCTCCTACTAGGCCGAATAAGGCATGGGCCTGGTGCCATTTTTTGCTTATTTCCTCTTAAAAAATGCCATAATTCTCCTTTCATCACAACTTTATTTTCTTTTCTTTATTTTTATACTTCAAGCACCTCAAATGCAATAACTTTCCTACAAAATAAATTAAATCATAATCAAATAATTTCAATTATAAAATGAGTCATAATAATTTTTTGAAAATATTAATTAAAACTTAATTTACTTAAACATTTAAGCTCAAAAGTGCATCTTTTTACTTCTAACTTAACAATAATAATATCAAATAATTAAACTACAACATACTATAATAAAAGATCTATAAAAACATATAAAAATGTAAAATTTTACAATATGACTAATAAATTCAAAATTACTTAAAAACTTAATAAATTACTTAAAATTTCAAAGACTAAGCAACAATTTGCATAAAAAAATATGGTAAAAAAACTGTATTTTGTAGAGTTATAATTAGCATCATTATACTAAGAAACCTTAATGAGTGAATCCAAATATCCAATAAACACAAACAGAAGTTTATGAATACTCAGGATTTAGACTGATCTACAAATGATCATCTATTATGATAAGAATCAAATCTTTATGTCAAACGACAAGTTTATAAAGATAATTAATTCTTATCGGTCATGTCATATATAATCTCTATTCTATACAACATATTTACTAAGATATCTATCCACATCAGTAATCCGAATCTAGATCACTTGCATCCTGTATGTTTAGTAAACCGCACTAGCAACCATTCATTAAAACTTTCTTACTTTAATATGTTATTGACTATTTTATTCATTATATATGATCTTAATTCTTTCGTATTAATACAAAATCATATTCTCATGAATGAATAAGCAATTTTCTTGATATTATCATATAATTAATTCAAACAATAATTATAATATTCAAATATAGTAAAAATTTTCTTTTTATTTAATTCAATAAAATGTCTTCATATGCTTTTACTTTTAGGGCATTAATCCTAACAGAGCCAACAATTAAATGGGAAAACAAGTAGTAATGATATCACTATTTTGGTAACATTGGTTATTTTTGTTGCCAAAAAAATAGTAGGTACCAATTTGCTACCCTGTGTTTTTGTAAAGTATCGTTTTGGTAACAAGTGTTAACAATAATGCTTATTTGGTACCTTGTATTTTGAAATCATACATATTCGATACCCTGTATTTTGAAATCATACATATTTAGTACTCTAAACTCAAATTAAATTAATAAAATTTTACCAATTTAATAAGATACTCTCAATTATATAAGTTATAAATTCAAATTTAATTACTTATTACATATAACTGTTGACAATTTAGTAATATTGATAAAATTTTATTTATCAAATCCCAGCTTAGGGTACCAAATATGTATAATTTGAAAATAAATGGTACCATATGAGCATTATTGAAAAAAGAGAGTACTAAAACGATACTTTGCAAAAACACAGGGTACCAAATGAGTAAATTCCCAAAAATAAAAAAAGTTAGAGATATATAACTACAAAAAAGTACAAATATTGGGTATTTATGCCACCAATTACACTTTTTATATGATGATATACATTGTATTCATAACAAACATACTGCTAGCTTACGAGAAATTCTGCATTGTTTACAGTGTTGAAAATAAGATTGAAACAATCTATTGCATACATGTATTTTTTTAAAAACACTTATGAAATACAGTGTTTGAACCATGATTTCCGCACCGTAAATTATTTGGAATTTTTTGAAAACTGGTGGGATGCTTGCTATAACTACAATATACACCATCATGTAAAAAAAGGAAAAATTACACATAGCACTGTAAATTTAAAAGCAATTGAAAAATACAGAATTTTACAAATATTACTAAAATAAGGACAACAGTTTGTTTCAGTTCTGTAATTGATTGTTACAATTTTCTATTTAGTCTGTAAATGTGTCTTACAAAATTGTAACATATAGTTACAAATATGTAAACTTTAGTTACAAATTTGTAAACTTTGTGTACAAAAAAAAATTCTATATTTACGATTATGCCCCTCCATATATTTGTAATTTTTTTTTATAGAATATGTATTTTTAGTATTTTTTTTTTAAACCTTAGGTATTTTTGTGAATTTTCTAAAAAAATTCGATTATAACTATGTAGGTGTCGAAAACACGAGGGAATGTACCAATAATCCTCTTTATAGAGAGACTACCAAAGAAGTTCCCATTATATACATCAAATTTATCTATTTTTTTATTTGTGAGAAAAAAGAAGAGAAGAGCAACAAATTAGTTTTTTTTTTAAATAGTTTAAGAGCGAACAATCTATATATTTATATAAATGAGAGCTTTGAGGAGATGAGGTGACACCCTCTCTTTCTATTCTTATAATTTTACTAATTTTTTGTTTAAAAAAGATTTAATTAACAATTATAAAACATCCATATAGTCCCACATTGTCTATAAACCATTGTAGGTGTTGTACATATACGCTATAAATAAAGTACTCTTCATTTAAGTTAATTTTTCTAAACATTAATATATTTTTTTCTATTTGATTGATTGATTTAACTCAATATTGCCAAAATAGAATTATTATTTTTTTATATTAAATTTATATTAATCTATCTATATCTTATTTATATCTATATAAATGAGAGTTTTGAGGAGATGAGGTGACACTCTCTTCTTCTAATTTTCTATGTTCTCTATTTTCTCTATTTTGTGGTTTCTTTCTAATTTTTTATTTAAAGAAAATATTTAATTAACAATTATAATACATCTCTATAGTCCCACATGGTTTACAAACCATTGTAAGTATTATAGCTTTAGGCTATAACTAAAGTACTCTTCATTTGTATTAATTTATCTAAACATTAATATTTTTTCCTGCATGAGTGATTGATTTAACTCAATATTGCCCCAATAGAATTTTTTTTTTGGACATTAGATTTATATCAATATGTAATATATTATTTATATATTTAATTTTTGAAGTATATTTTTACATATTTATATAAAGGAGAGCTTTGAGTATGTAAAGAACGCCCTAAGCTAATACTTATAAAACATTCGCATAACATAGTTTGTAAAAGAATACCACTCATTATCAAAGTCTCAGTGGGGACTTGCTTAAAACCATGCAAGTTGGCGCCATAAGTTTTAAAATAAAACATAGATTTTTATGCAAAGTTTAAAAGAAACAAAATTAAATAACTGAGTCCCACTGATAATTTAGGAAAAAGTCTGTTTAAAACAAAACATAATCTAAATGGCGTTCTACGATGATCGTTTTTCCGTCCATAGGATTACCCCACGCCATACACCCCATGATGATAGAACTCCTCACGTCACCACGCGTGCCATAAAGAAATCCTATTTGCTACCTGGAAGGAAAGTAAGGGGGTGAGCTAAAAGCCCAGTAAGGAAGTACAAACAAATAAGCAAGTAAGAATACAACAAATACAAACACTAACGTTCATTTACAACATCATGGCATATCAAAACATAATCGTAACATATCGTCATTGCATAACACAATTGTAACATATCATCATATCATAACATAATTGTAACATATCATCATTTCACAAACATACAGCATACATGATGAGCATGGATCGCTAGTTGTCCATGTCACCCTATCAGGTAAACAGGAGATCTCTGGTCCTTGAATAACCTCGGCGCGTTCGCCCTAGGAGTTACGTCTCAATGTCCTTAGTAACTCGTTCGATGTATCTAACATCGTAATCTGCTTGATGTATCTAACATCGTATTCTGTTTGATGTATCTAACTTCGTAACTGGTTTGATGTATCTAACATCCATACACATATCACATTCAACATATCATCACGTTATGACATTCATAATTCATAACAATTCATTCATACAACAGTCTTACCATTCATAGCATAAAATCATAGAATCTATCTTACTTCCTTACCTCAGGTCCAAGCTAAGAAATTTCACAATCTTTCAACGAGCCTATATCATAATCAAAATAACATTTCTTAGGTTCATAAAATTACTATTTTGCCCTTCCATACAACTCATGTGTGCATGGGCCATGCACACATAATAACAGTTACACAAAACATGCAATTATTCTTAACTACACATAAAGCCATAAAAGAATAATGCTCGTTTTACTTATTTTACCTGCATGATCTTTTTATAAAAACCACATAGTTGAATAATAAACATAATTTTGGACGTAAAAGTGGAGTTGCATGTAACATGCATACGTGGGAACATTGCGTAATAGAGACGTTTTCAAAAACGATAATTCTACATTTCTTACTTTTATTGTTTTAAAAATAATAGACATATAACATGCTTTATTTTTCTTAAAATTTCTAAGTTGATTAAATTTCTCAAAACATTATTTTATTTCATAAAATAATTTGATTTAGCTAAAAAAAAAAATATGTGACAATTTCATTCATTAATCTCAAATTACAAAGAATTAACCAAAAACTTGGAATTAATTAAAATACCTATTTTTAATATGTTTCTTTAGAAAAATAAATTTTATCATTGTGTTACATAAATGATGTGAGAAAATATATTTTTAAGTGTGGAAAATATATTTTTATTTAAATTATTTAAGACTTAGTTTTATGTAACAAAAATCCATATGTGACAATTAAATATCAATTTTTAACCTTTTTAAAACAAACTTTCAGCCACCATTTATTTTCTTAAAAAATCACAAATAAATAGAATCTAAATATTTTTCTCAATCAAAATAAAGGAAAATCATAACTTATCAAAATATGCATTCATACCATTAAAGATACCATTTTTCAATATTACCATAACTTAGGAAAATAATTTGTTCCAAAAACTCATCAAATTCATTTTAGTGAAACTCACTTCTTATTTTCTTACAAAAATTCCAGCAACTATTTTTATCATTAAAAATCACCATATTCAATTTAAAAGCTCATATTTTCTCAAAAATTCAATAAAAATTCTGTAGGTAATTATTTGAGTAAAATATCATTTTAATGGGACTTAAAATACCCCTTTTAATTTCATAAAAGTAACATAACATCAATGACATTACTTATGCATGCAAATCATTTTTTTATCAAACTTTTACCCAATTATTTACAAAAATCAGCAAGCTTAATTTCTCATGAGATTCATCTTTTATCCCAAAATTTCACATAAAATCATACATGTCCAAAATCTCATCATACTCTTATTATATACATGATTATAAGAATATCACTAACATATTCACATGAAATCTTATCAAACCAATTTTTCTATTCCATTGAATTTACACATGAAATCCAACAACAATAACCATGGCAATAACATACATAAATTCATAACACCATATCTCATGAACATGCCTTATAACAATCCTAACATATTTCTTATCATATTTCTAAAATCATCATTTACCATTTTACATAAATCAAGGATTAAAAAGATAACCATAGCAATATAAACATAACATATATCCTCATTATAAACCCTATCAAATCCATTTTCTCAATCATACCCATGAGCCCTTTTTAAACAAATCATATTCTCTTAAAAACACAAATCATAATCATCAATCCTACAATAATCAACCATTAGCATCACCATCAAAAACGTCAAAGATAAACCCATCAAAACCAATATATAGGCTAAGAAAGACCATTACCTCTCTTGATTGTTGAATCAAGAACACTCTAGCAAGAAAACCTTGTCACCTATAGAGGATTTTCAAACACCATACATCCAAAATAACAAAGCTTACAATCAAAATGAACAAAGAAAAAGTCTTAAAGAAATCATGAACAAATGTTACCTCTAGTTCTTTACACAATTGAACAACCCTTGTTCTTGTCCTCCTTCCCCACGTTACTCTCTCCCTATACAACTATATGGGGTGGTGGCTTGGTGTGATGGAAAGGAATAACAACTTTTCTTTCTTTTCTACTTATAATGGGTTGGCCGAATACTCTAGGGTGGAATGATCTATAGTTTCCTATTCTCTTCCTTTATAATTTTCTTGATAATTTCCTATATCATTTCATAAATAAAAAAAATGGGTATTTTCCTTATTTCTTTTCACACCTCATAAAGGAAACTTCTTACAATACCTATTTGACCACAACACCACACATACACGGCAAAGGCAAATCAGAATGAAGAAAAGATTTCAAGTAATTCCTAATATTTCACATAATAATTATACCAAATAAAATAACATCCAATCAATCAAATGTAAATTACACAATTGATATTAATAAATCAAATATAAACCAAACCCATTTAGGAAAAGAGAAATTATTGCCTTCCCATTTGCCTTACACGCCCAACATCTTTCCTTTTCTTTTATTTATTTATATATTTTTTTCATCATGTTAATTAACTAAAATAAATCTAATAAAGGAATAAAAGTGTGTAGAAAATCTACACATGTGCATCTTATTACCATAAACTTGCACACACTAAATCACTAGGATGCATCACTATCTACCATGCACCTTAGTGCATTCAACCAAATCCCACATAATCACATCAATTGTCACACTTATATAAAATATAACACTAATAATAAAATAAACATGTTACACAATTATTCACTTATTAAAATAATTAACCAAACAAACAATTAACAAATTTAAATTCAAAAGATTATACCAAACAATTCTAACAATTAAATAAAATAACAAACAAACAACAACTAAATAAAATAAACAACATTTAAATAAAACAATTCATCACACTTAACATTTAAATAAAATAAATCACAAAATTTAAATAATCTAAAAGAATTTTTTTTTGGTGCACTACAAAGTAGACCAGTTTGCATCATCTCCTTCTATTCGTCTATTTGCTCTAGCTCTAATTTGATATTTATTCTAATTTTTTATTTACAGAAATAATTAATTAACAGTTAAAAAAATTGGTATAGTCACATATGATTTATAAACCAGTGTGGTGTTATACATTTAGAATATAAACAATATATTGTATATTTATATAAATTTGATGATCTAAAAAATAAAACTATTTTAGCAATATTGAGTTAAAATACTCTTCATTTACATTATGTTTTTCCTATAAGAGTAATTGATTTAACTCAATATTACCAAAAGCATTATATTTTTTTAGAACATCAAATTTATATCAATATTTAATATATTATTCACAGATTTAATTTTTGTAGTATCTATATATAAATATATTTGATTTAGGAGAGAATATTTATATAAAAAAAATAATATTATTATAAATATCTGTTATATCCAGATTTCGAGCCATGATAAATGTGACCTCGAAAGTTGGATTCGCAACAAATGGTCTCGTAAGGATTAGAGTATGCTCCAGGATTGTATATCGAGCCTGCAAAGTACGATATATGACCTCGAATATGGCGAGCTCGAACGATCTCGATCTTGAAAGGTAGCTCCGAGAACACACTCATCTTCGGGGACGACTTCGAATCGAGGGTCTCAAGCTCGATGTACGTACGATCTCGAAAGACACGTGTTCTCGGGAGATGTCATTAGCTTGCACAATGACGTGAGACCTGGGATGCTAAAGCCTTAGAGATACGCGGTAACCACCTTGAATATCTACAAGTATTATAAATATGAGATGTAATCCTCATTTATTAATGTAAATCCCCAAGAATCGTGGGATATTATTTGGTCAGTTATGCGTTTCCTGGTCTTCAGGGACGTTTCCTTTTATATTTGATTGTAGGCATTTAAAGCCATTAATTTTATTCACAAAAGAGTAACTACCCAAAATATGTGGGATAGTATTCTGCATCCTTCTCTATAAATAGAGAAGCCATGCACCATTGTAAGGGACCGAAATTCTGATCCTTGAGAAAAAACTTTGCAGAATTCTTGCTAAAGAATTTTCAGAGATAATCTTCAGATTAATAACAGAGACTCGTGGACTAGGCAGATTTAACTGCCGAACCATGTAAAAATAGCGTGTTTGATTTGTTTTATTTCATTTAGCCATTGTCATTCATTGTTTACGTGCTCTTCTTTCACTGTTTGACAAAAAACGGCGTCAACAGTTTGGTGCTTTCATTGAGAGCCTTAAGCATTCATCCCTAAGAGATTCATGGCTACAAACAATCAGAACACCCCTAATGAAAGCTACCCAAGGCGTCCTGGAAAACAACCAATGGAGAACCCGGATGCTGAGGAGAGAAGTGGGTCCTCCGATTCCCGGGGACCACCGCCTCCACCGAGGGATGAGGATATGTACTACAATCCTGAGCGTTACGTTCCTATTGTAGAATTGGAAAATCAGCAATTGAAACAGCTGTTGGCAGAAGCCAACAAACGGAATGAGGAGTTGACTAGGATGGCCGAAGAGGCGCAGGTGGCTCAGCCCCCGCCTCCGCGCGAAAACCAAGTCCCTCCTCCAAGGGACGTGCATGTTCCTCCCCGGAGGCCCCGTGGACGTCCACGAAAAGATGCTGACGCAAGGAGGCCGACTCAACCTCCGGCACCAGTAGAGCAATCTGCTCCTCCTAGGCCCCAGAGGAGTACCCGAGCTCGGGTCCCGCCTAATCCACCTGTGGAAGTGCCTGCAGGAACTGAGAATAACCAAGCTCCTACCGAGGCTTGGACTCAGGTTTTTGGTAGTGCACCGAACGCGACTGACCCATCTCGGGCAAATTCTAGACCCTCTAGGCCGAGGCAAGGGCGGCAGCCACCGTCGCCTATACGGTTCCCTCCGTCTCCCATAAGATATCCTTCACCTCCCCGCAGAAACGCTCAACCTGTTCGAGATCAGGATCAAGGGCGTACGGGGGATAGACAAGGACACAGGGAGACTTTCCAGGAGCGGAGAGGCGCACAATCTGAGAAAAGTCAGACGTCCCGGTCTCGCACTGCGGAGACGAGGCGACATGGGAAGAACCCATCGCGAAATGAACGATCAATGAGTTTCACCAGTGACGAATCCGGAGAGACCAGGTCCGTCAGTAAACACGACCGAGGTCGTAAAAATACTGGAAGCCGCAAGAATCGTCCTGACCTGCGAAATCATCTGAATCAGAGAAGGGGGAAGGGAGATCAGACAAATCTGCACCTAAGGAATCACCTGAATGGGCGTAGAGATCCCTCACGGAGACGCGAGCCTGGAATCATGATCAATGACTGTCAATTCCAGACACCACTTAAGGACCCAGTCCAAGAAAGGATCGATCAGCTCGAAAAAGCCTTTAGGCTTTTAAAGAATGAACGAGGGAATGGTCGATATGAGGACTCTGATGAGGAGCTCGAACTGTTTGCTCCACATATTTCTAACACTCAATTTCCTCAAGGGTTCCGGATTCCTCACGTCCCAGTGTTTGAAGGAAAAACCGACCCATGCAGTCACCTGAGTACATTCAACACTATTATGAGAGCTAGTAATGTGGGTTACGAGCTCAGGTGCATGTTGTTTCCAACATCATTGGCCGGACCTGCCAAGAGTTGGTTCGAAAAGTACAAGAGACACTCGATAACTTCATGGGATCAGTTGTCTAGAGACTTCAAGAAGCAGTTCTGAGCTATGATGGGAGTCAGACCAGAGGCATCCACTTTGACTAACGTCCGACAACAGCCGGGCGAAACACTGAAAAGCTACCTAACAAGATTTAATCTAGAGGTCGCCCGAGCTCGAGATGTGGATGACAGTGGGCACCTGATGGCTATCCGAGCTGGTGTATTACCCGGAAGTGCCCTTTGGGATGACATGCAAGGGAAGCCGGTGAGGTCAATAACCGAGTTTAACAGACGGGCGCAGAGATTTGTCAATGTAGAGGAGGCGAGGTCAACGCTCAAGGCGACCTCGCAGACCGAAACTACAACGATAAACATTAACTCCGCCTCAACCTTGGCTGACCCAGCAGCTCCACAGCCTACCTCGGAGAATCTCTCCAAGAGGAAAAAGAGCGAGGGAAATAACCCTGAGGCTGAAGGAGGAAAGAAAAAGAAAGGAGAAAGGTATTTCTCCGTATATAAAGTGCACACCGAGCTCAACGAGTCTCGGGAAAACATATACATGGCTAATGAAAACCAGGTCCCCTTCAGGCGTCCGGACCCAATGAGGAATCAAAAATCCAAGAGGGATTCCACTAAGTATTGCCGGTTCCATAGAGACACTGGACACACAACTGATGAATGTCGACAGCTGAAGGACGAGATCGAAGGGTTGATCTCGAGAGGTTATTTCCGGCAGTATGTCAAAAACCTGAGTACTGGACAGACTACTGCGAGCCAGAGAGTAGTCGCGCCTTCGACGGCACAAAATAATAACTCCCAATCTCGGGAAGAAGACAGGCCTCCGCCGATAGATGGAGAGGACGTAATAACCATCTCGGGAGGGCCTCATCTCGCAGGAGGGGGCAGAAATGCTCAAAAGCGATACGTTAACGAGCTGAAGATAGGGGACGGGTCTCCTTATGAACCCGAACCTAGGGCACCAAAAATCCAAAGGGTTGAAACGCAATCGATAACCTTCACTGAGGAGGACGCATCTCATGTTCAGTTCCCTCATCATAATCCATTGGTTATTACTCTTCAGCTTGCCAACAAGAGAGTCCGCCGAGTTCTCATAGACAATGGGAGCTCAGTCAACATTCTTTATAAAGCGACCCTCGAGAAAATGGGACTCTCCCTTCGCGACCTGAAGGCATGTGCAACTACTTTGTACAGCTTTTCAGGAGAAGGGACTGCCTGTATGGGATCCATTGAACTCCCTGTGACCTTGGGAGACTATCCAGTCTCGGTGACCAAGATAATGGAGTTCGTGGTGGTAGATTTACCATCTGCCTACAATGTACTGCTCGGGAGACCCGCCCTAGTCGGGGTCGGGACATTAAAAGGAGATCAATTGGCAGGAAGGGAGTGCTATAGCATTTCTTTGAGGGGAAAGAAACAAACGAGCGCTCAAGCACTCGTTATCATACAAAATAAAGATGGAATGGTTTTAGAAATTGACGAGGAAATCGATCCAAGGATTATGGAGAAAGTTGACCTCGAACCATTGGAAGAGCTCGAAGAAGTTCAGCTCGACGAAGCTGATCCCTCGAAGAAGGTGAAGGTCGGAAAACACCTCCAAGACGAAGCAAAATAGCAATTAATTTGCTTTCTGAAGAAAAACCAGGATGTCTTCGCATGGTCACACTCAGACATGGTGGGGATAAGCCCGAATGTTGTGAGCCACGCATTAAACATAGACAAAAGCTTTCCCCCGAAGCAACAAAAGCGAAGACAACTGGACGAGGACAGAAAGAAAGCATTAAAGGAGGAAGTTGACAGATTAAAAGCAAACCATTTCATTCGGGATGCCTTTTACCCTGACTGGGTAGCCAATCCAGTGTTGGTCCCAAAGCCCAATGGGACGTGGAGAACCTGTATTGACTACTCGGATCTCAACAAGGCTTGCCCAAAAGACTGTTTTTCGCTGCCAAGAATTGATCAGCTCGTGGATGCCACGGCGGGGCATGGCTTGATGTCATTCATGGATGCATATTCTGGATATAACCAGATTCCCATGCATGCCCCTGACCAAGAACATACGAGCTTCATTACAGATAAAGGGCTATACTGTTATAATGTTATGTCGTTTGGGCTCAAGAACGCTGGAGCTACATATCAGCGACTCGTAAACATGATGTTTTCAGAGCAAATAGGGAACAACATGGAAGTTTATGTTGATGACATGCTTGTAAAGTCTCAACTTAACAAGAACCATGTTGATGACCTCGAAGAGTGCTTTGGCGTGCTCAGAAAAGTACAACATGAAGCTAAATCCTCAGAAGTGCACTTTTGGGGTATCTTCGGGAAAATTTCTGGGTTTCATTGTCAACTCTCGTGGAATCGAGGCTAATCCCGACAAAATAAAGGCCCTGATTGATATGCCTTCACCTCGGAAGCATAAAGATGTCCAAAGCTTGACTGGCAGGATGGCCGCCCTGAGTAGATTCATCTCGAAGTCAATGGATCGTGGCCTTCCATTCTTCAACTTATTGAGAGGAAGTAAGAAGTTTGAATGGACAGAAGAGTGCGAGCTAGCCTTTCAGGAGCTCAAAAGACACCTCGCTGAACCACCCATCCTGTCAAAACCCGAAATGGGAGAAGTATTGTACCTATACCTCTCAACCACCGAACACGCGATAAGCGCGGTGCTCATTCGAGAGGAAGAGATGGTGCAGAAACCCGTCTATTACATCAGTAAGAGATTACTGGGGGCAGAGTCAAGATATCCATTCATGGAAAAACTCGCCCTCAGTTTAATCCACTCATCTCGCAAGCTTCGCCCCTACTTTCAGGCACATCCCATCCATGTACTTACAGATCAACCACTTAGGCAAGTCCTGTCTAAACCAGAGGCATCAGGTCGACTCCTTAAATGGGCTGTTGAGCTCGGACTGTTCGAGATCACCTACCATCCAAGAACGACCATTAAGGCACAAGCCTTGGCAGCCTTTATAGTGGAGTGCACTGGTATAGCCGACGACGAGGTAATAACCACGGCCCACGAGCTGTGGAAACTTTACGTCGACGACTCGTCAAATGAAAATGGAGCGGGGGCAGGAGTTATTCTGATCACTCCTGCAGGGAGCAAATTTCACTCTGCTTTAAGATTTGGCTTTAAAGCATCTAATAATGAAGCTGAGTACGAGGCTCTACTCGCGGGACTACGAATAGCAAAAGAGCTCAAGGCCAAAGCTATACATTGCTACAGCGACTCCCAGCTCGTGGTTAATCAAATCTTGGGAGAGTACCAGGCTCATGGCACAAGAATGACTGCTTATCTGGAGAAGGCAAAATCCGCATTGGAGTATTTTGAGTTTTATGCAATCGAACAGGTTCCCCGAGAACAAAACTCAAATGCAGATGCCTTAGCTCGACTCGCCACTTCCGCCGAAAAAGAAGAGCTGAATGTTGTACCCGTAGAACACCTATCAGCACCCAGCATTACTGAGCCAGACGAGGAAGATGTGTGTATGATTGAAACAGAACCGACCTGGATGAGTCCAATAGTTGATTATCTCGAAAATGGAATTCTTCCAAAAGATCGGAACCAGGCTCGAAAATTGATGTATCAACTTCCTCGTTACACCATTTTGGACGGAAAGTTATACAGAAGAGGATATTCCATGCCGCTGCTTAGGTGTGTAACCCCTCCCGAAGCAAAGAAGATCATTGAAGAAATTCATGAAGGGTTCTGCGGAGACAACACCGGGGGGCATAGCCTGTCCAAGAAGATCATACGTCAAGGATATTTTTGGCCAACCATTAGAACAGACTCTTTTGAGTATGTGAAGAAATGCGACAAATACCAGAGATTCGCAACGATACCCCGAACTCCACCTTCCGAACTTACCATGTTGACATACCCATGGCCTTTCGCAGTGTGGGGCATCGACCTCATAGGCTCTCTCCCAACTGGAAAAGGCGGAGTGAAATATGCCGTAGTCGCCGTTGATTACTTCACGAAATGGACGGAGGCTGAACCATTGGCAACCATAACTGCAAAAAAGATCCTTGATTTCATGGTAAAGAACATCGTATGCCGATACGGAGTACCGAGAAAGATTGTATCCGATAACGGAACCCAGTTCGATTGCGACTTATTCACCAACTTTTGTGAAAAGAACGGCATAATAAAGAGTTTTTCATCAGTGGCTCACCCTCAAGTGAATGGTCAGGTCGAAGCCGTTAACAAAACTCTCAAGAGTTCTCTAAAGAAAAAGTTGGAGGAGGCAAAGGGACGATGGCTCGAGGAATTGCCTCAAGTCCTTTGGGGATATAGGACTACAGCTCGGACATCAACAGGACATACTCCGTTCTCTCTAGCGTACGGCTGCGAGGAAATGTTGCCCATCGAGGTCGAAATCCCGACGATCCGAACTCAGATTTACGATCAAAGTTCCAATCACACTCAGCTCAAAGAAACCCTAGACTTGATCGAAGAAAAAAGAGAAGAGGCTCAGCTGAGAAATGCTGCTTACCAGCAACGAACCACAAGATATTTCAATAAGAGGGTTCGAGATCGAAAGTTCGGAGTGGGAGACCTAATTTTGAGACGCGTATTCTTAGCAACCCGAGATCCAGCAGCTGGAGTGCTCGGGCCGAACTGGGAAGGACCATACCAGATAGAGTCAGTCATCCGACCTGGCGTATACAAACTTGCGAGATTGGATGGGAGCCTGATACCGCGAGCATGGAATGGCGAACATCTTAGACCTTACTATCAATAGTGTAGGAAGTGTTGCCTGTAACCATGAATTTCTATCTGTACTAGTTTGTTTGTTTGTTTTTGAATTTCATCAAATAAACAGTCTATTTTGTTCCATATGTAATTTCTTTTTATTTTTGCAATCTCTCTTAATTTAATAACCTATGGTCACACTCATAGGATATTAAGGGGGCATCATTGGTATATATACCGTCATATCAAAAAATAAAAAATATATATTTATATGAAGTATTTGGAGATAATCAAGTACGCGAGCTTAGATAGTTCGGACATAACCGACTTATCAAAAAGATAAAAGTATTTGGAGATAACCAAGTATGCGATCTTAGATAGTTCGGACATAACCGACTTATAAAAAAGATAAAAGTATTTGGAGATAACCAAGTACGCGAGCTTAGATAGTTCGGACATAATCGACTTATCAAAAAGATAAAAGTATTTGGAGATAACCAAGTACGCGAGCTTAGATAGTTTGGACATAACCGACTTATCAAAAAGATAAAAGTATTTGGAGAAAACCAAATACGCGAGCTTAGATAGTTCGGACATAACCAAACTACCATTTACGTTTGGAGTTAACCAGATGTGCAAACTTAACAAGTCTGGAACAAACCAGCCAAAAAATTTATCGATGATAAGTAGGAGCCTAAACCTATAACGAGACAAGTCGAGATCGAGGCTGGAATATCTTAAGAGAAATAGTTTCAAACTCTTAACCTCGGAACAAAAACGGAGGATGAGGAAAAGTGACTAAACAAAAAAGATATAACCAGATCATTCACATTACATACCATATAAGTACTTTTGAGTTCATGGTTAAAGTAATATCCGACCTTGATAAGTAACGAGGTCGGAAGCGGATAATTCGAATAAACTATGCATGAATGCATCGAATTTTGAGCCTAAATCCAAACTATGTTTGTATGAATAAATAAACATAACCGGTTCATCAATATAAAAATATGCAAAATATTTTGAGCCAAGAAATGTAAAGCATATAAAAGAATGGTAAAAGAAATTGTATCAGCCCCGTGGGCATATATTAAAATAGTTACAGAAATAAGGGGATGCAGCCCCGATAACTGATCTCCCCGAGGTCAAATTCAAGGAAGAGGAGTCTCCTTGGCCTTCCCAGCATCAGTGGCACCGGACCCCTCAGGACGAATAGCATGACTATCCTCCTGAGCTTCCTCCGAAACGGTGCCTGGAGCAGCCTTTTCCTTCTCGAGCTGCTCAACCTTCTCCTTCTCAAGCTGTTCAGCCTCTTCCTTCTCGAGCCGAGCATTCCATCGTTCAAGAAGCGGCGCCTCATGGGGACCTAAGAAGCTGGTGTCCAGCTCTTCGTTATAAGCCCACATCCGGTACATGGCTGAGTCGACCGCCTTCTCCTTCTTTTCTTTGTACTCGGCAAGAAGGCGAGTTTTGGCATCCTCTATGATGTCGAAGGTGGTGGCCTTGTCCTCTTCAAGCTTCTTATTGGTCTCCCAAAGCTGGGTGTTATCTTTCTTTTGCTCCTCGAGTTCAGCTCTCAGCTTTCCGAGCTCCTTGGCCATGTCCTCACGCTCCTTAACCACTGCCTCGAGCTTAGCATTCGCCACCTTCAGATCGTCGTTCGCTCTAAGGTGGAGGTCCTTCGCCTCTTGAGCATGAGTCCTGCTCGAATGGATCTCGTTGTTCAGCTCGTAATTGAGCTGGGCTGTGAAGGCAAGAGCCTGAAAAAAGGAAGAAACCACCATTAGCCTCAGGTCAGTATGAATGTAAGCAAAAGGAACATAGAAGAATACTTACCGCAGCAGTGTGCTCGATACTCTTCTCGTAAAGAACAGTGCGGTCTCGGGTGCCGGTTAAGCACTGCCACTAGGGAGCTTCGAAACTGCCATAGCTCTGGCCGATCCGGGACATGACATCCGAGGTCAGCGTAGATCCATGGGGTCCAGCAGCGTTGTCCACCACATATGAGTCCATATGGGTGGAGATTGTTAGCTTCTGAACTTGAGAAGCAGAAGGTCTTCTGGAAAGTTGAGCAGAAGACGTTTCGCCCGCCACAGGAGGATGGGACTCAACAATGGCAGGGGCACCAACTAGCGAAATCGGTGCAACCGCGGAGACGACGGCCTGTGAGGATGGCATTGTCGTGGAGGCGCTGGCCTGGACAGTCGACGCAGCAACATAGCTCGAAACCAGCGGGGCAAGGGGAGGTGTCTTCTTGGATCTCTTGGAGCCTTTGCTCGGCTGGCCGGTCTTCAGTGACCCCGCCCTAGGGCGTTTGCTCCTCTTGGCGCCTGCATTGTCGATAAGGGTGTCAAGGTCGGAGTCCATCTCGCCTGCACAAGTCACAACACAGTGAGTCAGTAAAAGAAAAGTGTACATCAAGTTATTTCAGTATCACAGACATATAGAGTGATGATAGAAAAAACCTATCTAGAACTCTCCCCCGAGCTCGAGCTTGGGGACCATGAAATTCCCCCGTCTTCAGAGGAGGCGGGGGGAGTGCCTTCCCTATAAGTAGGTGATAACCTCGAGAGGTCCCTATAATCATTGGTCCCGTACTGCACAGCTATCCTATTCCACACCTCGTTCGTGGTGTACCTGGTGTCGTATTTCCCGAGCCCACTATCAAACCTATGGACACAGTCATCTACCCAACTCCATATGTAGAAGTGATATCTATCCTGTGGGCACGAGACTAACCTATTGGGCCTGTGTTTTAGTAAACTGGGGGACCACATTCGCGAAGTAGGAAGGGTTTTACCTTCATCTGAGTCCGAGCTCGAGGCTTCATCGTTGGCTTCATTCCCAGAACGCGGACTTCTCAAGCGAACTGAGAGTGATGTTTTCTTTTCTCTCCTCGGAGGAAGGGCGCCTGTGGGCAGTGGCACCTCCTCCCAGCGTTCATATTTTTTACTGGACCAGTCAGAGGTTGACTGGCCCTCTCCCAACAACCCCCAAGCTCGGAGCTTGTCCTCATGCAATAGATATGAGAGAGATCTCCTGCCATAAGGGAGTCGGAGCAAGGCTTCTCTGTGCCTTTTTATTGCCTCATCGGGGGTGGGACGCTGGAAATTAGCTGAAAGGCGAGACACATTTCAACTAAATATGGATTTAAGAACTAAAGTCTCGAGCTCAGGAATAAAAATAAAGAGAATACTTACGAATCCGCCTGAACGAATAATGCCGAGACGGGGACAGACCATCTGTCCAGAAGAAGGCCCTTTTGAAATCAGGCGGGTGGTTGGGAAGATCCCCAAAAACCTTCGTCTCCTTGGGGTAGCTCGAGAGGTAGTAAAAACCATCCCCTCCCCGAGCTCGGGAGGGGTTACTTTTCAAACAAAAGAGATATAAAATCTCTTGAGGTGAGGGTCCTTTCCACTGCAGCTCGTGATACAAGGACCTCAGGGCGGACAACACCCTGTACGAATTGGTGTTGAGCCAGAACGGTGCCAACCCAACGAAATCAGTAAAGTCTTTGAAAAAAGACTTCAAGGGCAGCAAAGCTCCTGCCCTCATGTGCTCCTGGCTCCATGCCGCGTATCTCACTATGGCGTCGCGGCTGCCAGGAGCGAAACAACTCCGTTCATGGCTGGTCGGAACTCGACACTCAAAGGCGTCTGACGAGCTAAGGCCATGGAAGGCCAATATTTCATATATTTGGCTGGTTGTGGTAACCGTGCTCCAGTAGAGCTCGGCCTCGAACATCTCCTTCCTTGGCTACAAAGATGAAGTTTCCCCCATTAATGAAAATTGGAGTTCCCCTGGGTGATACGCAACAGTGACTTTTAGCGCAGGGTCGAGGGGAATAGGCCTAGGTCCTGAATTGGGCTCCGGATAGATGGCCTCCCGAAGAACTCTTCTCTTCCCTTCGATGACTTCGTCTATTTAGGCCTAGGCTCGCGTGCAAGCTCGTATTCTCTTATTCGACGTTGGTTCCGGGCAAAGAGCGATTTCGGGCTCGGAGATTTCGGCTCGTAAGGGACTGCCAGCAATGACCCCCACCGTCTTTCCAGATTCTGTGACATCTAGCGAGAAAGAAAAAATGGTGAGGGCCATGCATGCAAGAGTCACGAGCTCGATGGAATGAGCTCGGAGATTTAGGAACGAGACTAAATACTAAGACCCTTATTGAAGAGTCAGGGGCGTGTATTCCACAAAAAAGAAAAGGAGTGTGGATAATTTTTGAAAATCCCGAAATTCAAGGGAAAGAAGAGTGGCAGTTAGCCAGGAAAAGCGTTTTTGGGTTTAGTGCATTTGTCAAAGCCCATGTTTTTATCCGAAAACTTAATGTACAAGAAACGCTGCCTAAGAGTTTCAAAACCCAGAAAATGGGAACCACACTCAAACGTCAAAACTGGGTATAAACCAGAGACGAATGTCCAGAGTGAAAATCTAGAAAGCATAAAAGCCCATCGGTTCAAAACCTCCTATCGTATCATGCTAAGAACGTAAACTAGCACACACAGCAAGAACATTTTAAATGGAAAACAAAAACGGCATACTTACACAGTAATGGCGATTACAGAGAGATTGACGATTGAAGAAGAGGTTGCAGGAAAGAACTCACTGACTCGAACAGACCAGGATTCCTTTGTTTCTTTGGTCGAGAAAACATGCACGGAACAAGAACTTTGCAAAGAGGTCTCTAGGCTTGTTTTTCTTTTCTTGCTTATGGCGAATGAAGATAAAAGTGAAGAAGATGAAGAGTGGGGTCTTGCATATATAGGTGGGGAAAAGGACTGATCAGGAGCGTCGAATGAAATCCTCACTAGATCGAACGGATGGGGATCAATGACAAGAAGGCGCCGAAAAGTTGTCAGACGGACGATCGTTGGCGTGATTCCAAGGTACTCAAGTACCTAAAGTGAGCAATACCCAGCTGACGCGTGTCCATTTTCAAGAGTGTATGACGGTACAGTTCTCAAAGAAAGTAGTTCAAAAGTTTCCTTCTCTTAGGATTCGAACAAATACTTTTGAGGGGGCAAGATGTTATACCCAGATTTCGAGCCATGGTAAATGTGACCTCGAAAGTTGGATTCGTAACAAATGGTCTCGTAAGGATTAGAGTATGCTCCAGGATTGTATATCGAGCCTGCAAAGTACGATATATGACCTCGAATATGGCGAGCTCGAACGATCTCGATCTCGAAAGGTAGCTCCGAGAACACACTCATCTTCGGGGACGACTTCGGATCGGGGGTCTCAAGCTCGATGTACGTACGATCTCGAAAGACACGTGTTCTCGGGAGATGTCATTAGCTTGCACAATGACATGAGACCTGGGATGCTAAAGCCTTAGAGATACGCGATAACCACCTTGAATATCTACAACTATTATAAATATGAGATGTAATCCTCATTTATTAATGTAAATCCCCAAGAATCGTGGGATATTATTTGGTCAGTTATGCGTTTCCTGGTCTTCAGGGACGTTTCCTTTTATATCTGACTGTAGGCATTTAAAGACATTTATTTTATTCACAAAAGAGTAACTACCCAAAATATGTGGGATAGTATTCTGCATCCTTCTCTATAAATAGAGAAGCCATGCACCATTGTAAGGGACCGAAGTTCTGATCCTTGAGAAAAAACTCTGCAGAATTCTTGCTAAAGAATTTTCAGAGATAATCTTAAGATTAATAACAGAGACTCGTGGACTAGGCAGATTTAACTGCTGAACCACGTAAAAATAGCGTGTTTGATTTGTTTTATTTCATTTAGCCATTGTCATTCATTGTTTACGTGCTCTTCTTTCACTGTTTGACGAAAAACGGCGTCAACAATATCTATAAAAAAAATAATACTATTATTATTCTAACATATATTTTTTCTATAAAAAAAGAAGAAGAAATCTAAGCCGGTCCAAGAATAGTTGTGTTTACTAGTATTATATAAATGTAGAGAAAGTGCCTTGCGAAAATGAAAAGTTTTTGTACAATATAAAATCTTAGTGCTTTTTTTTTTAAAAAAATTTATTAATAATTTGAAAAAATAAAACAAAATATGTTTTGCAATAACAATAGTCAATGTTTAGTCAGAAAACATAACGATCGTGAGTGCTCGTACATTTTTTTTTTTAACTTTATTCCATTTATTATTTATTTATTTCACAATTTATTATTTAATTATTTTGCAAGTGCGCAAGGTTCATTTTATAGATTTTGAGAGTGATTATAGTAATGAGGTGTTTTGGTTAATTTTTCTTGTAATAACTTTATGCTAGTTGTATTGCTTTGGATGTTTGCAATTTCTTGTGTATTATTAGTGGCGTGGTAGTTCTTGTTGCTATGATTCTTGTAAGGGAAATAAAGTGGAGCACATATTCTTTAAAAGAATGAGAATCATTGTTTGCATTATGTGATCTTAAAAAAAAAACGATGGGAAATGAATCTATTTGTTTTTATTTTTTTTTATTTAAAAAAGAATCCATTTGTTGTTTACTGGGAATTAGAATAGTTAACATAATCAGAATACTTTAAATTGATTTGTTTGTATTTTTACTAAGTGATATGTGAGACATATTAAATAGTAATTAAAACTTCACGGAAGCTGATTAAGTCCCCTGAAACTTGTTTTGAGCTTCACAGAAGGTAAGACTTGTCTTCAATCACAAATCACCACCACCAGAGGAGTGTATCCTCCGGAAAAGTTACTTCCCGTTGACTATGTTCAAGGGTAATGCTCCAAGTCTCATTACAAGATCGTCTCCTCTATGCTTTTCCTCCAGGTATGGGAGAAGTCTCTTTGGGATATAGAGAAGGGTTGTCAGGTGTCATGCACAACGACCTTGGACCACAAGTAGCCATCTGACACTTACTATTGCACATATCATGGTGTCGATCCTGTACAAGCGGCAGGATGTCTCGCGACGCCGACTGACATGGGAAAACGTGTTGTTTCCCTCCTGACACTGTGAGGAGCGTGTTGCCCAATAAAGTAGTGGACTGATATACCTTGTATAGGGCCCACTGAAATACGCAGGGGCCCAACAACACTTTAATTGGAGAAATTTATCATTTATTGTACATTTAAGTTCCCATTAAGGGAGAATAATTGTAATTATCCCTCATTAGGGAATTAATTGTCCTCAACTATTTATAAATAGAGTTAGAGCACACTTTGTAAAGGATCTCTGATTCATTTTTTTTTTTCAGAGCACGTCAAAACACTGCCTGGAAACCTTCATAAGAGCTTGACATTTGAAAGTTCTTCACATTCAAAATAAAAATGACTCGTGGACTAGGGTTGATTCACAACCTGAACCATATAAAATCATGTGTCTCAACTTTTAATTTTGTAAGCTTTGTTTTAATTAGTTGTTAGCGAAATTGCTTGTCAACATAACTAATTTACCATTTATAAAAAATAAAGATTTTTTTATCTCTTCTATTTATTAATATTAAAACAAAAAAGGAAATGTTCATAAATGTACACGTTACATGTACTTTTTTCGAAGCCTCTCATATGAGGTGTTTTCAGAGTACATTATCATCAGGGACCTTCTGCAAGAAACTTGGATCAAATGACTCCAGTCTCATCGAGTAGCCTGTCACACGGTTACTCTCTCCTGAGCAAGTAATTGGCCCCACTCTCGACCTGCTAGGGATGAATCCCAGTTTCATGACCGACCAACTTCTTAGTCATGGAATGCCTACACTCCAAAATATTAATCTAAGTAGTTCGACACTAAGTTTTAGAATAAGGTCAAGGTTAATATAGTTAGTCAAGGGTTGTTAAAGCATGTTAGTTTGTACAACGGTTAAGTTATTTTCTAGTTAGTGGTTGTGCGTTCATAACCATATATGTCGGTGTTTTGTTGCTTATGTATAAATAATGTTTAGCTCATTAAGCATAATAAGATTTACCTTTGTTTAGTCACTTCTTTATTGGCTCATCTTTATCTTTCACTCTTCTATTTCATCTCTCTGTTTGTTGATCATGGCACATAAGTTTCAGTTGGAGCTAGAGAATTTTCCTCTGTTAATGGCAAACATTGCAGCACTGACTATTGATTCTAGTGGTACGCACTCTCTGGCGAACTCTGGTCCTCCAACATCTACAAAACAGAAGGGTAAAGCAAAAGACACTGAGTTTTTTCCTTCTTTTTTTTTTTCCAATCAAAACGTTTCAGTCAAACTAACTAATAGTTATTTTATTTCATGGAACCAAGAAGCTCTAAGTGTTGGTTTTTAGTGATCAAATCAGAGATTATACGCAGTGGAACAACAATCAAATTATTAATTTAATCCCATAAGATTTCTAGATCTACTGCATGTATATATTGAATCCAAGACATGAATAGAAAAAAATACCTCAGGTCCTTCCTTGCTGCTATCTTTTTGTATGGCAAAAATCCTTGAGATCTCACACCAAGATCTTCCAAAATGTTCTCAGCACACAAAGAACGAGTGTGGGCTCGCTATACAAATAATAGGCAAAATCTATTTATCACATGTTCTCAACACATGAGATCTGATAAAGTTTGGACCTAGGTTTTTGTGAAGAACAGTGACTTTTGTATGTATCACTGTTCTCTTTCTCTGAGAGAGATTTCAAGATATTTTTCTATCCCTGAAAAGTTACGTTCTGAAAAATTGATATCCTATAGTTAATATATCCCATATATTAAAATAAAATCTTAGTTATTTTAAACAATTTGAAAATAACTAAACAGTTATCATATTTTTGTTTAAATAATAATATTTTAATCATATTACAATATCTCATTATTTATTTAATATTTAAATAACTAAAATTGTGGAACCAAGAAACTGCTCTGAGTCTCTTATGCGTGTAGCACAGTGATTGTGAACTGTGCTACACGTGTACCACATGCCAGGGATGGCATGTGATTTTTCCCAACTTTTATTATTATTTAAATACCAAAAATCCCAAAAATAAATTAATTCAAAATTAATTATATTTTTGTTAAATCAAATAATTAATTAATTACACATAATTATACAATAATTATGTTTGATACATAGAAAAATATTTTTCTTATCACATAAGTCATTTTTGCCCATTTTTGTATTTACCTTTGTCAGTGTTTGTTTGAGGCATTTCAGGGACCATGGACCTATAACATTAAGCTCTAATAAATTGAAACTAAATAATTAAACTCTTTAATTATAATAGTTAATTTATTAATTCTGATATTTCTCCACTATAAATTCAGAATTGCACTCTTTATGTTATAGATATACTTTTACAGAATCTTATCTTAAGTCGTCCATTGATATAACCATCTTACAATAGTTCAACCCTCTAATTAATTAGTTCATAAATTAGAATAGAAGAATTACCATTTTACCTTTCTAATTTACTTCTTATTCCTTAAGTATCATTAATTCACTAGTGAATAATTAATCTATAATCTAATTATAGATTTGAGCTCAAAATCATTCAGTTCCAGAATTAACCCTTAAGGGAACTAATATACGATCTGTTAGGAAAGATTAGATTCTGTATTGTTGATACATGTTCCCATCTATCCATGATATTAAATCTCCAAAACAAAAGTCATTAGCCTCATTCTTTGAAGAGACCTTAACGAATGAATCAAAAGATTTAATAAACATGAATATGAGTTCATGAACACTCAGGATTTAGGTTGATCTACAAATGATCATCAGTTATGATATGAATTACAAGTCTTTATTGTTAAATGGTTTTTGGATAAATACTTTAAATCATATCTGTCAATGTCATATATAATCATATTATATAAAGCACCTTTACCGAGATGTCTTACCACATCAATAATCCGAATCTAGATTATTTGTATCATTATGATACTCAGTAAACCGTACTTACAACTCCAATTAAAGAATTCCATAACGTTAATTTGTTGTTGTTGACTATTTTTATTCATTCATGTGATCTTAATTCTCTCGTACTAATACAAGATCACATCCTCAATAATGAATATGTAATTTTTCTGAAATTTACAAAATTATTCAAACAATAATTTAACAATCTAAATATACACAATAATAATAAACCATTGTATTTATTTATTCACAGAAAAAAAAATGTCTTTACATGCTTTTAGGACACACTCCTAACACTAACATCCATCTATGGTAACAAACTTCATACCTTTCTTTTTGGAACTTCTCCGATAGATTTTCTTTCTAATGACGATCAAGTAATGGATATCATGAATCTTGAGTTTATCAATTTGGCGGTGCAAGAACAGTTGCTCCAATCTTGGTTTCTTTCTTCAATGATTGAGGGAGTCCTCACAAGAATGGTTAGATGTGAGACCACTAGTCAGATTTGGAAAACCTTAGAGCAATATTTTACCGTTCAAATTCGAGCTAAATTTGATCAGTTCAAAACTTAATTGTAGAATCCAAAAAAAGGTTTCATGACTCTAAATGAGTACTTGTTGAAAATGAAACACTTAGTTGATCTTCTTGCATCAATAGGTTGTTGGTAATTGGTTTACCATGTGCACAACCAAAAGCACGAGTGTTAGGCCCAGAGATTTAAAAAAAAAAAAGAATTATTTAAACAAACTTTAAATAATCAGATCCATTAACATGCAATACATTAATCATAAATAACTAAAAGATGAGGATCTACCAGTTGAAGAACTATCAAGAATCCTCGCTATTTTTTTGTATCTCCAACGAACATCCAATCCAAAGCAATTCTTCAAAATACTCAGATCAAGATCTTCCAAGATATATATCTACACCTCAGGACGTGTGTGGGCACATAGGGTAATGGTAGGGAAAAATTTATCATTCAAAAGATATCCTTAACAAATGAGATCTTGGAATATTAGGTCTGAGACAGATTTCAAGGATAGAGAAAAAATACCATCTATTTTCAATCTGTTAAAAGTCCTATATAAAAACTGTTGACCGCCTTTTTCGCTATCAACCTTAAAACGAGAGATTACAGAAACAAGTAACACAAACATAAGAGTTTTACGTGGTTCAGGTTATAAAAGAACCCTAGTCTACGAGTCTCTGGTATTAAGAGGATTGGAAACTTGTTATGGCAAGTTTCAATGGTCTATTCTCAGGCAGCATTTAGATTGCTTTGAGCACAATGTGTTTTTTCTTAAAAAACCCGAACCTCTTACAATGAGACTCCCAGTTCTATTTATAGAGGCTTGGGTAATTAATACTAATCATTTGTAATTAATATACATTCTTCCCGTTATTGGGGGATTAATACCAATTCAATGCATTAGGCTGCATTGAATAAAGACCACAACCCAAGTGAGATCTGCGAGGCCCACCGCAGAAATGTACCTACTTTATGGGGAACATGCCTCTGGTGTTGTCAAAGCATGCTGTACGTATTTCAGTGTTAGACAGTGTAGTAGGATGCAAATTTTTTAGTCGTACAATCAACAACAGTGTAGGAAGATCACCTAAAAGGTTGTTAGGTGCTCTTCTAATGCTGTAAACCCACACTAGCTGACACCTGGAGCTTTATCTTAGGTCTGAGAACCGGAACCTTGGTTCTGGGAGACGATTGGGTGGAGGAGAGCCTTTGCTTTAATTGCCTAAGCTAGAGAAAGTCTAGCTTCAAGGGCAAGCCTCAGAGAGTAATCTACCTTACCCACTGGCGGAGACAGGCGACTTCACCTAAAAGGATCTTCGCTTCAAATAGAGCCCTCGGGGGGTAACATACTTCAAAGACGTCTAAGACCGTCCGAGCCAGTCATTTTGAGTTGCCACATGTCGCAGGAGAAAATATGGACAGCATTTGACCCCCAAGTCTCTACTCACCCTCGTGCAGTGGAGACTTAAATTAAGAGGAGTGATTCGAAAAATTTGGAGGGAAAAACATTTGGGCTTTCCTCTGACGTCACTCTAAAAAGTGAACCCACGTGTCGACACCCCATTGCTGGGCTCGTCAATTTATGCATTTAATTTGGGGTAATCTCTGTAAAGAACGCCCTAGACTAGTACTTACAAAACATTCGTACAACATAGCTTATAAAAGAATACCGTCCATTACTAAAGTCTCAGGGGACTTATTTAAAATCATGCAAGTTGGCGCCATAAGTTTAAAATAAAACATAGGTTTTTATGCAAAGTTCAAGAAAAACCAAATAATTTAAATAACAGAGTCCCACTGATAATTTTAGGAAAAAGTCTCTTAAAAACAAAACATAATAAAAATGGCGTTCTACGTTGATCGTTTTATCGTCCATAGGATTGCCCCACGCCATACACCCCATGATGAAGAACTCCCCACGTCACCACGCGTGCCATAGAGAAAACCTATTTGCTACCTGGAAGGAAAGTAAGGGGGTGAGCTAAAAGCCCAGTAAGGAGGTACAAGCAAGTAAGCAAGTAAGAAAAACAACAAACAGCCAAACACTAACATTCATCTAAAACATCATGGTCTATCATAACATAATCGTAACATTTCATCTTATCATAACATAAATGTGACATATCAACATATCATAGCATAAATGTGACATATCAACATATCATAACATAAATGTGACATATCATCATATCATAACATAAGTATATCAGCATATCATAACATAAATGTGACATATCATCATATCATAACATAAACGTGACATATCAACATATCATAACATACATGTGACATATCATCATATCACAACATACAGCATACATGATGAGCATGGAACGCTAGTTGTCCATGTCACCCTATGAGGTAAACAGGAGATCACTGGTCCTTGAATAACCTCGGCGCGTCCGCCCTAGGAGTCACGTCTCAATGTCCTTAGTAACTCGGTCGATGTATCTGACATCGAAATCTGTTTGATGTATCTAACATCGTATTCTGTTTGATGTATCTAACATCCATACACATTTCACATTCAATCATATCATCACATTAAGGCATTCATAATTGCATAACAGTTCATTCATATAACAGCCTTACCATTCATAGCATAGAAACATAAAAATCTATCTAACTTCCTTACCTCAGGTCCAAGCTAAGAATTTCACAATCTTTTCAACGAGCCTATATCATAATCAAAATAACGTTTCTTAGGTTCATAAAATTACTATTTTGCCCTTCCATACAACTCATGTGTGCATGGGCCATGCACTCATGATAACAGTTACACTAAAACATGCAATTATCGCCAAAAAGAATAATGCCCGTTCTTCCCATTTTACTAACATGATTGCTTTATAAAAATTACATAGTTGAATAATAATCATGATTCTTGACGTAAAAGTTTATTTGCATGTAACATGCATACGTGGGAATGTTGCGTAATAAAGACGTTTTCAAAAACGATAATTCTACATTTCTTGCTTTTATTGTTTGAAAATCAATAGCCATATTACATGCTTTATTTTTCTTAAAATTTCTAAGTTGATTAAATTTCTCAAAACTTTATTTTATTTTATAAATTTATTTTATTTTAGCTCAAAATAAAATATGTGACATTTTCATTAAATAAATATTAATTTACCAAGAATTAACCAACAAGCTTGGGTTTAATTAAAATACCTATTTTAACATGTTTCTTTAGAAAAGTATATTTTATTATTGTGTTACAAAAATGATGTGAAAATATATTTTAAGTGTGGAAAAATTATATTTTGATTTAATTTATTTAAGACTTAGTTTTTAAGTGGTAAAAACCCATATGTGACAATTTAATAACAATTGTTAACTTTTTAAAACAAACTTTCAGCCACTATTTATTTTATTCAAAAATCACAAATAAATAGAGTCTAAATATTTTTCTCAATCAAAATAAAGAAAATCATTATTTATCAAAATATGCATTCATACCATTAAAATATCAATTTTCAATATTACCATAACTTAGGAAAAATAATTTATTCCAAAAATTAATCAAATTCATTTTTTAGTGAAACTTTCTTCACATTTTATTACAAAATTCCAGCAACCATTTTTTTATCATTAAAATCACCATATTCAATTTTATAAACTTATTTTTTTTCTCAAAATTCAATAAAAATTCTGTAGGAAATTAATTGGGTAAAATATCATAACATGAAACTTAAAATCCTCTTTTAATTTCATAAAAATTTACACATACATTAAGAACATTGTTTATGCATGCAATCTCATCTTTTTATCAACTTTTACCCAATTATTTTGAAAAAAACAGCAAGCTTAATTCTTTGTAAAACTCAACTTTTGTCTCAAAAAAATTACATAAAATCATTCATGCCTAAGATCTCATTATGCTCTTATAATATGCATGATTCCACTTAACATAATCACATGAATCCTTTTAAAATCATTTGTTGCAATTCCATGAAAGCCAACAAAACCTTTTCAATAAAATAGCATATAGTAAATTTATACCATATTCACATGTGCCTTATTTTAACCTAGCATATTTCTATCATTATTTTCATGCATCTCACAATTTAATCATTCAAAACAAAACATGCATCTAACAACATTTCATGATAAAAAATATCAAGATTACCACTTGTTCTCTTACCCATATATCAAAGGTCCTAAAACATAGATCAAATATTTTGTAATTCACACAACAAATCAAGAACACCCTTGGGTGTACCTAGGCCGAAATCACCTTACATGTGCTCATAGATTATTACAATTTTTTTATGCATAGCAAAATCAACATCACAACCCTTAAACACAAATCATGCCCTCACAAAAATCCAAATCCTATACATCAATCCTACCCAAAATCAACCATTAGCACCATTAGCAAAACCTCATATACAACCCACCAAAAACAATATAGGGCTAAGGAAAAGACCATTACCTCTCTTGATTGTAGAATCAAGAACGCAAAAGATCAATACCACAAACTCCACACCATTGTTCAAGCCTAGGGTTTTTATGGGAAAGCCACCATGAAGAGAAGGAAAGACCCAAACACACACAAGAAAAATAACACAATCAAAATCATATTATCAAATAAAAAGATTATGTAAAAGAGAAAACAAGAAGACATACTCTAGGGGGGTTCCTCTTCACTTTCTTCTTCCTTCTTCCTTTCTTTCTTTCTTCCTCTCTCTCTCTACACGCCACTCTCTCTCTCTCTCTCTCTCTAGGTCACGGCAGCCACACACACACACAAGAGCAATGGCTCTTCTCTCCTTTCTTAGCCCCTTTATCACAAATCCTCTCATAAAGTCTCCCCAAACAATATTAAGGTAAGTTTCCATTTCTCTTTTATTTTCCTTGATTTTTCTTTATTTCAAAAAGATACAAAGGGATAAGATATGATCATGCCTATCCCCAAATGATCATGGTCTTCAAGTCTTGATTTTTTTACCATTTTAAGGAAATATTCCATTCCCACTAGGTCACACGCCCACTCCTCATTTCCCTTTTCTTTTCTTCTTTTTTTTTTTTTAAATAAATTACTCAATTAAATCTAAAATAAGGAAACCTAAAATGTGTAGAAAATCTACACATGTGCACCATGCTACCATGCACTAGCACACACTAAATTACTAGGGTGCATTACTGTCTATCATGCACCTTAGTGCATTCCACCATAGCTCACATAAATACCTCATTTGTCACACTTAAAAAAAATGTAACACTAATAGTAAAATAACATGTTACACAATTAATCACTTATTAAATTAATTAACCAAAACATTTCTAACAATTAAATAAAATAACAAACAATCAAATAAAACAAATAAACAATTAAATAAAATAACAACACTTAAATAAAACAATTCATCACACTTAACATTTAAATCAAATAAAGCACAAAATTTAAATAATCTAAAAAAAAAAATTTGGTGCACTACAATCTCCAAGAAATGTCTACTCGACACCCAAGGCATATTTTCCCAAAGAAAGAATGATTGCGGTCCGTGCCGTTTGACCCCTGACCGCTGGATCATCCCCGTGACCTTATTAGGGGAAGCCATCCGATGGTCGTGGCAAAGTTGCTTTCCCCTTAAGTTCTATTATGTATAAAACCTAGAAAAAACCTCATCAATCTCACATTATAGCCATACGAAAACATAAATTCTCACAGAAACCTCTCTCCTTCCTCACCCTTATCTTCAACCATTTCCCGAAGCTCTGGACGATTGGCATGAATCGTCCTACTCCTAAGTGAACGACAAATGATACTTTAGGGTCAGGACTCGCCTCAGCACCCTTCGCTTCATCTCGGGTAAGTGCCTTTCTGTTTCAAATTATGCTTAAGGATTCTTGATATATGTTTAGGAGTGCCAATGAGATGGCATTTAGGAATCTATTTTTAGCTTTCATGAGTCATCTTAGGCACATTTTGATATTAAGGATATTCATAATGGCCCTCAAATTTTTTTATGTCAATTTTGCATTTCTGGGGGTTTGATCGGAATCTGGGGAAATCCCAGATTCCGGCAGGTTCATCCCTTCTGCCTTGTCCTTAGGCGCCGAGGATACCCTGCATTTCTAAAATCTTTATCTTCTCCCAGAGCAGTATCCCTAGAGTCATCTATGTTTTGTCCATCTTTCCTTCGATCGGAATACTAACTACTTGGTTTTTGTCTCAGATGTCCGAGGAACTCCGACAGCTACACGAACATGGGTTCTATCTCTTCGACCAGGAGATTTTTTATTTGCCCCAGCACAGGGTGCCTCCAAAGGAAATACAAGGATGGGAGCCTAAGAGCCAGCTGGGGAGTTATTCATTCGTCCCGACAACCAAGTGGCAGAGAGGTCGGAAATGCCCAAAGATAGGGGTTAACCATGGAGGAGGTTAACAGGGCCTCACTTCCACACCCTACACAAAGGTACAAGGGTGATGCGTTCGAGGCAGAGGATTACCACACTCTGGTTCGACACCCCGATGCCATTGAGGCTATCATGAGGCACTATTCGTTCGGGGATAAGTATCTTATCTACCTCTGTTGGGAGTCTGAAAGGGTGCACTGCAGTGTCAA
The DNA here is from genome assembly GCF_963169125.1 of Humulus lupulus. Classification (NCBI taxonomy): domain Eukaryota; kingdom Viridiplantae; phylum Streptophyta; class Magnoliopsida; order Rosales; family Cannabaceae; genus Humulus; species Humulus lupulus. Next base: position 47,920,271 of record NC_084797.1, read on the forward strand.
GGGCCTGGGCGCCTGGAGCCAAGCCCACCTGATGGCAGGGGCTACCCTACCCCTCAAATAATATTTTGTGAACTTCCTAAAGTTCATGGGGATATCCCATTTCCAGCTTTCCCCTAATGACTACAGAGTGCTCGCGGGGATGTATGTTATGTATTGGAAGAAGAAATGGCCCGACCCTTCGCCAGTGGAGATCCTCTACTTCTACAGCTTCCGCACCACTCCACGGAAGAAGAACACCAAACGAGACGGATACTATGCCCTGGCGAAGTATGCGGCCTCATCGCTCGACTACAAGGCTCCTCACCATAACAAGAATCATTCTTAGGGTTATAAGGACTCCTTCTTCATGAATGACTTCCCAACTCGCAATAATCTGACCCTGTTTCTCGACTTCGCCCAAGTTGGTGAGTATCTTCCTGAATGTGCAATCTTTCAAATTTTTAGGGATTTTTTTGTGTTCGATACTTAGTCAATTTTTTTTAATAGGTCCTTTCGGCCGAACACACTACGTCCAACTCTTCGAGGATCATCTCCAGGCGATGAAGGCTCTCCCCAACCGAGATTCGGTCCTTAGCAACTGGTAACTGAAGAAAACCTCATTAGGTTGGTGCTTCTCAATGTGGAACAAGGAATTAACAACCTTGACTTGACCAAGTAACGCCAGTCCAAAAAGTCTCAGGAGTTGCCATCCCGTCACATCAACTACATAGATAGGATGGCCCAGAGGGCTTTACAGAAACGACTGGCAGAGGAAAAGCAGGAGAACATGTGTGCCGCGAAAGATACCCGAGAAGCCCAGGAGGATCGGGAGCTCGAGGAAGATCTTCAAGCGGGGATGGAAGCCTTGCACACTGCTCCAGGTAAACTACCCTTCACCTTATATCACGCTCCCCGGGTAGGGGATAGGATAAGTCTCGAACATGTTTGGGCCTCCATAGCTCTCCTTCATTGTGGACAAATTTCACATCGATGTTGGACTAGGGAATAATTCCAAGATTACATATATTTAATAGACGTGTATCTCCACTGCCCGAGGAGACAGTCAACTCCTCGGGGCTTTGTACCCCCTAGACCTAGTGATGTCTTTCAACTCGAACTGGTTTTGCCAATATGGCACCAACATGAGTTGTGAGGTCGGAAATAGAATAAGACACCCTCACTATCTGCACCGAGGCTTAACCCACGGTGGTTCTTCGAGAACCTTATGTTATTGCATTAATTTACTGAGGGGAAATACACTAACTATTTAATTTTTTCTTGCAGCTTACATGGTGTTAGCCGACATTGTCTGGTCTGCCTTGAGGCTCGGAGAGCCCCCAAGATCTTCTGCGAGAGAGGGGTCATCACGTCCTCGGGAGCAACCAGAACTCTCTCCTCTGGCCAAGAGGCAGAGAGTCTCCACTCCCCCTGCAGAGATTCCTACAGTCGACTTGCCCTCGATTTTGGAGATTCCTTCCTCACCCGGGTCAAAAGAGGCAATCCAAGAGCCAGTCCACGGGACGGTTCACGGCTTGGAGTAAGAGGCGGTGTCACCCAAGATTCATCTTTTGGTATATCCAAAGAAATATGAAGGGGCCTTGCTGGAGCAATACGAGAAGATGCTTCAACATTTTGAAGCAAGGCTAGAGGAGATAACAAGGCCCTGCACGAGATAGCTAAGGCCCTTTGCTAACTTAAGCGACCCCGAGAGAGGCCAACCGTTCCTCCAATAGGTCGAGCTGAGCTGGAGACTTTGTTCTCTGCAAAGCTAGGGGAGAACGTTGCTCCTCTCGTTGCCTAGCTCCTTCAGGGGGTCAGATCCACTATGTGCGAGTTGACCACCCGAAGCTTCTCCTAACTAGGAGACAGTAACGAGGCTTCTCTCGTGGCCTCGTGTTGATACGCTTCTGGCTGGGTAAGTTATTCATTCTCGCGCTTGAATTCAATTCAGCAAGGCTTTATTAGGCTAACATTTTCCCTCTTTTTACTTTTTCTTTTTGCAGTCCGCCTTGGCCTACCAGCGCCTGGGAGACATCATGATGGCGAAGTCATATGAACTCCAGAGGTCCCAAGACAAAATAGCCTCCCTCAAGGAGAAAATCCAAGGCCCCCGAGAAGAGCTTGCCTGGGCCAAGGTTGCCCTCGAAGCCGAGCAGAAACACTTTTGGGAGCTTGAGGAAGCTGCCCAGAAGGCCGCCAAGGACATGGAGCAAGCCAAAGAGGAGACGAAAATGGCTACTGAGAGTATGCAGTGAGCCTAGGAGGAGGCTAAGAAGGCCACAACTGAGGTCGCCCGAGTGGTCCTTGAAAACTCCCAACTTCAGGAGCAGGTTAAGGAGGCCATTGACTGACCTAAGCTAGCAGAAAGAAAATCCCTCCAAGCCATGGAGATGAACAGGTCCTCTTAGTGTTGGGAGGAGAAGCTGGAAAGTGAAATTGAGACAATCGTCGAGGATGCCTTCTATGTGGCCTGGTATCACAACCAAGACATGAGCTAAGATTTCACTATAGAGCCCGATAATTATAGACTCCTCGTTGAAAAGCGTCTCTGAACGACTAAGGTTGCTGAAGCAGCTCTAGCTGCCGAGGCAATCCAAGTGGCTCGAACGGCTGAGGGGAACCCGTCCACCGAGGCCACTCAACCAACTGAGACGACTTTGACAACTAAAACGACCCAGGAAGAGGGTGCCTTGAGTGCATACCTGATCATTGTACTGGTGGAGAAGGTCTCAGAGGAGTATTCATAATTTTCATACTTAGGCTTGCGTGCCATATCTTGTTAGGGTATAGACAAACAACGCTCGAGCCCCTGAGCATAGTTTTAATTACTTTCCCATTTTATGAATTATGCAGCTTGCCTTGCTTTTTATTTTGGTTTGGTTCTATGAATTAAATGTGAACTACCTGCCATGAGAATAAGCCCTCAAACCACTTTAAACACTTGGTTCTATAAATTCAACGTAACACAACTGCCACGAGAACAAGAACTTAACTCGTTTTAAACATCTAGTTCTATAAATTCAACGTAACATGGTTGTCATGAGAGTAAGAACTCAAACCATTTTAAATATCTGGTTCTATAAATTAAACATAACATGATTGTCACGAGAATAAGAACTCAAACTATTTTAAACATCTGGTTCTATAAATTTAACGTAACATGATTGTCACGAGAATAAGAATTCAAACAGTTTTAAACATCTGGTTCTATAAATTCAACGTAACATGATTGTCACGAAAATAAGAACTCCAATTGTTTTAAAGGTGATTGCAGCGTTTTGTGTCTCTTGTAGGCTCATAGTCCTAGAGGTAACTTTAATGTGTAATTTACTATTAGTTCTAACTCAGCGTACTGCATCCTCGCAATCCAAATATTCAGGCTTTTAGGGGGCCTTTCACGTGGAACCGCCTGCCCCCCGAGTAGTCGGTCGGGGACTTTCAGAGATTCCACTTGCCATTTTAGATCTCATAGCTCCTCAAGCTCGATGTCCTCAGGAGGTGATGTTAATAGGGTGTCCGAGTACAAATGACTTGGGCATCCATTCACATTTCGAGGAATAGGGTTTAGTTATTACTCCTTGGGCGCACGCTGTCGTCGGGTGGTAACCTGAATCTCTAAGTTTGCGGTGTATTGGGTTTTTCTCTAGGTTTTCTAGCTATGGGATATGGTGACACTAGGGGTGCTTCACTCGTCGACTAGCCAAGCTCCTGGGCCAAGTACGGGGTACTCGACCTTCCGTTTGCATCTCGAGAGCAAGAGACTTGGTCAGAGCTCCTCGGGCTCGGTGTCCACTGGAGGTGATAAAAGTCTGTTATCGCACTGCTAAGGTTATATAGCTCCTAGGTGCTAAGCTCTATTCTGCCTGGAACAAGCTTAGTCTTCTAGGCTAGATTAGTCCCCTAGGATTTTCTATTCTCAGGATGGTGAGGCTAGGCTTACTCCTTGACAAGCTTAGCTTCCTAGGTCATTCCCTGTGAAGCGTAATGCTGCACTAACCCCATGCCCCCTAGTGATTGAAGACTAGTCTGTGATCACTTGTATAGGCGAGTGGGTGCTTTTATATAGCATTAGTAGAATATAAATGAAACAAGAATATAAGGAAACAATAAATTTCTTACCGTGTTTTACATACATAGTTTCCATTACATGTATCTGAAGGCTATAGGGGGTATTGCTGAAATAAACAATGTTTTGTGCTCATATCATTAGTAATACTGATGAAGATGCTCGACATTCTAGGTGTGAGGAATCAGCTCCCCACTCAGTCGGGCTAACTTTTATGTTCCTGGACACACAACGCTCTCGACTTGGTATGAGCCTTCTAAGTTAGGTCCCAGCACTCCTGCACCGGGGTCTCGGGTGGCTAAGAAAACTCTTCACAACACCAGATCTCTGACCCCAAACTTTCTATCCTTTACTTTGGAGTTAAAAATACCTGGCTACTTTCTGATGGTAGGACGCTACTCGAAGTTAAGAAGCTTCGTGTAACTCCTCCACAAGGTCCAATGATTCTCACAGTAAAGCATGGTTTGTGGTCGGGTCATACGTGTCCCGTTGATGTGTGGAGACTGCTGCTTCAACTGGGAGCATAGCCTCATACCCATAGGCCATCGTGAAAGGAGAATGGTGGGTGGAAGTCCTGGCAGTGGTGCAGTAGCTCCACAATGCTCTAGGCAACTCCTCGGGCCAAGCTTCTTTTGCCTGCTCCATCCTCTTTTTCAAAGTGGACTTAAGTGTCTTGTTAACTGCTTCCACTTGGCCATTGGCCTGAGATGGGCCATGGAAGAGAAGCTCTTGATGAAACCATGTCATTGACAAAATTTTGTGACTACTTCATTGTCGAACTGCAATCCATTGTCGGAGACTATCTTCCTCGGGAGCCCATACCAGCAAACGATGTTTTTAATGACAAAATCAAAAGCCTTTTCAGAGGTGATTGTAGTGAGTGGCTTGGCCTCGACCAACTTCGTGAAGTAATCGACGACCACTATGGCATATTTCACTCCTCCCTTCACTGTAGGCAGGGACCCGATAAGGTCGATGCCCCAGACAACAAAAGGCCATGGGCTAGTCATCTGTGTATGCTCATTTGGAGGCGCTTGGGGGACATTGGCGAAGTGCTGGTATTTGTCGCATTTCTTGACATAATCCATTGCGTCTCCATTCATGGTGGGCCACAAATATCCTTGCCTTAAGATCTTCATGGAAAGGCTTTTCCCCCCAGCGTGATCTCCGCATAAACCTTCATGTACCTCTCGGAGTATTAGATTGGCTTCTTGCTTGGACACAAATTGAAGCAAAGGCAAAGAATAACCTTGCCAATAAAGCTTATTGTCCATGATTATGTATCTCGGTACTTGAAAAAGCAGCTTTCGAGCTGCCTTCTTTTCTTGGGGAAACTCCCCAGAGATGAGATATTTAACTATTGGCTCTATCCACCCATCTCGGGGTTGTACAAACTCCACCTCGTCTGGAGCTGAGATACTCAAGGACTCCAAGTAATCAATGGGTACCACATTGATCAACTCAATTTCTTTGGTTGTGGCCAACCTAGCCAGGGCATCAACATTGGTATCAACTTGCTGAATACTAAATCTTCAGAAGTTATGCAACATTTCCTGAGCCTTCGCCAGGTATGCTGCCATTTTTGTTCTCCGGGCCTGGTACTCTTCGAGAACCTAGTTCAAAATAAGTTGGTAATCGCTAAAGATCTCGAGACCCCCGGCCTTGAGCTCCAGAGCCACGCAGAACCCAACGATTAAGGCTTCATTCTCCGCTTCATTGTTAGAGGCGCTAAACCCAAAGCGGAGGGCACTATGTGTGATGTGCTGCGACATGACACACCTTCAGGGGGCCATTTTGTATGTATAAGCATGCATTGGTGCATGGTCCTTAGTCAAGTCTTGCACCAAGTAACCTCAGGGGTAAGGGATGACACTTTTGTAATTATGTATATGTCTCCAAGGAGAAAATCATATATGTTCCTGGGAAGACTTTATTTCCTTAGAATGCTCCTTCGGGAGAGGTAACCTAGTGACTTAGGGAAGCACCATGGCTACCAACAGACTGGGGCTTAAGTTGTGTGCTCCCTTACCCTATCAAGGCTAAATATGAATAAAACCATGTTTATTCATGTCCCATTGTGTATGCTTCTTTATGGTCTATGTGTTGCGTATTTGTTAACTTTGATGGGCCATCACGTGCTAATTACCTATGTTGTATGCTCTAGTTGTTGTGTGGGATGTTGCCTTTAGATGGCTTGCTTTGTGCTTGCTCATGCTTCGTCATTGCCCTTACATGTGCGAGACTTGTATTGTGGCTAACCGTTGGGTTTGTTTGCTGTATGCGTGAATTTTAGGCTCACTTGCTAGCTCGGTGTGCTAACAATTGCTGCACGTTCCGTTGATTCGAGGAGTAAAGTTGACGGCCCATGACAGTTGGTATTAGAGCCAAGTTAGAGAAAGCTTGGTGACCCTGCATGATGGTGAGCAACACTCAAAGGATCGAAGCACTGTAGAGGCACGTTGGAGAGCTAGATGGCCTAGACGAGAAGGTCAGAGATCTTAGCCCTGTCAGGCTAGAACCAGAGTCGGACAACACACAAAATTGTGTGGCTATGTTAGAGCGAGATACGACCAATTTACTAGCCCGCATAACTGCAATAGAGCGAAGGGAGAACCTTTCAAGTACATCCAATAGTCCTTAGAGGGAGGAACGTATGGAGGCAGTGGAACATGCGGTGAAAAACCTACAAGATACACTAAATGACCTCGTAGAGAATTTTAGGGGGTCTGTTGAGGCATTGAATGACAAGATGTTGGAGATGAACACAAAGCTGAACCTTACCATGAGGGCGGTTGGGAATCAACCTGCAACTGGACCCATTAGCATGGAATACGAAAGAGTAAAAGTACCTGAGCCGCAAAGGACTTAGAGAACTTCCTCTTTGACATGGAGCATTACTTTGGAGTTATGAGAGCTGAATCAGAAGATGGCAGGCAACAATGTACTTGTCCATAAATACCAAGTGTGGTGGAGGACGAAGTACGATGACATTTAGAATGGAAGATGCACCATAGCAACATGGGAAGATCTAAATAAAGAATTGAAGGTGCAGTTTCTCCCTGAAAATGTTGCCAACATAGCTCAATGCCAATTGAGAGAGTTGAAGCACATTGGAACAATCGGAGAATACCTGAAGAAATTCCTTGGGTTGATGCTTGATATCAAAGACATGTCCGAAGTGGACAAGCTCTTTGCCTTTTTGGAAGGTTTGAAGCATTAGGCAAAGTAAGAGCTTGAGAGATGCGAGTGGTTGACCTGGCCACTGCTCAAGCTGCTGCCGAATGGTTGACTGATTACTAATTAGGGAACGTTCAATCGAAGAAGACTAATTCTTTTCCCTAGCAGAAGAAAAGTTGGGGGCTAAGAATTCGGGAAATTCTTGGCAGAGCAAGAGTGGGGGAGGAGAGAAGAAGAGCGTGGAGTCTAACTCTCCTAACAAAGGTAGTAACCCCTCGTTCAAGAAGCCTCTTACATGTTGGATCTGTACTGGACCACATAAGTCGACAGAATGTCCTCATAAATCCAAGATGATGCATGTGCCCTCCAGGCATCATTTGCCCAAGGGGAGCAAGCCAACGAAGAGGAGGATGACGAATATACGCACACGGATGCCCTCTGGATGCTAAATTCTCTCAAGAAACATGGTACGAAAGTGAAGAAAACCCTTGGAAAAGGACTAATGTGTGTGTACACCACTCTAAAAGGTAAAATGGCAGGAAGCATGATGATCGACATGGGAACTACTCACAACTTCATTTCAAAGATCAAAGCTAAACGCCTGGGACTGAAATGGGAGAAAGACTATGGCTGCATGCAAGCGGTTAACTCAGAAGCCTTAGCCACAACTAGCATGTCTTGGAAGGTGAACATGAAGAGCAGCTCGTGGGAGGGGCATACTAACTTGGTGGTCGTCCGAATGGACGACTTTGATGTGATATTGGGTATGGAATTTCTTACGGAGAAGGAAGCCATACCCATCCCGGCTACGGGAAGTTTACTCATAATGGGAGAGACACCTGTAGTGGTGCTTGCTAAAGTGGAGCAGCCCCCAGAAACCAAATTGTTGTCAGTCTTGCAATTGAAGAAGGGCGTGAAAAGACAAGAGCCCACGTATGTTGCACTACCCACAATATACGAGGATACAGTGGTTGAAGTCATTCCACCAGAGTCGCATCAACTCCCCAAAGCCTTTCCACCTAGAAGATGGATTGATCACCAGATCGAACTGATGCCAAGAGCCAAACCACTTGCGATGGCGGCCTATAGGATGGTGCCCCCTGAACTAGAAGAACTAAGGTAGCAGTTGAAGGAATTGCTAGAGGCAAGCTTCATCAGACCATCGAAGGCACTGTTTGGTGCGCCCATGCTATTTCAGAAGAAGCACGACAAGAGCCTGAGATTATGTACTGATCATCAGGCTCTCAACAAGGTGACAATGCGCAATATGTACCCCATCCCGTTGATCTCAGACTTGTTTGACCAGTTAAGTGGAGAGAAATTATTTACAAAATTGGATTTGAGATTGGGCTACTATCAAGTGCGGATAGCAGAAGGAGATGAGCCAAAGAAAATGTGTTTGACTTGATATGGAGCATTCGAGTTCTGAGTCATGCCCTTTGGGTTGACAAACGCACCAGCCAGATTCTGTAAGTTGATGAACCAATTTTTCCACGATGACCTAGATAAGTTCGTGGTAGTCTACTTGGAGGACATTATTATTTATAGCGCCACAATAGAAGAACATCAACGACACTTACCTTAAGTGTTTCAAAAGTTGAGAGAGAACCAACTCTATGTGAAGCGAGAGAAGTGCTCCTTCACACAAGAGAGAATCAAGTTCCTAGGTCACATTGTAGAGCGTGGCTGGATCTGCATGGATCTAGAGAAGGTGTGGGCTATTCAAGAATGGAAGGCCCCCACCAATTTGAAGGAACTACACTCTTTCCTTGGTTTAGCCAACTACTATTGAAAATTTGTGGAAGGTTATTCAAGAAGAGTGGCACCCTTGACCGAGTTGTTGAAGAAGGGTGTAACTTGGAGGTGGACCAATAGACATGTAGAGACATTTGAGAGTCTGAAGGAAGGCATGATGCGAGATACTGTCCTTGCCTTACCTGATGTCAATAAACCCTTTGAAGTGTAGACAGATGTGTTTGATTATGCTTTGGGAGGAGTACTTGTACAAGAGGGTCACCTCGTAGCTTATGAAAGCCGCAAACTTACAGAGGTAGAGAGGGAGAACACTGCACAAGAGAATGAGCTTCTCACAATAATTCATTTTCTACGAGTGTGGATGCACTATTTGTTGGGGTCAAAGTTTGTGGTTAAAACGAAAAATGACGAGGTGAGTCATTTCCTCACCCAGCAAAAGCTTACCCCCAATTAAGCAAGATGGCAAAAGTTCGTTGCAAAATTTGACTTTCATTTGGAATACAAGGTGGTCGTTTAAACTAAGCAACTGATGCTCTGAGTCACAAAGCAAAGTTAGTGACTCTAAAATTGCTAGCAAATATGTCGGCTAGAGCGGTGACTACTCCCATCCGAGAGCGCATTAAGGAGAACCTAGAGAAAGACCCAGTGGTGAAGACCATCATGAATTTCTCAAAAGAAGGAAAAACTCGCTAGTTTTTGGTGGAAGAAGATCTTTAGTGGGCCAAGGGCGACCACTTATATGTTCCAAAGTCGGGAGATTTGCGAACACTAATGAGTGAGTGTCACGACACCTTGCGGGTGGGTCATCCAGGGTGGTAGAGAACGCATGCCCTGTTGAAGCAAGGGTGCTACTGGCCACAAATGTGCGATGATATTGTGGAGTATACCAAGACCTGTCTCACCTGCCAGCAAGACAAAGTGGAGAGACACAAAACGCCAGGGTTGTTGGAACCTTTGTTAGTCCCAAGCTGATCATGGGAGAGTGTGTCACTTGACTTCATTACTAGTCTATCGAAGACAGGAGACTTGAGTGCGATCTTAGTGATCGTGGATAGATTTTCAAAGTATGCAACATTCATACCGGTGTCGAAGTATTGCTCAATAGAAGAGACATCAAGACTTTTCTTTAAGTACGTTGTTAAGTATTGGGGAGTACCCCAAAATATAGACAGTGACCGAGATGGAAGATTCACAGGGACCTTTTGGTCCGAGTTATTCAACCTTTTGGGGTCATAACTAAACATTTCCTCAAGCTACCATCCTCAAACAGACGGACAGACTGAAAGATTCAATGGGATGCTGGAAGAGTACTTGCGGCATTTTGTCAATGCCAACCAAAAGAATTGGCCGTAACTACTGGACGTAGCTCAATTTTGCTTCAACTCTCAGAAGAGTTCTTCGTAAAACAAGAGCAATTTTGAAGTTGTCAATGGCCACCAACCACTGTTATCCCACACAGTGGATGAGTATTGAGGAAGAAATCCAAGAGCCTTTAATTTCATGAAAGACTGGGAGAAAACCACTGAGATTTCCCACGCCTATCTAGAGAAGGCTTCAAAGAGAATGAAGAAGTGGGCAGATCAGAAAAGACGACCGATAAAATTCAAAGCAGGTGACTTAGTGATTATCAAGCTGAGGTCCGAACAACTGAGATTCTGAGGGAATAAGGACATCCGACTTATCCGCAAATATGAAGGTCCTATTCCAATCATCTCAAAAGTGGGCCTAACCTCCTACAAAGTCAGCTTACTAGAATGGATGAAGATACTCCTGGTATTGCATGTCAGCAACCTCAAACTGTATCACGAAGATCTCACTTGCAACCAGTCTACCAGAGAAGGAGTCAACGTCAAGCCACGAAGTAGCAGACAACTTAAAAGAAATCCTAGTAGTGAGGACCGTGATCATGGATAGAAAGAGGAAGAAAGAGATTCTGGCGAAGTGGAAAGGGCTCGGAGATGAAGAAATTTGCTGGGAAAGGGCGGAGGATATGCACAAGCTTACGCAGAAGATTAAAGATCAGCAAGGAGCAAGTTCGTCGAGAACGCCGAAGATTTAAGTGTGGGAGAGTGTGACGTGCTGTGACATGACACACCTTCAGGGGGCCATTTTGTATGTATGAGCATGCCTTGGTGCTTGATCATTAGTTAAGTCTTGCACCAAGTAACCTCAGAGGTAGGGGAGGGCACTTTTGTAATTATGTATATGTCTCCCAGGAGAAAATCATATATGTTCATGGGAAGAATTTATTTCCTTAGAATGCTCCTTAGGAGGAGGTGACCTAGTGACTTAGGGAAGCACTGTGACCACCAGCAAATAGGGGCTTAAGCTGTGTACTACCTTGCCCTATCAAGGAAAAATATGAATAAAATGATGTTTATCCATGTCCCATTGTGTATGCTTTCTTTATGGTCTATGTGTTGCTTGTTTGTTACCTTTGATGGGCCATCGCATGCCACTTGCCTATGTTGTATGCTCTAGTTGCTGTGTGAGATGTTTCCTTTGGATGGCTTGCTTTGTGCTTGCTCATATTTTGTCATTGTCCTTACATGTGCGAGACTTGTATGGTGGCTAACTATTGGGTTTGTTTGCCGCAGGTGTGAATTTTAGGCTGACTTGCTAGCTGGGTGTGCTAACAAGTGATGCCCATTCTGTCAATCTGAGAAGTCAAGTTGGCGGCCCGTGACACTATGCACCCTATGCCCTTCGGGGGAAACCAAAATAATTCCTGCCCCGGTGCAATTTTCGTTCGAAGACCCATCTACGAACAGCTTCCAGGCTGGTCCGACCATTGGGGTACCCTCAGCCTTTTCCTGATTCCTCATGCACTCAGTGATGAAATCAGCGAGTGCATATCCTTTAATGACAGTCCTCAGATTGTAGGTGATGTCGAAGTGACTTAACTCCATCGACCAGTTCAAGAGTCTTCCTGATGACTCAGGTTTCTAAAGGACTTGTCTAAGGGGATGGTTTGTGAGGACCTTAATCGGATGCACCTGGAAGTAGGGTCTTAGCTTTTGAGAGGCCACCATTAAGCAAAAAGTTAACTTCTCCATCAGCGGGTACCTAGACTCTACCCTGAGGTGTCTTTTGCTAACATAATAGACAGGGTGATGAACATGACTTTCTGCCCTTACCAATGCAGCACTGATGGCATCCTCCGAGACAGCCGTGTAGAGCAGGAGAGGCTCCCCGTCTACTGGCTTGGAAAGTATAAGAGGGTTTTCCATGTGCACCTTGAGCTGTTGGAACGCCTGTTCACACTCTTGCGTCCATTCAAACCTCTGACTTCCTTGGAGGATATTGAGGAAAGGGACGCACTTGTCCGTTGCCTTGGAGACAAAACGGCTTAGAGTTGCGATCCTCCCTGTCAGGCTTTGAACATCTTTATGTTTCCAAGGAGATGGAATCTCGATTAGGGCCTTGATCTTTTCAGAGTTTGCCTCAATTCCTCGAGCACTGACAATGAATCCTAGGAACTTACCGGAGGTGACCCCAAATGTGCACTTTTGGGGGTTTATTTCATTCCAAATCGGCAGTTTACCGTGAAAACCTCAGTTAATTCGCCCACATGGTCAGGGGTGGTCTTGGACTTGACCAACATGTCGTCCACATAGACCTCCATGTTTTGCCTCAATTGGTTCTTGAACATCTTGTTAACCAGCCTCTAGTAGGTGGCGCCAGCATATTTTAGCCCGAAAGGCATCTCGATGTAACAATAGACACCCTTATCGGTTCGAAAGCTAGTGTGCTTGTTATATCATGAGTATGCATCCATAAACGAAAACAACTTATAACTAGAGGTGGCTTCGACCATCTGGTCTATCTTGAGGAGCGGAAAGCAGTCCTTCGGACAAGCCTTTTTATGGTCCGAGAAATCGATGCATGTCCTCCAAGTGCCATTCAGCTTGGGCATGAGAATAGGATTGGATAGCCACCTACGGTATTGGGCTTCTCAAATAAACCCGTTTTGAAGGAGCTTGGCCATTTCGGCCTTAAGAGCCTCTTTCCGAGTTTGATCGATATTCAAGGTGTGGCATATGGTATTTGGATCAATGCCAGTCATGTAGAAATGTGACCATGTGAACACGTCTTGGTTTTCTCGGAGGAAGCCCACCAATGCCTCTCAGACTTTTGTTTTTAAGCTTCCCCCAACTTTTATTTTTCTATCGGGGGTGGAGGTATCAAGAACTATCTCCTCCACCTCCTCTATTGGTTTGATGGACCTCTCTTCTTGAAACCTTGGGTATAACTCATTGAGCCATGTCTTCTGGATAGCTTGTACCTCCGAGGCCTCAGTCCTCTCAGGGCCTTCCTCCCTCACCATGATCACGGTAGCCTTGAGGGAGATATTGTAACACTGTCTTGCCTCTTTCAAGTCTCCACAGACCATGCCAATTCTTGCATCATTGGGGAACTTCATGCACTGATGGCGGATGGAGGTAACAACTCCGAACTCTGAGGAACAATCCACCACCACAAATGTGCAGTATTTGAAGGCTTGGAGAGGCACCTCTCCAAACGTCACAGGGAGCTTTATCTGCCTCATCGGGATGAGGGCCTCTCTCGAGAATCCATAGAGTGTCAGAGCGCACGGGAACAATTCTATCATGGTCAGCTCTTTCCTCTAAGGCTGACTTAAACAGGATGTTCAGCGAACTCCCGTTGTATATTAGAATTTGCGCCACCATTTTGTTGGAGATTTGGCTCTCAATCACCAACGAGTCGTGATGTGGGAAATGCACTCTCCGAGCATCATCTTCGGAGAATGTTATGACTTGGTCAGTCATTCATGGAATTTGGGCAGACAGTTGGGCCATATCCATTACCTCATCATCATGATTCAAAGATCACGCATACCTGTTCTGCGAGCTTCATGAAGTGCCCCCCAAGTGAGGCCCTCCTGAGATGGTTCCTACCCGCCCGTTCACCGGAGGAAGTCCTTGGGCCACTGAATGTTGGGGAACTATAGGAGCTACTGCTGGGACCTGTGGTGTAATAGGTGGGACCACCGGTCCTACCACGAGAGGTTGTGCTTGATGCGCTCCACCCTTAGCATATTGATGGGGGTGTCCTAACTTGATGAGATTCTCAATCTTGTCCTTGAGTTGGCGGAACTCATCGGTGTGGTGCTCTATGTCGATGTGGAAATGCCAAAATTTGCCAGGGTCCTGCCTATCCCTGTCTCTTCGGATGGGCTGTGACTTCCCATAGAGAACATTTTATGCAATGGCCAAAAAGATATTCTCTTAGAAGTCTACCAAGTCAGTGTACTCAAAATACTGTGAGACATACTTCTCGGCAAATGTGACTCCCTACTCAACCTGTACGGTTCCGCTTCCCCTGGGCGTCTAGCCCTTACCTTTCCCTCTGCGCCTACTACTGCTGGGAGCTTGACTGGAATCGATAGGCTGGGAGGGGGAAACAACTCCATCACTGAATGTAGGCTGAAAAGCACTGTATCCAGTAGGCGCTTCCCTGTACCTACTCATGGATTACCCTGCTGGAGCCATACTTAATCCAGGAGCGGGTACGTTGCTATAACCGGAAGGTAGAGCACTTTGGCTGGGTTGGACTCCTCCCAAAACTGGTTGGACGGGAGCGAAAGGGGAATATTGGATTCCCGTAGCCATGGGACCAAGCGTGGCTAAAGTAGGGAAAACGGCTGATGCTCCGAACGCTCTAATCTGGGCATCCTCCCAGCTGATATATTCTCGCGCTTGATGAATGAAGTCATCGAGTCATCGACATCCTCTCCGCTAGAGGTCATCCCAGAGTGGGGATCCCGCATAGATGTTAGTTTGTAATGCCATCAATTACTGGCCATCATCAACCCTTTTGGTTCTTGCAGCTTCCTCCTTGAAGCGTTTTATATATGCCTTGAGAGTCTCGAAGGGCCCTTGCTTTATATTGGCCAAGGCATTAACCTCGAAGCCTATCTTCCTAACTCCTATGAATTGCCTTCGAAAGGCAGACGATAATTGATGGCATGATTGAATGGATCCTGTTCAGAGCCTTTTTGAACCATTTATCTGCTCATCTTGTCAGGTGATCGAGAACACATGGCACTTAGCGTCATTGGAGACGTGATGCACCGACATCAACCTGTTGAACTTAGATAGGTGGTCTGTGGGGTCCCAACCACCATCACAAGGTGGTATGGTCGGCATCTTGAAGCCTTGTGGTAGAGGGGCCTCAACAATGTGAGGAGCACACGACTCCGCTTCTTCATCTTCTGAGTTAGACTCGTGGCCTTGTCGCCTGGCCATTCTGAGCATTGTCCACTTCAAACTTTCTAACTCTGCACAGAGCGGGTCACGATTTCGATTGATGTTATAAGCTGGGTTATATCTTTTCCCAGCATTGAGATTATCTCGGAGGTCTAACAGACCCTCCCAGCAGGCTCATGACCTCCTACCTTATTACATCTTTGGGCATTGAGGTAGTCTCTCAGGTCAGCCTGTCCTCGAAACACAACGTTATCCACGGGACGAGCCACTTCGGTCTCTCCATCAAACTCGACATTTTTTTACCAAGATACTGAAACTATGTTCTCGATTTTGCGGGGCATTCCTTGAGCGGATCCCTGGACCATTATTCCTACGAGGCTGGTTAGGTCTCGAGGGGACACCAGTTCAAGGACTTGCGCGGTCCGTATGGGCATGTGGGGCGGAACACCCCGAGCTCCATGGGGCACTGACTGCCTGGTGGTGTCCTCAGGCCCCTGGGCCATTACCTTTACCCGCTTGCTGAGGAACGTGGTGGCCTTTGGGTTCTTGACGAGCCTTCTTATGCTTTGGAGCAGGATTATCGATAGCCTTTCCCTTACCACGATCCTGCAATGGCATCAGGGTTCTAACTCTTACTGGGTGCCCAGTGGGCACCTCAGCTAGCAGTTCTCGCGCCTCTGTAACTGGGTACTTTGGGGGGCACTCCAGCTACTTTGATAGGTGGCACTCCAACGGGGTGCGCTGATGGCACACCAGTTGGGTGCCAACTGGTGCATTGCCACTGGGGTCCACTCCCAGCCCCTGGTGCATCGATCTTTTTCTGTTGGGTGGCTTCCTACTCACGGAGCATCACCACCTCTGACATCTCCTCCGCATCCAAGGGTCGAGGGTATTCTTCCTCATAGTACCCCTGGTCGATGCTGTCATCTTCGTTGTCTTACTCGATGTCTTCATCGTAATCCTCTACCTTGTAAGGTACGTCCTGAGGTTGTTGCCGATTGGGCTCACCTCCATCGACTCCGGTAGGTGGGAGTACATCATCTATAACGTTTCTTCAAGTAGTCACTATAGATGTAAGTGTTCCAAATTCTTTCTTTAGCTGTTAATGAAAGCACCCAAATGTTGACCGCCTTTTTCACTATCAACCTTAAAACGAGAGACTAAAGAAACAAGTAACACGAACACAGGAGTTTTATGTGGTTCAGGTTATAAAAGAACCCTAGTCCACGAGTCTCTAGTAATAAGTGGATTGGAAAATTGTTATGGCAAGTTTAAATGGTCTATTCTCAGGCAACGTTTAGATTGCTCTGAGAACAATGTGCTTTTTCATTAAAAATCAAACCCCTTACAATGAGACTCCTAGCTCTATTTATACAAGTTGGGGTAATTAATACTAATCATTTGTAATTAATATACATTCTTTCCGTTATGGGGGGATTAATATCAATTCAATGCAAGGGGCTGCATTGAATAAAGACCACGGCCCAAGCGATATCTGCGGGGTCCACTGAAGAAAGGTAGTTACTTTATGGGGAACATGCCCTTGGTGCTGTCAGGGCATGTTGTACGTATTTCTGTGTCAGACGGCGTAGTGGGAATGGGAATTGTCGAGTCGTACAATTGACAAAACTGTAGGTGGATCACCTTAAAGGTTGTCAGGTGTTCCTTTGATGCTAAAAACCCGCACTGGCTGACACCTGGTGCCTTATCTTAGGTCCGAGAACTGGAACCTCGAACTTTGGAGATGACTGGGGGGAGGAGAGCCTTCGCTGTAATTGCCTGAGCTGGAGAACCTTCGGCTCCGAGGGCAAGCCTTGGAGAGTAATCTACCTTACCCACTGGCGGAGATAGACGACCTCACCTAAAAGGATCTTCACCTCAAATAGAGCCCTCAGGGGGTAGCTTACCCTGAAGACGTATAAGACCGTCTGAGCTAGTCATTGTGAGTTGCCACTTGTTGGAGGAGAAAATACGGACAACAAAAACTATTTCCATCTGATAGATTTATAAAAGAATTAATTAAAATTTTTGAAATTCAAAATTCAAAATTCAAATTATAAATCAATTATTAAATAATCAAATAAATAAAAGAAATATCAAGACCCATTCTTTGACCTTGTTACAAGCCAACTACATTGCATGCACTGTAGTTGGCGTGTAACACATCCATGATTTCAGGGATGTGTTCCAACCATTATTATTTATTAAAAAATATATAAACTTAATAGCTTATTTATGAGATTAATTAAATAATAAATATGATTTCACATTCAAATCTAATTTGAATTATCAAAAATATATTTTTCACATTATTTAGATAACTAAAGTTAATTAATTCAAAATTAATTATCTTAATTATTTATATGATATTTTGAAAAATACCAAAATAATTTTTGAAAAATATAATTAATTAATTTGTCTCAAATATGTCATTTTCCTGATATTTCTTAATTTCAACTCTTACCTTGAATAGTGTTTGCTATCCCCAAATTTTAGTCCGATGACGTAGCAATCAGGACTGATAGGTGGCAGTGTATGGTCATCAAGCACATCATCAAGCAACACATTAATGGTCAATAAATGTTGACCAAGGGAAGTGGAAAAGTTAGAACATGACCTATGGAGTTGTGATATCATTGGTCGGAAGATGGTTTTATCTGATTAGGAAGGTGTTTACCCGACCAGGTAAACTTCCCTGGTCAAGAAATAATTCACCCGACCGGATCGAAATTTAAACTGGTCAGAAGGGAGTCTTACCCAACCAGACACATCAGAAGGCGTGTTTTTCCGACCAGGAAAGGGATTAACGTGTCAGGAAATGATTTACCCGACCGGATAAGAATTTTATCTAGTTAGGAGGGAGTCTTACTCGACCAGACACATTAGAAGGGCAGTTTATCTGACCAGGTAAGGAATGAACTCGACAGGGAGTGTTTCACTCGACCATTTACATCAGAAAGGGGCTTCACCGGACCAGTTACATCAGGAAGGGGTTTCACCGACCAGTTACATCAGAAAGGGGTTTCACCGAACCAGTTACCTCAAAAAGGGGTTTCACTTGACCAGTTACATCAGAAAGGGGTTTCGCCTGACCAGTTACATCAGAAAGGGGTTTCACCCAAACAGTTACATTAGAAAAGGGTTTCACCCGACTAGTTACTTGAGAATAGGGTTTCACCCGACCAGCTATCTCAGATTGAGGAGTGTAGCTGTCCGGATGTATCACAATCTCAGGAGTTAACTATCTAGTTTCTTCTTTACAGAATCTCAGTAACAACTTCAACCCAAATCGCGCGTAACTACCACGCGAATCTCTCAGATATCCCAATGTAATAGCTACATTGTTCTAATTTGAATTTGTTTATTACTTTTTTAATTAAAGTTGGTTGAAACAATCAAAAACCTCGTCAAAATGGGAGATTTTTCATGTACGATCCATGAGCCTATAAATAAAGATCTTATGGCTTAATTTTAGGGGATCTGATCTTTTGGAGACTTTAAGACTCTCTAATTTTGAGACTTTGGGACTGTGACTTGGGGTATTCTTTGGGAATTTTCTAAGAGAGCTTAGAGAGAAAACACTTGTATTCTATAGAGAGAGAAACTTTGTATTTTTCTATTTACACTTAAGAAACTCAGTTGGTTCAGGTTCATCTGATCTTAAGTGTATACTACATATATCACAACTCCAAGTGGATTAGGCTATTACCAACAAATTTTGGAGATGAACCACTATAAAATTGGTCGTGTCATTTTTATTTTCTGTTCAAGGCTATTGTCTTCATTGTCGCTTTTGCGTCTACTTGTCATTGCCCAAAATCATGGTCAACATTTTTGGTTCTTTCATTGAGAGCCTGAATAGAAGAAATACACTACTATCGTACCAATATGGGGCCCAGGAAGCTCGGTACGTCAACTGCAAAAGAAAATGTTAGACCAGAAGGTCCTGCACCTAAGAACCCTGAAACTGAGCCTAGGGTCTTTCTCGAGGAGACAACTCCAGAGGTCGAACAACTCCAGAAGGCCATGGGTGTTTTCCAGGAAGAGATGATGCAATTCAATGCTCCATTGGAGTCTTTTGCTGAGGAGATGGCTGGGCAGAAAACTGCATTCAAGCAGCAGAGACGGGAAGTGGATGCTAGAAGCGAAGAGATCAGGCGACGACAGGAGAAGGCCGACGAGCGACATCGCGAGGCAGCACTTTCTCTAGAAGCACCTACTCAATTGGCCAATGACAATGCCCAAGCCATGGCACGAGCAGCTACCTAGGGAGCAAGAAATAATAATGCTGGTCAGAAGTCCCTTGCTGGCATGGCCGATTCTCGAGAATTCTAGAACCCCTTCCAGAAGCCACCGGTCAAAAACTTCTAGATCAGGAAGTCACTGGTCGGGTAGTAAGAAGACTCTGCCCAGGCATAACAAGACTAGAACTCCTTGAGACAAGAAAACTTCACATAAGGATATGGTCGGGATAAGGCTGATAGTCATCAAACCGACCAACCAAAAGAAAAAGAGGGAAACGACCAACAAAAGGGAGGAAATGACCGCCCTGGCCGTACCGAGAATCTGCCACTACATCCTGGGCAGCAATGTAGTGGGAGAGATCAAGTCCCGCATAGTAGGCCCTCCGAAATATCAAAGAGTACGATGTTTGATCGACTAGGAGGACATGCTTCCCAGAAGGATTAAGGGACATCATCAGCAACAAGAGGAAGACCGCTCAGGTCGAAGGGCAAGATCTTATCTGCCCAGGTCAAGTAGAAATACATGACGACAGTGCACCAGACGGAAATGCCCAACCGGTCATTCAAGCCCAGCTTGACGCACTAGCGGCTACAATGCAATGTTTGGCTAAGCGACTTACCAGGTTGAATGACATCGACCATAGGAATGACAACCCTTTCGGTATACTTGAACAATGTTCAACTAGTCGATAAACTGGGCATTTTTCAACTGGTCGGTATATTCTCGCTAAATCAACTGGTCAATCTAATCGAGTAGTGTTCAACTAGTCGGCAGATCAAGCGATATTTATCTAGTCAGACAAACTAACAGTAATTGGGCAGTGTTCAACTGCTAAAAATTTATCCATATACTCTATGTGTTTCATGAGTAATTAACCATCGATCACTTGGGAGCACATATGTATACTGGTGTATAATTTATCTTGGTACAATTCTAGGGTGAAAGATCAAAAGTTCCAGGTCGGTGATTTGGTTATGAGAAAGGTATTCATCAAAGACCCATTAGCTGGAGTTCTATGACCAAATTGGGAAAGACTTTATCAGATCAAGAAAGTTTTGCCTCCTGGCACTTACAACAAACTTTATTGGTTGAATGGAGCCTGCTCAGGAACCACTAGAATGGCGAGCATCTGAGGATATATTATCACTCAATACCGCTTTCAGAGTGGTAGCTTAATTTCAAGTTGTTTAACTTATTATTTAAGTTTGGTTTATGAGCTGGTTATTTGCTGACTAGTAATTTATTTTTGAACAATTTTTGTTGTTTAAGACTTGTTATTGGACACATTTTGTCCTTTTTTATTTTACGAGTAATAAAAGAGACTACGCGCAACGTGGTCGATTCTTGCTACAAATATGCATGTGTGTTAATTTTTTGAACAGTGTTCAACTGGTTGGTAAAATCGGACAATGTTCAATTGGTCGGTACATTCAAGCAGTGTTTAACTGCTCGAATATTTTCCATATATTCTGTGTGTTTTACGAGTAATTAACTGCTTGAACAGATTCGGTCAAGTAGCAAGTGACCAAGGATCTTTCAACCCTCGATCACTTGGGGGGCACATGGGGTATACTGGTATATAATTTAACCCAGGCAATAAGAGCACGAGTTAAGATATTTGTTTTTAGGCTGACTTGTAAATTTTCGAAGTCAAAAAAGGCCATTAAGCTAACTTGTTTGACAAAGCTAAGTAACTTGGAATTTTTCAAAATTTCAAGTTAGAAGCAAATATTCGTGTGACAATAAAGATTATGCTTGTAAAATGTTAGAGCAATAAGAGTGTGAAAAAGTATACTTAGAAGGGACTTATGAAATGTCTAGAATTTCTAATTTAGAAAACTAAGTACTCATGCGAAAATATAAGGCATACATCAGAGTGACTTTACTATTCACAAAAAACTTATAATGTTTTAAGTCTAAAAAGACTTAGAATGTTTCAAGTTATCAAAGAAAAGTAAAGTATAAATGCCAACAGCTCGACCGTATGAGAAAAATATCAAGGCTGCTAAGCAGTAATTGTCTTCACAAAAGTATAAGTAAAAAAGAGTAAACTACTGGCTAGGTACAACGTTTTCCTGGTCAAGTGCAAAGTTTCCCTGGTCAAGAGAACAGATACAACTTCCTTTGCCAGCTAATCATGCATCACTGGTCGAGTAGGAAACTCCGCGGTTGAATAGGATTCTCTCTGGTCAGCTAAGAGTGTCTACTGGTCGGGTAAACTAGTCTCTGGCTGTTCAACACCGTCGTCAACATCTAGGACCTTCTCTGGTCGGAATGATAGAGAAGGAGAAGCAGGAACAATGCCAGTTGGAAGAGCTGCCTCCTCAGCGGCTTTGACTTCGCATTTGGTGAGCTCTTCGGCCTTTGCTTCTTCAGAGAGAAATTCGAGATTGAGAGGCTTGTTTAACAAGCAATTGAAGCAGATTTCTTCATAACGAGCCAGATTAGCTTCCTTTTCGTGTTTCAGCTCTTCATTCTCTTGAGTATTTTTCTCCAGCTGGACGGTCAATGTCTTATTGGCCTAGATTTTCTTGCTCTTCTCATCAACCAACTCCTTCCACGATCTATCTTGGTCAGCAATTGTTTTCTTAGACTGCTCAGTCTTTTCTTGGAGATCTTTCTCAGACTTAGTCAGACTTTCAATCTTTGCTTGGGCTTCCACCAATTGATCATTCAAGACCTTGACCAACTCCTTATAGTCGACTGCTCAGTGTTGAGCATGACTGACAGTGATGAGTCCCTGAAGTAAATAACTTGAAAAGTATTCAGAATAAAAACAATCAATAAGAAAGTGAGTGTTTCTGATAAGATGCTAATAATTTGAGCAAGGCCTTTGTGAAGGAAAACTTCAAAGCTTTGTCAAGGAAGAGTCTCAAAGGTCTGCGTTTTCGTTGAGTAGAGAAGATTATGGTCTAGTAACTCTTTTCCATACTCACCAGCAATGCGAAGGGGCTCGCTTAAGGAGACTGGTTGAATAGTTTGAAGGCTGGCAGAAGAAGGAATAGACGAAGGAGTCAAGCATGGGATAGAGACTAATTGATCAGATGGTCTCCTATGGTTAGGCGGTGTAGTCCTCATGACATTTCTTGGAGGATTCAGGCTGCTCCCTTCATCAGTTTTCCTCTTTTGGGTAGAGGGAGTGTTAAACTGCTTGAACATGTCTATATATGCAAAAAAAAAGTAAAGCAAAAGTCTCGTCAGTGAAAATGAGAAATAAATATAAGTGAATGAAAAGTTTTACTGTGACCACATGACTCTACAGACTTTCATCACAATCATTCTCAAAATGTAATTGTGGTTACTATTAGTAAAACTTGAATTCAGAATTTCATTGAAAATCTCATCCTCGTCATCCGACGATGAGCTGTCTTCTCTAAGGAGCTCAATGCTTTTGCCTTTGCCAAGCCTGGTAGGGAAGGCAGGTCGATGAGAATTTTCAAGAAGAGGTTCTCTAAAGATAAGACCACCTGGTCGGTGTGGCTAAGGGGATGGTTCAGGAGAGAATTGGTCAGTCACTACTTCGATATCTACGTTACACTGATCAGTCGAATCTGCTTCATCAGTAGTGCTACCCACATCAAGGGTCTTGGTTATTCTGTAACAATCCCACCAATTGAAGGTTCTCCAAGGTGACCAACTGCTTACCATCCTTCTCCTCAATGGGCATGTTAGCGAGATCCTCTGCCTGAGAATGCATTTCCCTGGTTGGGAGAGCTTGATCAAAAGGGCCTACATGCGTAAAAGCCAGGTTGTTGGCTTTGATTTCTAGAGTAAGAAAGTATATTGTATAATGCTTTCCAGGATTCAATTTATGGGAAATGCCATGAAGATACTTAACCCCTTTTTTCCTATGAAAGAGGTGGAAAAAACCCATATTCTTGTGGCTAGGGTTAGTCCTAAGATCAAACAAATAATGTACCTAATGAGGGGTAGGTGGGATCCAACCCTGGAACTAGTATAAAATGTATAAGGCGGGCAGGGCTTGTATCCCGTTTGGAGAAATCTAGAAGGGAGAAACATTAAAGTAATCTTCTATCGACCTAAAGAAAGGATGCAAAGGGATGGTAGCTCCCGCATAAATATGTACCTAGACCAGGCACAATAGGCACCACCAGGATTATTGGCTCTCTAGTATGGGTGCAGGCATACCACATTCACTCCTTCAGGACCCAAAGTCTGAATGTGTTTATCAAACATTTTGGAGTTTAGCTTAGAAGCCTTAGCTACGAACCATGAAGGCACGCAGTCTTCTTCTTTTCTCGGTTTGAGTGTAGCAGTTTGTTGGAATTCTGTGGCAAAAGTCTTGGTAACCTTTCTCCTAGGTTTACTAGTTTTTTGAGCTTGGCGAGGAGTCATTGAAGAGGCTTCAATCTCAACTTCTTTTAATAAATTTTCTCCCACCAAGGGCACTCGTTCCACCACTTTTTGCGTTGCTCTACGAGCTACTTAGGGATCTTGTTCCTGAGGGAGTCGATTGGACTTTTTCACCCTTATCGGTTGATGCTGACGTTGCTTCTTAAGGAACTGATCTTCATGAAGGAAGTATAAAGCTGATTGTGAAATGATTTTCTTGAGACGACAAAGCCGGTCTTCTGGATTTCGTTTGCTTGGAGATTTGGAAGAAGAATTGCTGCTCGGAAAGGTATCACTTAAAGAGGGAGATGAGGAATAAGTGCCTGTTTGGTTGTCACCTTCCCTATAGTCGAAACGATTCATCTACAAAAAATACAGGGAGGTGAGTAAACCAAACAGAAAATGAGTGCAAAGTAAAAATATTTACTGCCTAGTGAAAAAAATTTCTGAGCAATGAAAACATTTTACTGCCCAGATAAAAATATATGAGAGGAATAGTGATAATTTGATGCAGTTTAGAAAGGAAATTTTTTTTTGGTCACATGGCACAATTCAAGGCCAAACCGATCAGGGTTATGTATTCTTGTGCTTCGGTGGTGCTCGGGTTCCCAAGAATGGGCACATACCCGAGCGGCTAGATTTGTGGCTTAGCAGATCTGAGGGTTCCGAGCAGTAGGCATGTGTTCCGAGTGGATAGAAGTATCCGAGCAGTTTGGAAGAATTTCAGGCCAAGACCACCCGACCAGTTAAGCGTTTCCGAGGAGCCAAAAATGCCCGAGCAATTAATGGCATCCGATCGGGTTCATGAAATTTTTTGCCTTTCTCAAGGCAAAAAATTTCATGCAGTCGAGGCATATCTAATTGACCAACATGTGACCAGCTAAGGTGATATCTAATCAGCTAACAAAAAACAATATAATTCTGAGTAGTCTAAGCCTACCCGATCGGTCAAACCAACGAATTCGGGCAGAATTTTTTTTAAAAAAAAGTTGTCACTCGGCAAGCACAAATTCTCTCAAAAACGTGGGCACAAACATGTTTTCCTATTAATGGGGCATACAAACAAGATCAAAAAGTGGAATTTCAAGGGTTCAACAAGCTTCAAAAAAACATCAATGCTCATCCTATACCCATGAACCCGAATATGCTATGTGGAATGGGAGATCATTTTTTCTTCAAAATTTCCTGAAATTGGAGGCAAAAGTGACTAACCCAAGGCCAAAACTACACCAAAACAGCCACAAAATGCACTATTCAGCAAAGATTCATCACAAAATTCCAAGGAGAGCACATCAAATGTGGGTTTCGGTGCTCACATATACTAACCAAAACTTGTGCAGAATTTTAATGCTTCAAAATGTTTAAAAGTGAAGTTAAAGAAGAGGACAGTTACCCAAGTGGATGGAAGAGCGCTTGATTTCTTGAAGAAGCCTTTGGTTTGCTTGAAGGAAGTAGAGCACCCTTGGAGCTTTGGAGGAGAATCGGCCAAGACAAGAGGAATTTCTTTTTTATAATGTATTTTTTGCTTGTGAGGGATAGGCATGCGTGAGCCTATTTAAAGGGAAAGGAGGAACTTTTCAATTACCCTAAAAACTCTTAGTTTTCTCTTTCCCATGATTGGAACTGATAAGTGCTATTTTTATGGCCTAAAAAGTTAAGTTGTCGGTTTACTTGAAAAGGCGGGAGAATATAGAATGTCATTTTTTGGAATTTTGGGACACAGAGAATATTAAATTTACTGGTGAGTCACCACGTGGAGGCAACTGCTAGGATATTCTCTGAATTTCTTATTGGCATTTCAATTTTTAGAGATTTAACTAGTCAAAAAATTTATATTTGGGAAAGTTACTAACTAGGCGATGTTTTTGGACGACCTGAAAAACATTATGCTAGAGAAAAAGTTTATCATACGATTAAATCATATAATAAACTTGGGGGCAAATGTTATCCCCAAATTTCAGTTCGATGATGTGGCAATCAGGAGTGGCAAGTGGTAGTGTATGGTCGTCAAGCGGATCATCAAGCGGCACATTAATGGTTAATAAATGTGTTGACCAAGGGAAGTGCAAAGGTTAGAAAATGACCTACGGAGTTGTGATATCACTGGTCGGAAGATGGTTTTCTCTAGTCAGGAAATAATTCACCCGACCGGATAAAAATTTAAACTGGTCAGGAGGGAGTCTTACCCAACCAGACACATCAGAAGGGGTGTTTGTCCGACCAAGAAAGGGTTTAACTGGTCAGGAAACGATTTATCCGACCAAATAAGAATTTTGTCTAGTCATGAGGGAGTGTTACCCGACTAGACACATTAGAAGGGCAGTTTATCCGACCAGGTAAGGATTGAACTGGTCAGGGAGTGTTTAACCCGACCAGTTACATCAGAAAAGGGTTCACCCAAACAGTTACCTTAGAAAGGGGTTCACCCGACTAGTTACCTTAGAAAGGGGTATCACTCGACCAGTTACATCAGAATGGGGTTTCACCTGACCAGTTACATGAGAAAGGGGTTTCACCCAACCAGTTACCTTAGAAAAAGGTTTCACCCAACCAGTTACATGAGAAAGGGGTTTCACCTGAACAATTACATCAGAAAGGGGTTTCACCCGACTAGTTACCTCAGAAAGGGGTGTTACCTGACCAGCTATGTCAGATTAAGGAGCGTAGCTGACTGGATGTGTCAGAATCTCAGGAGTTAACTGCCCTGTGACTTCTTTACAGAATCTCAATAACAACTTCAACCCGAATCGCTCGTAACTATCGCGCGAATCTCTCATGTATCGCGAAGTATTAGCTATATTGTTCTAATTTAAATTTTTTTATTATTTTTTTAATTAAAGTTGGTTGAAACAACCAAGGACCTCGTCAAAACGAGGGATTTTTCATGTATGATCCATGAGCTTATAAATAAAGAGCTCATGACATCATTTTAGGGGATCTGTTCTTTTGGAGACTTTGAGACTCTCTAATTTTGAGACTTTGGGACTGTGACTTGGGTTATTCTTGGGGCATATTCAGAGAGAGCTTAGAGAGAGAAAGATTGTATTCTCTAGAGAGAGAAATTTTGTATTTTTCTATTTACACTTAAGAAACTCAGTTGCCTCAGGTTCATCTGATCTTAAGTGTAGGCTACATATATCACAACTCCAAGTTGATTAGGCTATTACCAACAAATTTTGGGGCTGAACCACTATAAAATTGATCCTGTCATTTTTATTTTCTATTCAAGGCTATTGTCTTCATTGTCATTTTTTCATCTACTCGTCTTTGGCCAAAATCATGGTCAATAGTGTTGATAAAGTCATCTTGGGGACCTATGGGCCTATAATATCAAGCTCCAATAAAATTTATATTATTAATTAAAACTTTTTAATATAATAACATTAATTTATTAATCTCAATATTATTCCACTAAAAATATGAGATTGCACTCTTGTAATTATAGTCATTTATTTATTGAGTACTTTTAAATATATAAAAAGTGATCATTGATTTAATCACTACATACAATTCAATCATCTATTAATGGTTCATAATTAAAGTTGGAATTAATCACCGTTAAATCTATTTAATTATATCTTATTTTCTTAAGTACCATTAACTTTACTAGTTAATGTTAATTCATAAACTGATTTATGAATTTGAGCTCAATAACTTTTCAGTTCCAAAAGCCAACCCTTAAGATAACTATTATTCAATTCCTCTCGGAAAGTTATAGATTCCATATCTATATATTATGTCTCCAGCCATTTACATCAATGACTTTCCAAAACAAACGTTTTCAGCCTGATCATTTTGACAAACCATAACGAGTGAATCAAAGAACTCATATGACATAAATAGGAGTTCATAATACCTTCAGGATTAAGATCAATTTGTATATGATCATCTTATTGATATATTTAATTAATACTTATAAAATAAACAATATTAATAAGTATTAATAACATATCACGTCCTGTTCATGTATAACCACTTTATACAAAGAACCTCCACTAAGATGTCCTACTACATCAGTAATCCTGATCTATATTACATGTATTCATAATACTAGTGAACCGTACTTACAGTATTTAATCCAAAGATTCCACATAAGTTTGTTTTACTGCGAACTGATTAAATTCATTCCCTAAAATCTTAATCATCACGTACAACCACAAGATTGTAGTCACAATAACGAATTTGAGAAATTTCTAATATTCATATAATATTATTCTAATAATAATAATAAACAAACAATATATGCAAAAATTCATTTCATTTATTTATTTCATAAAACATTGTTCAAAACATATGCTTTAAATGACACTAATCCCAAAATAGGTCATGTTCTAAGTGTCAATGAACACATTGATGGAATCTTCAATGGATTTCCTACTGATTATGATACCTTTATTAATTCTGCATTTACTTGATCTGAGAGTTATATTGTTGCAGAATTTGAGTTACTTCTTTTAGCTCAAGAAAGTTAAATTGAGAAGAGTGATAAGGAATTAGAGCTGTGCAAAACTACAATTGTGGCCAACTCGATGACTCTTGTTGGTGAAGAAGCTAACTTTGCTCAGAATAAGCCCAATTTCAAGAACAATGATAGTCTTAATTCTCTCAATTTCCTTGTTCTTAATCAGGCATATTTTAGCCAAAAAATGTGGTTTTGTGGTTCCTAATTAAAAAATTCTTAGCAGCAAGGCTATGGTGGATATAGTGGCTGTAGAGGTGAGGGAAATACTGGCAAAGGTGGTTGTGGCTCAAATGTTGGCAATAGACCCCAACTTGACTGATCTAGCCACAACTTGGGATGCCAACTGGTATCTAGATTATGGAGCAACCAATCATTGTGTTCCAAATGCTCAAAACCTCATGCAAAATGTTGATTATGAGGTGCCAAACTGAATGTTTGTTGAAGATGGCACATATTTGTCTATTAAGCATGTTGGCAAGTCTTTCATTTCTACAAATTCATCTCATAAACCCTTAGTACTTCATAATCTTATTCATGTACCAAACATCACCAAAAAACTTCTTAGTGTTTCTAAATTTTGAAAAGATAACATATACTTCCAATTTCATACTGATTTCTATTTTGTCAAGGACCAGGTGACTCACAATACTCAATTGATGGGAAAACACATGAATGGCCTATATATGTTTGATCCCTCTCAAATTCATTTCGTGTCTTCCTCATCACCAACTGGTGCTTTAGTAGCCTCTACATTGTAGCAACAAAATAAAGAGTCATTGTTTCCCCACTGGCACAATAACCCAACTGTATACACTTGTAGCATATGCCTAATTTTCATCTCAAAGTGAAAAATGAGTTTGATTTATGAAAAATAGGTTAGAAAATCCCTCTCAAAAGGTTGTTAAATATGTTCTACACTCCTGTAATCTGCCTATGACTAATAATATTGGGCATTCAGTTTGTTCAGCTTGTTGTCTCGATAAAGTAAACTAATTTCATTTTCCTCAATCTAGAACTGTGTACACAAAGCCATTGCAATTAGTTGTTTTAGGCTTTTGGGGTCCTTCAGCTTCATTTTCCATTAATGGTTACAAATATTACATTCATTTTGTTGATGTGTATTGTAGATTCCCTTGGATTTACATGCTCAAAAACAAGTCTGGTGCTTTAAAAGTGTGTCTCAAATTCAAAGTTGAAACTGAGCTAAATTTAGGAACCAAACTTAAAATTCTTTAAATTGATTGGGGATGGGAATATAGGTCCTTTACAAAAAAATTTAGCACAAATTTAGCATTCACATGTTATAAGCAACAGTTCCTAGTGCGCAGCAAAAATTGCAGAATGATGATACATGTATATAACAAAAAATTTCATATAAACTCTTTTATATGCGGATCCGTCAATATACAATATGTTAATCAACAATATATATATGTATAAACTAAGATTAAAGGACCTACCTCTTGTAGCCTATCAAGTGTTATTGAATCTTTTCGTAAATCAACAATCTTCCTATCCTTATTTTGAATACTCAAACCACGATCTTACGAGACGTTCTCTACATCTCAAGAAGTGTGTGGGTACATAGAGAACAATGATTGATTTTCTGAATCACAAGATGTTCTCAACTCATGAGATCTTGGATTTTAGGCTAGAAAGAAAAACTTATTTTTCTTTCTTTTTGATTTGACAGTGTGAGGAGAAAAATGAATTGTTAATTCCATTAACAATCTATAAGGAATGACTAATATTATTATATAGAATAGTTGTATATTATTATCACATAATAATAATAATAATGGTGAAAACAAATTAAGACAAAGTCAAATTTTACCTTATATAATTGATTTATTAAAAAATAAAATGCAAAATTCAAAAACTAACTAAGTGAGTAGTGGTACACGCATGGTGCAATCCTGGGACTGTTCCATGCGTGTAGTACTCCACTAATTTATAGGATTTGATTTTTCAACTTTTATTTAATTATATAAATTAAATTTAAATAACTAAGATATCATATTTTTAAAGGAAATGAAGATGACAACCAAAATTTAAATTTGAATTCATTATTATCACATTATTATTTATTAAATAAACATAATAATTCCAAACTATTTTGCCTTAATATATTTATTTACTTCCACCAAATAAAATAATTGATTTTTAAAATCCAATTCCCTTTTTATTTATTTATATATTTCAAAATTTAGTGTATAAATTAATAAATTAATTTCACTTAATTATTCAAAATTATACTAATTAATTTTTAATTAATTATTCAACATTGATTATCATATAATTGTATATTTGTCTTGAATATCAAATTTTCTCTCAAGTAGCCTTTTTTCATTTTTATCATTTTATCAACTCTTTCCTTGAATAGTGTTTATAGAGCCGCACTGGGTACCTATGGACCTATAATTCCAAGCTCTTATAAATTTAGATTATTGATCAAACCTCTTTGATCCAGTAATCATAATTTATTAATCTCATGATTATTCCACTAAAAATATGAGATTGCACTCTTGCAATTATAGACATATATTTATTGAGTATTTTATTGTAACCATAAAGTGTCCATTGATATAATCATTACATACATATTAATCCCCTATTAATGGTTCATAATTAAGCATGAATAAAATTACCGTTTTACACTTTTAATTATTTCTTGTTTACTAAAGTACCATTGAATTTAGTAGTGAAGTTTAATTCATAACATGTTTATGAATTTGACGTCAATAACCTTTCAGTTCCAAAAGTTAACCCAAGAGGGAACCATTATTCAATCTATAAGAAGGTATAGATTTCATATATGTTTACTATGTCCCCAACCATATATATCATCGAATCCCCAAAACAATGTCCCGGTGGCCGGAGCGCGGTGCGACCAGTGGTTGAGGGGGAGGGTGCATACCCAAGCCCCCCATGGGGGCGACAGATGGTTCTGGATGTCCTCTGTTAGGTTGGACTTCCAGGGATGATGCCTCATTCTCCTCGCCAGGGGCTGGATGTTCGTTTGGAATACCTCCATTCTCAGATGGTGGAGGGTCTCTTGTGGAGGCTCTTAGTTGGTCTCTATCAAGGTGGATCTCAATATCATGAGATTCATGTAGGAGTCTTGACCTCCTTGGCATTTCTTCTTGTCGAATTAATTGAAGAACAACGACTTGATACTTGTCCTTCCCATAGAAGACACCAAACTATTAATTGTAAGAACTCGTCAAACAAGTTAGATAGGAATACTTATGAGCTTAAGAGTAAATGAAGAGCTGTAAAGAAGCTTAGAAGAAATTAGGATCGCTATATGAACTTAGAATCAAGTTGCAAAGTGAAAATAGAGAGAATATTTGTATTACTCAAGAATTTATGGTTACAATGAAAATTTTCCGACCCCTTTCTCAGATGACGGAAGGTCTTATTTATAGGTGAGCACTATTGGATCCAAATACATGGTGGTCCTGAAGGGACAAGAGGACTCATTTGCACGCTGAAGGCAATCGTGGAGCGGGTGGTAGTGGTGCTAGAGGAGTGGCAGTCGGTCCTAGTACGTGTCAGGGGTCTGCAAAAGTACTCCTGCCATGGTACCATGTCGTACCTCCACTACCTGTCGGGTACGAACCTCATAGGCATGTTGGGGGAGTCCTTACTATGAACCATTCTTGTACTGCCACTACTGACAAGGTACGAGACTTGTATGCGTATCTTCTCTACTGGTATCCACTATACAAATTTTAGGGGTTGTATCTGTGTCTTGAGCCCCGCAATACTTGGCTAAGTGAGGGAATTTGAAAATTCCCTTGGAACCTTAGTGTAAGGATACATATGGGAGGCATGCTCCGCTAGTGTGACACCTGCCCTATAAAATAGGATAGGGCCTCGTGAACGAGGCACGTATTTCAAAGAGGCTTGGGAAATGATGATCTTGCAAGTTTCTTTATAGGGGCAAGATTTGAGAGGTCTTGTGTTGGTGCTTATGCATGGGGTGCCTCCCTGGATGAGGTGCCTTCCTTGGCGCAAGGCACGGGTATAGTGAGGTGCGAATCTTCCTTGGCACAAGGTGCGTGTCTTGTGAGGCACCATCCCCATTGTGAGTCCATGGTCCCGCGAGGCGTGATCATTCCCATGCGTAAGGCATCTCCCTTGGTGCTAGATGCAGGTCTCGCGAGGCATGGCCGTTCCTTGTTGCAAGATGCCTTCCCTCGCGAGGAGTGTGACAGTCAGAATCCCATGAAAATGCTGTGCAATCCCACATCGTCTGGGGAAGGTCAAGTGTGTTGATTCTAAGACTGTGTAGTTATGGGACTACACAGTTGAAGAAGTTTTAAATGCATTGATGGGTACTACCTATGCCAACAAGATGCATCTTCTTTTCGGTAGCCCATCACTTGAGAACTCCAAAGTTAAGCGTGCTTGACCTGGAGCAATCTTATGATTGGTGACCTCCTGGGAAGTTTTTCCAAGAAGCGTGCAAGTGAGGACAAAGCATGCTAGAAATACTCGTGTTGGTTTGCAGGGTCAGTCGTCATTCTAGGAAGCAGCCATAATGACGTGGGGCATTACAAGGATTCTCTCATGGTGCGAGATGCGAGTCGCACAAGGTGCCATCCTTGGCGCAAGTCAGCTATCTTGTGAGGCATGACCCTTCCTTGGTGTGAGGTGGCTTCCCTCACGAGGTGTAACCCTTCCGTGGCGCGAGGCACCTTCTCTCGTGAGGAGTCTCCCTTAGTGCGAGATGCGGGTCTTTCGAGGGACCTTGCGATGTGGTCTCGCCCAGGACTTCGTGACAATGTACCCATAATTGTAGGAGGCAAGAGTCTTAATTTTTGACCTTGTAAGGTATTGGTGACAAGGAGCCCGCCTCAGGTGCGTGTCAAATTTTTGGCATCCACACAAAGTTGGCGAGCGTAAGGTATGCGGAGACCCTCAATGTCGTTCCAATCGATTTCTTAGCAGCACCCTGCATCAGCCCGCCACGAGCGACGCCAAGGCCAGCGACCATTCCATTGACTACTACGTCGTTTGCGATTGCGCCATTGGCAACCACGCCATCAAAAAATGTGCCCCCGAAAATGTCACTAGTGGTGACCATACAACTTCAATGCTAATCGACAAAGATGAAACATGGATGACCCTCATCGTCAAATATCTAAGTGAGGGTACCCTCCCATTAGATCGCAACTTGGCAAGGAAGATTCTTTACTAATCACCGAGCTATGTCATACAGGACGGTCGCCTATATGAAAGAGGACATTGGATGGCATTACTGAGATGTGTTACCAAGGAGGAGGCCCCAACCTTGTTACAAGAGGTCCACGTAAGATTTTGTAGTGATCATGCTAGGGGGCAGAGCCTCTCTATAAAGATACTCTGACAAGGTTATTCTTGGCCTACCATGAACAAGGACTCCATGGAGTACGTGGGAAAGTGCGATAAGTGCCGAAGGTTTGTCATAATCCCAAGAGCCCCTCCGAATGAATTGAAGCAGGTGCAGAGCCATGGCCTTTTGCAGTTTGGGGGATTGACCTAATTGGCCCACTTTCTACAGGGCGGGGCGGAGTCAAGTATGCAGTGGTCGTCGTTGACTATTTCACCAAGTGGTGTGAAGCAGAACCATTGGTGACCATCACTTCCAAGAAAGTACTGGAATTTGTCATGAAGAATATCATTTGCTGCTACGGGTTATTGTACAAGATTGTGCCCGATAATGGAACTTAATTCGACAGCGAACACTTCACAAGATTTTGTGTTTGCCATGGAATTGTGAAGAATTTTTCAGTAGTGGCGTACCCACAGGAAAATGGACAAGTATGGGCCGTCAACAAAACCCTCAAAGGTACTTTAAAAAAGTTCCTAGAGGAAGCAAAATGAGCTTGGCTAGATGAACTTCTGGAGGTACTATGGTCCTACAGGACAACAACCCGAACTTCTACCAGCCATACGCCCTTTGCGCTCGCCTATGATTGCGAGGCCATGTTGCCTGCCGAGGTAGACGTCCTGTAACATAGAAGGATGGACTACGATCAGGAGCAGAACGAGGCACTACTTGCTGAGTCCCTAGAGCTTTTTGAAGCAAGGAGGGAGCAAGCTAACTTGTGGGTGGAAGCCTACCAACTGAGGGTGGCTCACAACTTCAATGCTCGGGTCGATGACATAAAGTTCTCCATTGGCAACCTCATCATGCACCTTATGTTCCTCAATACACGAGCCTATCTGTCGGGGTCCTAGGTTCGAACTAGGAGGAGCCCTACTTGGTAGAAGGAGTCATGCAACCAGGAACGTACAAGCAAGTGAAGCTCAATGGCGAGGCAGTATCGAGGCATTGGAACGATGAGCACCTGAAGAAGTATTTCTAGTAATAGGGTCGGTGCCTAAGTTTTGTTTTCAGGGATTAGCCTTCAGGTCGTCTCTCTTAATATTATTATTTTGATATTTCGATGTCACTGTTGGTGACCTCTATGTAATGGCCCATAGGCAAAAATTAATGGGAATCAAAATAGACATCCTCCTAATAGTCTTGATTTCTCTAAGTCCCCTATAAGTTCTAATATCGAATGGTAAAACCCATTGAGTCAGGCCAACCGATCAAGAGAAAGTGACATTTACAAAGGACAAAAGGGGTCGTGACCCGATCTCAAGTCCGGTCACGAGAACATGAGAGCCATTGGAGGCGATTGATAGCGAAAATATAATTCGCAAGTATACACAATCGATTCAAGTAATATAGATAATAAATAAGAATCATTCCAACGGAGACTATCAATCAATTGCCAATAACCAATTCTATCTTTTTATTTGGCTATCGAAAATAGAGTGATTTTTAAACTAAAATTTAAAATTGAATTGAATTGTGCAATTATAAAAATTGATTCAATGATTAAATACCTAGGGTATTAACTTCATCAACTTTTCAACCTATTAAAGTTACTAATCAGCGTATATAATTCTTCAATTTCTATCCTAATAGTGGGTTAATTAAAACAATCCTAATTCTTTTTCAAGATAAAAAGATCTCAACCTATATGCAAACTTTCTACATATCTATGATAAGTTTTAACGTATAGCAGGCATGAAGCATAGAAACCCTAAACGCTACACAAACCCTACAGGTTCTCTCGTCCTATATGCAATTTATGTCTATATGATTATAGAATATTCAACTCTTCCCTCTTGGTTCTTGAATCAAAATCATAAATCATTTAAATAGTGATCAATTATCCACACGCATTAAGCACAAATCATATAGAGAAAGGATAGAAGAATAAAAAATTATATGAACTTCTTAGAAAATTAACAAATATCCAAGTGACAACATTAAACCCTAAAAAAGATGTTTAGTTCATAAAAAACATGATTAAAACAATAAAATAGATGTTCAGAAACATAGAATTAAGCTACTAAAAACTGAGACAAAACTGAAGAAAAATAGAGTATTAGAGTTAAACAGTTGCTAATCCCGTAATGAAAAAAAAGCTCCTCACAAATGACCTAAAATTCGCACTTAAATAAACACGTTTTCTCTTTTTGGTGAGGCGGGTCACGATGTGCTCATTCCTAAGTCGCGACTTGTGTATTTTCATGCAATTCATTCCTTCTCTGGAAGTTCAGGTGCCGCGAATTGATAGACCAAGACGTGACTCGCCTGTTTTTGGCCTTCTTTGCTAATTCGCCTCAATCTCCATGCGCATCGTGACTCAATAGTCCAAGTCGTGACTCCTGGAATCCTTTATCCTTAATGCCTCCGTCTTTTCATAGCCACGACTCAAAAGGACAAGTTGTGGCCAGTGTTTTAGATTTCCTGATTTCACACCATTTCAACCTTCATTGAGCACCGGATTCATCCTGAATTTTTCCCCGGTTCTCCCGAACTCACACAAAATGGGAAAAAGCTCCCAAAATACCCAATTTCATCACTAAATCCGCTTCTTTAATCTCCATTTGCAAATTCATAGAAAAAACCTGAAAACAAGGCAAACACAAGCATAATACCGCACAAAACCCACAATTTGACTCAAAACTAAGACTAAAACACACTCTAAAACTACCTTAAATTAGACTTATCGAATTCCCCCAAACTCAATCCTTGCTCACCCTCGAGCAAAGGACACAAACTCACATGACACACAAAAAAAAAAAACAACCCATTTAACGTGAACCCAATGAACAACAAATGTCGCCAAATAATGCATGTAAGTCACATAATTCTCAGAAAATTACTAAACATTATGCACAACCCAGAATTTTAGTCAAACTACTCCTCTAAAACACTTTAGACTAATCACATCCAAGATTACCTAGTCATGCTCAACAAATAGAACACTTAACTCATTTATGCATACCAAATTTCCGTCAAACAAACCAAACTGACCAATTATTCCATATGCTCACTTACTTTTCATTCTCCACTAATATAAATCAAAACATGCTTAGAAATCAGTAAAACTTTATAAACTTGTAACATTAGGCTTATGTAAGGGTAGATGAGAAGAAAATTTTTAGGCTCAAGAATACTATAAGCACATGACCAATCTAATCCCGACTTCAATCCCGAAATATGCAACCCAATAATCCCCTATTTTATTCTTTATTTTAGAGATATATATTTTATTTTGTTTTTGAATAATAGTAACTACACTCCCCCAAACTTATTTCTTTTCGATATTCAAATTGGGAGTGTAGTTCTTGATTGAACTCTTTTCTTTCTTTATATACTCTCACCATTCTTTTTTTTTCTTTTTCAACCCACTATTTTGGAATCAATAAACC
The DNA here is from genome assembly GCF_963169125.1 of Humulus lupulus. Taxonomy (NCBI): domain Eukaryota; kingdom Viridiplantae; phylum Streptophyta; class Magnoliopsida; order Rosales; family Cannabaceae; genus Humulus; species Humulus lupulus. The sequence continues at coordinate 47,957,304 of NC_084797.1, forward strand.
CCATTACAATTATGTAATGACCCAACTATTTCTAAGACCTTGGACCATTAAAAACTACTAGACTTAGCTACTACTTTTGGAGAAAACATAAGAAATAATCATAACTTTTTTGAAACTCTAAAATAATTATTGTGTCAATAACATAACATTATAAATTAAAATGTAATATGGCATGGGTACCCATTGTTTGTAAAACATAAAACATAACTTTAAATCAATTGTTCAAAAACTAAATGCGGAATTACAAAAGAAACATAATTCAAAAGACTAAATACACGTCATCCTCGATTGACACGCTGTCCACTCAGTCCATTCATCCTTAACACACAAGCCAAGCTACCAAGAATCCTTCCGCCTCAATAATCACTTTCCTACATCACACTAAAAATAAAGGAGTGAGCTTAATGCCCAACAAGGAAAATCTACTAACAACATACATCATAAATCAAAAGCACCAGACTATATCATAACCACATACTATAAAACATATATCACAACTCTAACCCATGATCATGGTAATCTTGGGGTTTGCTATCTAAGCAACTATAAGCCCCAAGCAACATAAAAACATTGGGGTTTGCTAGCTAAGCAACTATAAGCCTCAAGCGACATAAAAGCATTGGCGTTTGCTAGTTAAGCAACTATATGCCCTAAGGACTACAAGACATATCCATATATATCATAACATAACATATCATAACATAAACATATTATAACATAAACATATCATAACATATAAGCATATAAAGTCTATCCTATTTTCCTTACCAAAATCCGGGATATTTGGAAACAAGATCGAAATTTAGAAACTCCTATAAACCAATAGTAGAAAAGGGTGAGAATATTTAAGAATAAAGATGAATATGGGAACTAAACCATAAAGAAGAAACTTACCAAAAAAGACCTTAAGTTTCAAGAACATAAACACCTAATCAAGAATCAATAACAAGAGTTAGGGTCTAAATAAAAGAAACTAAAGAAACCTACAGAATTATATAGAACTGAACTTAAGGAATAGGAATACCTTGAATGACCTTATGAATTGGTCTAAACCTCAATACCGAAATCACACTATTTATCACTTCCCAAGATTTTATAAAAGCTTAGAATAATAAAGCTTTAACACAAAACCCAAGTGTATCTGTCTATAGTAACACTTGCACCTTGGAGGCTCTGATCAAATGCTTGAAGAATGAAAAAAATAGCTGAGCACTAGGTCTTATTTATAGATTTCAAGGAGTGAAACTCACCCCTTTTAATTTGAATAAATAAATGATTATAAAATAAAAATGATTTGAATTTTTGTTCAACTGATGCCCAGAACTCGGTCAAAATTGTTCAAAGGCAGGTCTAAGTGGTTAAGGCTATTTTTAAAATTCAAAATTTCAAACTTTCAAAACTATACTAATGGAGCCGATATATCACCCACCCTAGGCGATATATCGCCTCCCTCAGTATTCCCGAGGCTTGTTCGATCATTCGTGCAAAGTTGACGTGTTTTCCGTATCTTTCGTAGGCGATATATCGGCCCCTATGTTGTGATATATCGGCATACGTAGATATATTAAACATGTATTTGCACTTTTTTAGCATAATTTGAATTTGATAAACAGCTTTGACTGAGTCATAATACGATCCTAATCGTTGCTGGAAGGTTCTAGAGCTTCTAGATCTTTCTTTTATTAAAACTATTCATCAAAAAATACTTAAGTCCTTAATAATCATGATTATGACAAGTGTCATGCTCTTATTGACTCTATCTAAACCTTAGGTTATAATAAATAATATATCTATGAGCAACAATATTAATCAAACCTTATGTTATAATTAATATTCTTAAACTATAGGTTAAACTTATAAAATCCATAACTGTTGCTATGAGTTTCCAACTAAGTCCCAACTTGAACCAAAATCCACGGTAACTAACATACTACTAACTAATACTAACTACTACTACTATTACTACTATCTAACTAGGCTAAGTAAACATTCTGGGACTCTACAAATTTAACCCCAAAGAGTGTTTTTTAATCATATGCTTATAATATACTAGGGATGGGTATATTAACAAGGTTTTCATTAAGGCTTAGATAATGGAAAAGAATAAAAAGGTCTTAATTTTTCAGCTCGAAAAGGGTAATTAAAGGATAAACAAATTCAAGGTTGGCTAGAAAGGCTCAAGCGATCCAATTGATGGCCTCAATCATTTTTCTAAGCAAGCATGATATATAATTTTGCTTCAAACAACAAGTAAGAAAGTTCTAGAATTTATAAATTTCCTCCAAAACAGTCCACAAACCCATTCAATATGCATAAACATCTCAAGTGCAATATTTAAAGATTATGAAAAGGTATTCAAAGATGTTGACTAACTAAAGTGAAATACAAAAGGAGTCTAATCAAGAACATAGGTTTGTATGAATTCATTTTCTTCGAATTATACAACCTAACATTCATTTTATTTTCGTATATGTGACTAGGGTATATGGGCAACAGTGAGGGTGGCTGAAAATTATGTAAAATGCCTCGAGAGATAGAATTCATTGCTTTCCTATATACGTCACTTGGGTATACGGGCACCTCCCACACTTCACATAAATCAGTGATCATTGACCCATGCCCCAGGCCTGCAGTGGTGGTGAGTTTGCACAAATCCTTAATACTAGTGCAGAACTCTCGACCAATATCTATTGTAAGACCTTTCATAATTGCATAAAATAGAAGACATCGATCGAGGCCAACCTCTGATAGATGTGTATTAGGCATTAATCGAGCACTCACAAAAAGAGTCCAAGCCTTAGCCATTTGGTTCATCTGATACTGCCTTAAATGCTTTGGCTCACCCTCATTATATACAAACCTCGCTCCGAGAATGCCTAAGGTCTCAGCCACATCATCCCAATTCACCTCACTATAATAGGTCAACTGATAATATTCTTCATCTTTTGTTTTCAACATGGGGTAACCCATATAGTTCGTCGATGTTATCAATGTCGCACTCCACCTTCACCCCTCTTACAAAAACTTTCCTATCAACTTGGCCCGAAAAGTTGGCATAGAATTCATAGACCAAAGAGCAGTTGGCCTTCATCATATTCTTGTCGACAAAACTTTTCCAATTTCTTCTTTGAATTTTGCCTCAAATGAGGTCATAGGGATATTGAGGGTATGGGTTATCCTGATATTCCATCCCTCTCTCCTGAACCACCGACCTTAAACACAACTTCTTATAATGCTTAAAAGCATCCTTACTGATGAATTTGGTCTGGTCATATTCCTGTGGTTGAGAAGGTGGTGGTGCTTATGGTGGTGGGGCACTAGATGAAGAGGGTCGTGAAGCATTTTTCGATGAGGCAGCTCTAGTTGGGTTCTTCCTTGGCCCCATGACAATGAGTTTTTCACTTTTTTTTTTCTAATCAAAATCTGGCAGCACCTCCCCTTAAATTACTTACTTCCCACAAATCAATAACACCTAGAAGTAGACAATTCACAATACCAAATTGGAGAGAAGAATATATCAAAGCAATTCTTTCCAAAATTCCAATGAATCCCATATTCTACCAATCGCAATACTAATTCAATCCCAAAAATGGATTAATGTAGAAAATAAGAGACTTACTTGCCTTTGATGTTCTTCATATTATGCCACAATCTTCTAATACTCCCATTTTCTTCAATTCACTTATGAGGCTTTCTAGGGTTTTATTTGGAAGAATGAAGGGAATGGATGGTGAATTTTGGAAGGTTAAGGATTGGATTAGTATTAATGGTTGTTTTAGGGAGGATTAAGGTGGGAGAGTGGGAGAAATTTGGGTTTGTGGGAGAGAATTTTTAGAGTGTAGAGGGAGTTTTTGGTTGTGTTTGAGTGAAATGATGATTCTAACCCATTTTATGTTTCCTGATGCAGGCGCGCCGTGACTCAACTATAGTAAGTCAAGACTTGCCTCTTTTAGCCCCAAATTCCAAAGTGCAGGCACCGCGACTCAGATTTAGCAAGTCGCGGCCTGCCTCTTTTAGCCCAAAATTTGATTCTTCTCTGGTTTCCAAGCACTGCGATTTGCTAGACCAAGTTACGGCCCGCCTCTACACCTACAAACTCCCTTGCTTTCTGACTTTTCAAGGGTCGCGACTTATAAGGGCAAGTCGCGGCCCTAATTCCTACAGACTCCCAATTTTCCCTCTGATTTTTTCAACTCCCAGAAGTTGCGACTCAGCTTAAGAAAGTCGCGACTTGGCCCCTAAAGCTATTTTTCCTACCATTTTTCACGATTTGCACAGCTCCTAAATACAACCTACACTAAAACTAATTAAAAATCAAACATTACAACTCCAAAACAAAATTCAATCCAAATTGTTCAATTGAAAAATTAAAACAAAGCAAAAATAAATTAGTAAAATGCCTCGTACAACACCGTCGTTAACGTCATTTAGTTGGATGATGCCTTCCCATTTAAATGGGACTAAGTATCACCACATACTAGACTTGATCCACCTGACTATCTATGTAATGCTTCAACCATTGATCGTTCACCTTAAAATGTCCCGTCTTTTCACTTTGAATTTGTATTGCACCATACGAGAACACTGTGACCACTGTGAATGGTCCTAACAACCTTAACTTCAGCTTGCCTGGAAACAAGTTCAACCGTGAATTAAATAACAACACCTTGTCTCTGGTTGAAAGTCCTTGCAAAGAATTTGTTTGTCATGAAAGGCCTTTTCCTTCTACTTTTATATCTTCGCATTCTCATAGGCCTCGTTGCGGAAATTTTCTAACTCATTTAATTCCATGAGTCTATTTTGTCCTGCCATAAAAAAATTTGCATTTAACTTTTTGACAGCCTAGTATGCCCGATGCTCTAATTTCACTAGCTAATACATGCTTTCCCGAATACCAACCGATAAGGAGACCTCCCTATTGGAGTTTTAAATCATGTCTGATAGGCCTAGAGTGAATCATCGAGCCTCTTTGACCAATCTTTCCTCGAAGTATTTACATCCTTTTTAAGGATGCTTTTGATTTCTCAGTTTGATACCTCCACTTGCCCATTATCTTGAGGATGGTAGGCCAAAGCGGTACGATGATGAACTCCATACTGAGCACAAAGAGTAGTGAAACTTCTATTGCAAAAATGACTCCCTTCATCGCTAATGAATGCTCGGGGAGTTCCGAACCGGGTGAAAATGTATTTGTGAAGAAAATTGAAAACTACCTTTCCGTCATTAGTAGGAGTTGCTGCTACTTGCACCCTTTAGACACATAATCCACGGCGAGAAAAATGTACCTATTATTGAAGGATGGCGGGAAAGGCCCCATGAAGTTTATTCCCCACACATCGAGTAATTCCACTTCTGGAACTCCAGTCATAGGCATTTGCTCCCTTCTAGAAATATTTCTGGTCTGTTGGCAATGATCACATCATTTTACAAATAAATTGGGATCCTTGAACAAAGTAGGCTAATAAAACCCTGATTGCAATACTTTGTCGTTGTTCTGGGTGCCCCAAAATGACCACCACACTGAAGAGTGCGATAGTGGGTTAAAATGGATATCATCTCTTCTTCGGGCACACATCTACGAATTACCTGGTCTGCATGGTGCCGATAAAGGATGTGCTCCTCCCAATAATAGTGTTTAACCTCCGAATAAAACTATTTTAATTGTTGTCGTGACATTTCTAGAGGTGCAACCTTGGCCACTGAATTTTTTACATAATCCGCAAACCATGGTACCACTTCTTTATCACTCACAGTAAATAGTTGTTCATCTAGAAAGTTATCATTGATCTGGACTTCTCTCTCATTGTTACATTACTTAGTTTCTAATATTGATAAGTGATCCACCACTAAGTTCTCCGTCCCTTTTTTTTTTCCCGAATCTCCATATCAAATTCTTGCAATAGTGTGACCCATTGAATAAGGCTTGGCTTAGCATCTTTCTTGGTCGTAAGATATTTAATAGCAGAATGATCGGTGTAAACTATTACCTTATTACGAAATAGATAGGGTCAGAACTTGTCAAAAGTGAACACAATAGCAAGAAGATCCTATTGTGTTGTTGCATAATTTAGTTGAGCATCATTCAAAGTTTGACTAGCATAATAAATCATGTGGAATACCTTGTCAACTCATTTCCAAAGCACTGCCCCCCCTGCAGAATCACTCGCATCACACATAAGTTTAAAAGGGAGATCCCAATCCAGTGATACCACAATCGGTATAGTGATGAATTTCTCCATCAAGGTGTTGAGAGCTCTCAAGCAGTCATCATCAAAATTGAAGGTTACCCCATTCATAAGTAGTGCAGGCAAAGGCTTTGAGATCTTGGAGAAGTCCTTGATAAACCTTCTATAAAACCCAGTGTGACCCAAAAAATTTCGAAAACCTTTTATAGAAACTGGTGGTGGTAGGTTCTCTATAGTGGAGATCTTTACACAGTCTACCTCAATGCCCTTGTTGGATATTTTATGGGCTAAAACAATTCCTTCAGTCACCATGAAGTGAAATTTCTCCCTGTTCAATACCAAATTCAACTCTTCACATCGCCTCAACACTATCTCCAAAAAATTTAGACAACCATCAAATGAAGAATTAAAACTAAAAAATCATCCATAAAGATCTCTATACCTTTTTCCACCATGTCAAAGAATATGAACATCATACATCGTTGGAACATGGTTGGAGTGTTACATAATCCAAACAACATTCTCCAGAAGCAAAATGTACTGTAGGGACAAGTAAATGTGGTTTTCTCTTGGTCTTTGGGAGCTATCAGAATTTGTTGATAACCAGAGTACCCATCTAAAAAGTAGTAGTAAAAATGACCCGCTAAGGAAAATGATCTTAATAAGGAAAGCTGTGGTTTCCTTATTAAGCTTTCAGTAGTCGATGCACATTCTCCACCCCATCACAGTACGAGTTGGAATGAGCTCATTGTTATCATTCTTGACCACCATCATCCCTCCTTTCTTAGGGACAACTTGAACCGGCCTAACCCATGAACTATCTGAAATTGGGTATATCACTCCTATGTCCAACCGCTTCAATACTTCCTTTCTTACCACGTCTTTCATTTAGGGACTCAGCCTTCTCTGAGCATCGATACTTGGCTTGCTGTCATCTTCCATTAAAATACGATGCATAATAGTTGAGGGGCTTATACCCTTTATATTAGCTAGCGTCCATCCAATGGCTAACTTATGAGCCCTCAATACTCTCAGTAATTTCTCTTCTTCCACAGTAGATAAAGAAGCAGAAATAATGATAGGCAACATCACTTTGTCTTCCAAATAAGCATAGTGGAGGTGCTTTGGTAGAGACTTAATCTCTATAGTTGGTGGCTTCTCTATAATGGGAGTGGTTGCTCAGGCCCTTGCCCTAAATTTTCACACTTTTTCTTATAAATCTGCCCAGCTGCGTTCAACCATTTCACATACTCAATGGCCTCAGTGCCATCACATTATTCTGGGCTCGATATCAGACTCAACTTAAGAGGATCTTTTGTAGGCTTCATCTAAAACACTCACACTGCAACAACTATCACTTGCTCGAGAATAAGTCAAAGCCTTGAAAACATTGAAGACCACCCACCTCATCACCTTGAACCCTTAACCTCAAATCCCCTTTCTGTACATGTAATATCTGCATTCGTATTTCATGGGTATTGTGGTAATTTTGGCCTGTGAGGGAAATTTGGTAATTCATGTTAATGCATATGTGAATTATTTTTTTATTATTTCATCATAATGTGTGATTTATTTCATGATTATGATATGTGTATGTATGGTAGCGACAAGACACGGTTACTTCATGTATTAAGGGTTTAAGTGCCAATCGTAATGTCCACTTTTACTAGTAAGGGTATTATGGTAAATTGTATGACATTATGTGTTTAATTATATGAATTATGATATGCATGATTTATTATGTATGCTCATTTATGTGTTCTGCCAAGCAATCCACTCACATGTGATTCCTCAAGTATTAGGGGCCAAAGTGTAATAGAAATTATGTATTGGGGGTTAAAGTGGATGTAACGCCCTACTGCCTTAGAGTCGTTACTAAGTGAATTTTAAACCTGCAATTAACTCGCTAATCGAGGTTTTAGGTCAAAAGTGTAGCTAAACTGTAATAAAAATCACATAATTTGAAAATGTAACCATTCATTGAAATTATAAGGCGTTATACATTTGGGATCCCAAAATACTCTTTAAAAAATATTTACAACTCAAAATATGATTAAAGTCGACTAAACGACAAAATTTACACTAATTCAAAACATCTCCCAAAAATACCCCTGCCCGTGGCAGCCAGGCAGGCCGAACATGTACACGCCGCTTCACGCTCTCCGTACTCATGGTTGATCGACATTTACCTTGCCCTTACCTGCACCATAGAGCACCCGTGAGCCAAAGCCCAGCAAGATAACTCAACACAAGCAATCAACATATGCATATCTATCAATAAGCGTAAAAAAAAGCCGCCAACAGGCTAAACACATAACGGCCATGCCATCTCAGGCGCTTTACCAGGCCCTGGGTCCATAGTCTACACCTTGAGTATATCCCAGATATCCAATAGGGGTCTCACCCTGGCAACTTGCACTCTGCATGCTTAACATTGCTCCCAGTCCCTTGCCATAATCGGCCTTGTCGTTCTCGGCCTTCGCCGTACCCGACCCTTGCCGACATTTACAAATATGCAACACATAGCATAAACCTAATAAATACTTAAGCAAATACAAACACAATTAATAGGGCTACACCCTGCAACATAATCACACAGGGTCGTGCCCTACAATATAAACTATAGGGCCACGCCCTACTCTACGGGTACAATAGTTTTCTTACCTGTGTCCCAAGTTTCCCAAGCTCTGATATCCCGAGGACAGTCCTCTAGTCCGAGCCTCACTGAAAACCTAGTCACAATGTATCAACAACATCCATCCATCAAGTTCTAATCCATTAAATAACTTTGGGTTATAATTCTAGTCTCCGAGACCTAAAATTTATCAATCCTGGTGATCAAATCCATCCCGAGCCTTAACTTTTGCATTCCCGAGCCTAAACCCTTCTTAAGGTCCAAAAACCAACTAAGTGCCACGGCACCAAGGGCTTATGCCACGGCCCGCCTCAACCAGAGGCTCAGCCTCCCATTTCTCCCTATGCGCGACGCAACCCAACCTATAGGGTGCTGCAGCCCGACCCTTCGAACCTAGAAAAATCCCTCATTTTCACAACTTAAACCAAGCCAATTTACCCCACAACTCAATTTAATCATTACGATAATTCTAGAATGGTCCCAGCAGCAAAACCTAACAAAACTAATCCCAAAACACACCCAAAAATCTAAGAGTAATTCACAACTTTGCTCACATGTATAAACTTATATTTCCAACCAAAACTCAACAGAATTCAACTGATCACTAGTTTTTAGAGCTTACCTTTGAACCTAATTAAGTCTCTGAGCTTATCCCCTGAGTTCCAAGCTACAAGCCTCCCAAGCTCGAGCCTTGAGTTCTGAATTCCTAGCTTAATTTCCTCAAAGTTTCCTTCAGCCTTCAAGAACTGAAAGAGAGAGAAACCAAGTGGTAAGGAGAGGGTCGGTTTATGCCAAGCTTCTGAGTGTTTCTTGAGTTTGTCTTACTTATCCTAAGTCACTTAAGTTACCTCCAAGGCTCGGGGTACCAAAAACGTCCCCGAGGGCAAAATGGTAAATTTCCCTGATATTCCCTCCAATACGTTCTAACTTCAAATATATCCCCAAATATTTATTCTCATAACCTGATAACCCAATAAAGTTTATAATGCCCAGAATACCCCCCGACTCGCTCCGAATCAGGTTTCGGGTCCCGTTGTGACTTCCTAGTTAAACCGCTCCCTAGGACTGTCTCGGATCGCAATAATCACAATTATTGCATTTATGCCCTCAACGGGCTAAAATTACAAACATTCCCCTAATAACCAAATCGGGCCCACATGCCTATTTAATTCACCTAAACATGCATTCTAATCACACACTCATCAAATTCACATATTAATATAATAAATCACTTATTGCCCTCCGGGCACGCTAATCAAGGCCCTAAGCCCTATTAGCAAATTTGGTCTGCTACAACTATCCCCTCCTTAAAGAAATTTCATCCTCAAAATAACCTGAATAACTCAGGATATCGCTCTCGCATATCTAATTCAAGTTCCCACGTCGCCTCCTCAACCTTGATGTTCCTCCACAACACTTTCACCAAGGTGATGGTCTTGCTCCGCAAGTCTTTATCCTTCCAATCGAGAATCTAAATCGGCTTCTCCTCATATGATAAATCCTTGTCTAGCTCCAAGTTCTCATAACTCAATACATGTGTCGAATCGAATACATACTTCCGGAGCATGAATACATGAAATACATCATGAACCCCAGATAGAAATGGAGGCATCGCCAATCTGTATGCTACCTCTCCAACCCGTTCCAGAATCTCAAAGGGCCAACAAACATAGGGCTTAGCTTGGCCCGAACACCAAACTATTTCACTCTTCTCAAAGGTGAAACCCTAAGGAATACATGGTCACCGACTTGAAACTCTATGCTCCTGTGTTTCAAGTCTGAATAACTCTTCGAGCAACTCTGGGTGGCGAGTACTTAAGCTCTAATCTTTTCAATCACCTCGTTGGTCCTCTGAACCATCTCAGGACCTAAGTACCTCCTCTCACCTGTCTCATCCAAATGGATAGGTGATCTGCATTTCCTCCCATATAGCATCTCATACGGAGCCACCCTGATAGTCGCCTGGTAACTGTTGTTGTACGAAAACTTAATCAAAGGGAGATACTTACTCCAAGATTCCCCAAAATCCAGCACACAGGCCCGTAACATATCTTCCAGTATCTGAATCATCCTCTCAGACTGTCCATCCGTCTGAGGATGATAAGCGGTACTAAACTGCAATTGCGTGCCCATAGCCTTTTAAAGACTCTCCCAAAACTTGGAGGTGAAGGTTGGGTCCCTATCGGATACTATCGACCTCGGAGCCCTATGTAGTCGAAAAATTTCCTTCCCAGACAACTTGGCATACCGCTCCACAGTATAAGCTGTCTTGACAGGTAAAAAGTGGGCAGACTTGGTATACCTATCTACGATCGCCCATAACGAATCATGTTGTCCCACGGTCTTCGAAAAATCAACCACGAAGTCCATGGTGATATCCTCCCACTTCTACTCTGGAATCCCTAGACGCTGCAATAACCCTGCTGGCCTCTGATGTTCAGCCTTTACCTGCTGACAAGTTAAGTACTTGGCCACATAATCCACCACGTCCCTCTTCATTCCGGACCACCAATACAAGGCTCTCAAATCTTGGTACATCTTCATCGTACCTAGATGTAAAGAATAGGGAATGGTATGTGATTCATCCAAAATCTCTCACCGGATATCAGAATCCATTGAAACACAGATCCAACCTTTGTACTTCAGTAATCCCATCTCCGAGATAGAAAAGTCCTTAGTCGCTCTGACTAAGACACTCTCTCCGTGCCCTCTCAACTGGGGATGCTTCCCCTGCGCCTTCTTGATCCTCTCAAGGAGTGTAGACTAAAGAGTGATGTTGGCTAACTGACCAACCACCAACTCTATACCCGCCCTAGTCATCTCCTTAGCTAACTTATCAGATATCTGGCTTGAACTGAACAATTGTCCTAGGCCCTTCCGACTCAATGCATCAGCCACTACATTAGCCTTCCTCGAATGGTATAGGATATCACAATCATAATCCTTTACCAATTCCAGCCACCGTCTCTGGCGCATATTCAGATCCTTCTGAGCAAAGAAGTACTTCAAACTCTTGTGGTCGATGTATATTTCGCAATTTAAACCATACAGATAATGTCTCCAAACCTTAAGTGCAAATACCACCGCTGCCAACTCTAGATCATGCATGGGATATCTCTGCTCATATTCCTTTAGTTGTCTCGATGCATATGGTATCACCTTTCCGTCTTGGACCAGCACACATGCTAAACCCTATTTGGAAGCGTCACAATAAACCACGAACTTCTCATTTTCTGTCGGTAGACTGAAAACTGGAGTAGTGATCAGTCGACGCTTTAAGTTCCTTGAAATTGTTCTCACACTTGTCTTTCCACACATACTTAGTTTTCTTCCTCGTTAATTCAGTCAATGGTGTGGCTATCCTGGAAAACCCCTCAATGAACCGCCGATAATACCCTGCCAATCCTAGAAAACTCCTATCTTCCGGAACACTGCTCAGTCTAGGCCAATCCCTCACTGCCTCAATCTTACTCGGGTAAACCAGAATCCCCTCCTTACTGACAATATGGCCCGGAAACGTGACTTGCGGTAGCCAAAACTCACACTTGCTGAACTTAGCATATAACCTATGCTCTCTCAACTGCTGTAATACCAAACGTAGATGCTGCTCATGCTCTATCTCTGACTGAGAGTACACCAGTATGTCGTCAATAAACACAATAACGAACTTGTCCAAATAGTCCTTGAAAACTCTATTCATCATGTCCATAAAAGTTGATGGGGCGCTGGTTAATTCAAAAAACATAACCAGGAATTCATAGTGTCCATATCTTGTGCGGAAAGAATTCTTTGGTATGTCCTCCTCTTTAATCCTTAGCTGGTGATAACCTGACTGGAGATCAATCTTAGAAAACAATGTCTTTCCTTGTAGCTTGTCAAACAATTCGTCGATCCTATGTAATCGGTACTTGTTCTTAATGGTCAACTTGTTTAGCTCCCTGTAGTCAATATACTTCCTAAGAGATCCATCCTTCTTCTTGACGAACAACACTGGAGCACCCCATGGTGAGAAACTCGGTCTGATGAACCCCAAATCCAGTAACTCCTGCAACTGAATCTTCAATTCGTTCAACTCTGTCGGAGCCATTATATAAGGTGTCCTAGATACTGGCTCCGCCTTTGGCACCAACTCTATAACAAACTCAATCTCCCGCTGTGGTGGCAACCCTGGCAAGTCCACTGGAAATAGATCTAAAAACTCACATACCAGTCTGGTCTCACTCAGTCCCACCGGCACAACTCTAGAGGTATCCACAATGTATGCTAGAAATCCTATGCAACCTTCATGCATCAGGTCTCTAGCCTTCAGTGCTGAAATCATAGGTACTCGCGGTCCACTAACTTTCCCCAGAAATACAAAGGGTACCTCCCCTTTTGGTTCAAAAGTCACCATCCTGCGCTTGCAGTGAATCGTCGCCCTATACTTCGATAACCAATCCATCCTTAGAATCATATCGAAGCCATCCATCTCTAACTCGATCAGATCAATAGACAACTCTCTACCATCTATCTCTACTGGCAATGATCCAATCCATCTCCTAGAGACTACCAGTTCCCCAGTTGGCAACAAAGTCTGAAAACCCCTAGCATACAAGTCACTAGATCTACACAGCTAGTCTATCATTCTAACAAACACAAACGAATGAGTAGCTCCTGAATCAATCAATGTCGTATAAGAAGAACCAGCACTAGAAATCTGAATTGTCACAACTGAGGGGCTAGCCTCAACCTTAGTCTGAGTCAAGGTGAATACTCTGGCAGGAGCGAGACTGTCGCTCTGCTTCAGTTCCTCTTTCTAGGCTTATGGGTAGTCCTTCTTCAGATGATTGATACTCCCACAGATAAAGCAGGCAATGATCTTGCATTCTCCTTGATGCCATCATCTACACCGAGGCACATTGGGAAACTCCTCCAGTTGTCACTTCCGCCCTGACGGTTGCTAAAAGCACCCCGTGCCCTCCTATCCGAGCTAGGAGGAGAAAAATAATCTGGGGCCTTTCTCTTCTGTTCACTGGGGATACTACCCCGACTGGATCCAGTGAAAGGAGGCACCATCCTCCTAGCATCGCACCTAGCAGCGCTCTTTCTCCAAATCTGATTCGGGGCCCTCTTAGCTATAAGGGCCTTGTCTACTACCTAGGCATATGTAGTAGTCTCCGGATCCAAAGTAATCTTAACATCTCGGGTGACCATAACATTCAACCCCCGCACAAACCTATCCCTTCTTGTTGCATCAGTTGGCACCAAATTTAGCGCGAACTTCGCCAATCATTCAAATCTCAAGGCATACTTAGTAACTGTCAACCGGTTCTGAGTTAGATTGATAAACTCGTCAACCTTCGCAACTCGGACTGCAACACTATAATTCTTCTCATTAAAGATGTTTCTGAACTCTTCCCTGGTCATAACTGTAATATTTCTTCTCTGTGTCACTATATCCCACCGGATGCAGGCATCCTCTCTAAACATGTAGCTGGCATAAGCTACCCTCTCGTTCCCTTCCACCCTCATGAAATCCAGGATGGAGGAAGTCATATTCATCCATTGCTCTGCCCACAGTGGGTCTGGTCCACCCTCGATGGTGGGAGGATAATGCTTCCTGAACCTTTCATACAAAGGTTTCCACTTATTCTCCATAACAGGCGGAAGTAGCACTGATGCCACAGCCTGTTGAACTTGCAACCTAGTGCCCTAAGGAGGAGCCTGTTGCCTCAACTGTCGAAATTCTTCCTCTGTTCGATGCAATCTAGCTTCCATTTCGACAAACATCTGTTGCCAATTCTGTGGGGCAGGTGGAGGGTCCTGACCCTGGTTTTCATCCTCGGCCCTACTGCCATAGAGTCTAGATGATTGTCGAGGCATCTCAACAATATGCCTGCAATCAACGACGCCACTCATCAGGCATGATAACAACATCCAATTCCACCTCCTAAATCACAACAACCAACCATAAACAGCAGTCTGGAAAACACAAGTAGCATACAACACTCATGGGGCCATGCCCTGGCATCATGCATATGTTAACACATTCATCTTAAACTATATAAAATAATCAAGCAAACAGGACACTTAAGCACATAATCAAGCATATAATTCAAAAATTACCAACCAACCCTGAGTCAAGCTTGTCACTGACAGCGAGCGTACATGTTCGGTCAATCTCCATGAACAATAAACCTTGGCTCACTCTGATACCAAGTTGTAACGCTCTACTACTTTAGAGTTGTTACTAAGTGAGTTTTAAACGTGCAATTAACTCGCTAATCAAGGTTTAAGTTAAAAGTGTCGCTTCACGCTCTCCGTACTCATGGTTGATTGACCTTTCCCATGCCCTTAACTCCACCATAGATCACCCGTGAGCCGAAGCCCAGCAAGAAAACTCCACACAAGCAATCAATATATGCATATCTATCAATTAGCATATAACAAAGCCACCAACAGGCTAAACACATAACGACCATGTCGTCGCAGGCGCTTTACCAGGCCCTGGGTCCGTGGTCTACACCGTGAGGATATCCCAGGTATTCAATAGGGGTCTCACCCTGGCAACTTTCACTCTGCGTACTTAACGCTGCTCCTGGCCCCTTGCCGTACTCAGCCTTGCCGTTCTCGGCCTTCGCCGTTCCCGACCCTTGCTGTTCTCGGCCTACGCCATTCCCGGCCCTTACCGTATATTTAGAAATATGCAACACATAGCATAAACTTAACAAATACTGAAGCAAATACAAACATAATTAATAAGGCTACACCCTGCAACAAAATCACATAGGGTTGTGCCCTGCAATACAAACTATAGGGCCACGCCCTGCTCTACGGGTACAACAGTTTTCTTACCTATGTCCCAAGCTTCCCAAGCTCCGATATCCCGAGCACAGTCCTATAATTCGAGCCTCTCTGAAAACCTAGTCACAACGTATCAACAGCATCCATCCATCAAGTTCTAATCCATTAATTAACTTTGGGTTATAATTCTAGTCTCCGGGACCTTGAATTCTATCAATCTGGGTTACAAAATCCATCCCGAGCCTTAACTTTTGGATTCCTGAACCTAAAATCTTCTTGGGGTCCAAAAACCCACTAAGTTTTGTGCCACCAAGGGCCTATGCCGCGACCTGCCTCAACCAGAGGCTCAACCTCCCATTTCTCCCTATGCGCGCCGCGACCCAACCTATAGGGCGTCGCGACCCGACCCTTCGAACCCAGAAAAATCCCCCATTTTCATAACTTAAACCAAGCCAATTTACCCCAAAATCAATCCCACAACTCAATTTAATCATTACAATAATTCTAGAATGGCCCCAACAACAAAACCTAACAAAACTAATCCCAAAACACACCCCAAACATCCAAGAGTAATTCACATCTTAGCTAACATGCATAAACTTATATTTCCAACCAAAAAATCAACAGAATTCAACTGATCACCAGGTTTTAGAGCTTACCTTTGAACCTAATTAAGTCCCTAAGCTAATCCCCCGAGTTCCAAGCTACAAGCCTCCCAAGCTCCAGCCTTGACTTCTGAATTCCTAGCTTAATTTCCTCAAAGTTTCCTTCAGCCTTCAAGCACTCAAAGAGAGAGAAACCAAGTGGTAAGGAGGTGGTCGGTTTATGCCAAGCTTCTGAGTGTTTTTGAGTTTGTCTTACTTATCCTAAGTCACTTAAGTTACCTCCAAGGCTCGGGGTACCAAAAACGTCCCCGATGGCAAAATAGTAAATTTGCCCAATATTCCCTCTTATACGTTCTAACTTCAAATATATCCCCAAATATTTATTCTTATAATCCGATAGCCGAATAAAGTGTATAATGCCCATAATACTCCCCGACTCCCCCCTAGTCGGGTTTCAGGTTCTGTTGTGACTTCCTAGCTAAACCACTCCCTAGGACTGTCTCGGATCATGCATCACAAATATATCACCACTTACACGTGGTAAAGATCACAATAATCACAATTATTGCATTTATGCCCTCAACGGGCTAAAATTATAAACATGCCCCTAATAACCAAATATGGCCCACATGCATATTTAATTCACCTAACACATGCATTTCTAATCACATACTCATCAAATTCACATATTAATATAATAAATCACTTATTGCCCTCCAGGCACGCTAATCAAGGCCTTAAGCCTTATTACCAAATTTTGGACTCTACAGTGGAATTATGTGTTTTATGATAGAAAGCGTAATTTTCAAAAGTTAAAACTATTAGTTTTGGTTGGAAATTACAATAAGAATCTTAAGTGATTATTAAGAATAAATTTGAGGTTGGGGAGAGAATGGTAATTTGGTTTCATACGAATTAGGCCATATTAAATAATCTATTAATAAGAAAATCAGGTTTAGATTAGTACGATTTTCAGATCTGGTTTTGGGCGATAGACGGAAGGGGAAACAGACCAAGAAAAATCTCTTGTTATTGATGTGAGTTTTTTGAAAGCTTGAGGATGAAGGAGATCATCAATGTGAGCTACTGATGGGCTAGGAATCTCATAGGCAGAAAGGGTCTGAGTGCTAGTGCCTGGATCTTGATCTGTAAGTGTTTGACTTATGTTTAAGGTTTTTGTCAATTTAAGTTTTTAAAATTATGAGATTGTTCTTATTGTTTTTGGGTTGATGAATGTCTGATATAGGTTTACAGATGTTAATATATGGGTTCCAAGGGTTAGAAACATGTTATGACAGCTGTTGTGGGGCAAGATTTGAGTTCCCTAGTGTTTTGGGATGTTTTGAGTCGAAAGGGTTGAGAAATCGCATAATTTTCTTGGTTTTTTTCGCAGTGGCGCCGCGGCTCAAATGCTTCTTTTTTAGGCTAAAATTTTCTCTTTGACTTCTATAGCGCTGCGACTCTATGGGAAGGCGCCGCAACTCAACTACATTTTTCTGTTATAATTTTCGGGTTTAGTATTTTGACCATAACTTTTGACCCCGATGTCGAATTTGGACGTTCTTTATATGGTTGGAAAGCTTGTAAAAAGATATATAGTCCTAGAGCCTAACACAAGTTTATATGTTATTACTTTGGAGTCAGAACCAGGAACTAAACTTGGTATTAATCGATTTTGGTTAGGTTTGGCTAGAGACTCTTGAACAAAATCACACTTGGGTTGTATTATCACCTTATTTGCTGGAATTCAAGTAAGAAGAGTGTTCACTATAACACAGGGTGTGCATTTGGAGGCACAAATTTATGTATATGTGATCTAATTAAGTTTATGTATGTTATGGGTATGATTTTGTTGTGTATGTTATGAGTTTATGAATATTTCATGTTTATGTATGTTGTTGCATGCTTACATTGACATGGGTATGAATACACATGAGCAGAGTTTCTATAACCTATGTTTATGTTATGACATTGTTTGGTGTTCGGTAAGATGTTGGACAGGGTAGTTATCGGAACAGGTAAGTGTCCGAGGCCGTGGAGGTTTAGGGTGGGACGCCATTCACTACTATAAACTATCAACACTTGCTTACGTTGTTTGTTTGCTGTATACTTGTGTGACATGCTTACGTAATGAAAATGCATGTGTACTTTATGATAAAATGTATGCTTACATTTCTCATGCTTAGTTGCACACTTGACCAGGTTAGCACTGGTTTACGACCAGTATGACGTCGCTAATACGTTTTACGATTGTATGATGAGATGATGTGATACGATATGAATTATTATTGAAATCTATTTATGTTAAGGTATAGATTATGAATAGTATATGAATTAGGTTGTCATAGTTTGAACTAGGTTATATTTTATGTTTATGTTTTCGTTTTGGGCTTTGGGGTTGAGACCTACATAGCTCTTCTTGCTGGGTGTTAGCTCATGAGTACTCTGTGTTTCAGGTAAGGGCAAAAGCGTAGTAGATGAGGTAATGAGTTGGAGCAGGCTCGCTATGATGTGTGCATGTCATGATTGATTGACCTGGGGGTTTAAAAGGGTGCTACTTATGCATTGTTGTTATAAAAGCATTTAACCTTTGGTTTTATGTTGTTTATTAAACTTTAATTTTTACTTACGACGTGCATGTAAATTAGATTTATTTTAAATATCAAGATCTCGAGTTGCATGTTTGTAAAAAGGTGTTAATTCATGTTTCTTTAAATTAAAGTTTTGTTTTTTTAGTAAAAGAGATTCATGTAAAGATTAATTTACTTAAATATGGAGTATTTAGTAAATTAATGGATTTTAAGTCGCGTCATTACAGTACATCTATCAAAGCTTTCCCTGTGGCTAAAGATGGCCTCCCTAAGATAATAGGAACATCCTCATATTTCTCCATGTCAAGTACTATAAAATGTACGAGGAAGATAAATTTGTCCACCATTACAAGAACATCCTCAATAATACATCGAGGATGCTTGACTGATTTGTCTGCCAATTGAAGTGTGACTGTGGTGGGGCAAGCTTCTCTTAGTCCCAGTCTTCGAAATACAGAGAGCGGCATCGATTATTACTTGCACCCAAATCACATAACACTTTTTTACACTGAAAATTACCAATGGTGCAAGGTATTGTAAAGCTGCATGGATCCCTTAACTTCTGAGGAAGTTTTCGCTATAATATGGCACTACACTCTCCAATCATGGCTACTGTCTCATAATCTTCCATCCTCCTCTTCTTAGACAGTATATCCTTCATGAACTTAACATAACTAGGAATTTGCTCTAGAGCCTCTACAAACGGTATGTTGATGTGAAGTTTCTTGAATACCTCGAGAAATTTAGAAATTGCTTGTCAAGATTCAGTTTTCAAAACCTTTAAGGATATGGTAGTTTAGGTGTAGGCTCCACTGTTGTAGGCTTGTCTTTCCATTTCTTCTTAAGATCTTTAGTAACCTTCTCTTGCTCTGGACTAGCTACCTGTTGATCCTGTGTCTTCTCCACTTCCTCTTGAACTGTAGCCCCCTCATACTTAGTACCACTCCTCAATGTGACCACTTGACATTGCTCTTTAGGACTTACCTCAGTGGAACTTGGTAAATTCCCTTGAGCCCGGTTAGAAATTAACTTTGCCAGTTGACCAATTTGTGTCTCCAACTCGATATTGAAGACCATATTTCAATCATAAATTGGTTCAACATGTCAAACTGAGTTTCTAGTGGATTCACTTGAGGGTGTGGTGGTGGCTGTTGTGGCATTACTTGCCAAGGATAATAATATGGTCGAGGATGTAGCCCATATGTTTGTTGATGGGATGGGTATTGAGGCTAATTTTATGGGTATGGAAGTTGTGCTCCTTGATTATTTTTCCAAGAAATATTAGGATGATTCCTCCAAGATGGAGTATAAGACATGGAATACGAGTTTGTTTGATGGTCTTGGAAAATTCCCAATATAATGTGCCTGCTCTAAAGGCATATTGTTGATATCAACAGAGCAACTGGCAGCAGTGGGACATTGTTCATAAGGATGCAGACCTCCACACATCTCACAGAATAACTTATTTTGCAGTTGCATAGCCTGAGCAAATATATTATTTTGTTGTAGTTATTTTGTTAATGATGCCACTTGTGCAGTAAGCATAGCAATCAGATCAACCTCAAGAACTCCAGCTACCTTCTTATTTTTGCGTTCATTTGTCCATTGGTAGTTGTTCATGTCCATTTCTTCTAAAAGATTATGAGCCTCATTTGCACTTTTACTCATAAAGGCTCCTCCTGCTGCTGCATCTATAATAGTCCTTGTATTCCCCCCCCCCCCCCAAACCATTATAAAAAGTGTGCACCAGCATCCATTTCTCAATACCATGATGTGGGCAATTCTGAAGTAATTCCTTAAAAATTTCCCAAGCATCATACAGTGATTCTCCATCCAGCTGAAGGAATTATTAATTTTTCCTCTATAACGGGCAGACTTAGATGGAGGAAAATATTTGGCAAGAAACTTTTGGGCAAGGTCCTCCCATGTAGTAATCGAGTTTGCTTGCAATGAGATCAACGAGCTCTTATCTTTATCCCTTAAGGAGAATAGGAATAGTCTTAACCTGATAGAATTATTTCTCACCCCATTAATCTTGAATGTACACATAATTCCAAGAAGTTGGTGATGTGTAGGTTAGGATCCTCATTAGACAGCCCCCCCCAAATTGCACACAATTGTGAACCATCTAAATAATAGAGGCCTCTACACTAGGAAAACAAATGCAGGAATGTATCCATGTAATGGTTGGAGTACATAGTTTCTAAATTGTGGACCAGCTTCAACAACATCAACAATGTTTTTTACACAATTATTCAAAATTTGAGCCATTCTCTCTAATTGTTTCTTCCTAATTCTCTTATAGGTCTTTTCAAATTCAGGATCAATAGGTACTAGTGGTTCCAATCTTTGACGTCGCATATACTAATTGACCCTGCAATTAAGAAACAAGTAGAGAAATATGTCATAATTTTTTTCAAAGAAAAGCCAAAGTAGAACAAGAATAAATTATATTTGATATTGATTAAATAGTCCCTAGCAAAGGCACCAAAAACTTGATAGCAAAAAATAAATGCGCAAGTATACACTATTGACCCCTAATTTGGTCAACAACACATTCACTAAAAATGATAGAAATTTGATGAATTTAACTCCAGAAGGTAAACAACACCAAGATTTTATAGTGGTTCGGCCCCCAAAGAATGGTAATGACCTACGTCCACTTCGTGTTCTTATTGATGTAAAACTTCAAAACCTACGACCAGTGAACTAGGGTTCATGAGTTTCACGAGGTTGACGATGAGTACAAGTTTTGTCGATAAAAACACTATATCTCTCTTGATTACAAAAAATTTTGTACTCATAAATTAATTCCACAAGTCCTATTTATAGGCTCTAAGATGTACATATGGGCCTATGGGCCATGTGTAATTTTTGTTACAAGCATATTTGAATAATAACATAAATAATGATATTTACATATAAAGAGAAATAAATATCCTAGAAATATCCAACTGATAACTGTATTTGAATTCTGGCTTCGATCCTACAAGCAGATCTAGTCGTATATGTCAGCACATCTTCTTCCTTGCTGTTCAACATATTCCTTGCGCCTATCGAGCAGATTAATTTTTCTTTTGATAACCTGATCGTTAGTCGACCAGGTCTCTAGCAATAATAAGTTATGTGCATCCACGTGTGCCTCAACCATGCCATGTCATCATGTAAATATTTTGGGTAAACATTTTCCCTCCAATTTTATGTTAATGCGATCAATATTTAATAAACTCATTCAACCAAATATTTAGCTGACCTGTCACATCCGACTATACTTACTTTCTCGAAAAGGAAAGTAATCATGACCTGTACAGTTTCCCATAAACGATTCGATGGTTATTGTTATTTCCCATGCAAAAGCCCTTAAATCTCATCATTACATAACAAATACCCTTGGCTGATATAAATACCCCTCTTCTTCCTTTATTCAGCTTTACACTATAATTCTCTTTCTTCAAGAACACTTAGAAAAAACCTCCAAGAACCTCAGACATTTCAGTGCGATAGACGTCTTCGAGCAACTCTGAGCAAAATTTCATGATTTCTTCTACAATCCGCATTCCAAGTAAGTTTTTGAACCCATCATCTTACTTTTACAGTATACTTCATGTATTTTGCCTCTGATTTACACGTTTTCACTACTAGGTTTATATTGTTCTTGAGAAATTTTTGGGTAATCGAGTTTAGGCAAAAATACATAGGAAAATTAGGATAAAAATAGGTTTTGTAGGCAACATAGTGTATAAAACAATGTTTAAGGTAGATTTACACTGATTTCGGGTCCAAAATCGAAGTGAAAATTCAATTTTTGGTATTTCGGAAAAATTGGGGTTTTCCCGCCTGTTATCGGAGTTGAAAAGTCTTTTTAGAAAAAAATTTCAAATTTTCTTTCTGATCTGTTTTCCACCCTGCTCGCATGTTTATTGGGTTGTTATTAGGATGATGCTGGTCGTATAAAAGCTTAACTTTTATACACGAGCAACGTTATCATTGCTTTTCTTTTTCTTCTATCTATTGGTCGTAGATTCTTACTTCCCCTTTGCACTTCTTAGATATTCATGCATGATCCTTGGGGAGGTGAGAGACCAATAGACGATGATCTTCTCGCTTTGTTCTTCGATGATCAAGAACAACCTTCTCTGCCTTTTTCATAGCCTTCGGCCTCACACCCAAACCCTACGACCAGTCCTTCTCACAATCCTTCATAGAACCAACTGAAGATTCGTCGTGTCAAACACATCACTCATAGAAAAAGAAAACCCACAAAATCTCCTACCAACCAGCCTGTAGCTAATACCGAGGGTCCCACAAATGATCCTTAACCCTTAAATTTTTACCACCAGATATCTAGCCCAAAGTTCACCCACGTGATGGCCCTTGGGCAGAGGTAGCCTAGTACATCACCCCTCCAAGCGTCATATTGACCAAGATGGTGGCCAAGCATCCCAAGAAGTATGGGCTTCCTGGCATTACTTTATACAAACCTACACCTGACCAGAGGGCAAACATGCCTAAAGGCGCCTACAACGCTTGGTCGGGGTATCATATAGAAGCGAGGGAAATCTTGCCATTGGATGACTTTTTACGGAGGGTGGCCAATTATTTTGAGGTCACCCCTTTCCAATTATTTCAGCACTCTATATCCTATACAACCACAAAAAAATGGCATGTGCCTACCCTTCATGAGATCAACTACCTGTTTGATGTCAATTCCAACCCCAATCAAAACAACACAGGGTTTTTCCATTTCTACCACCAGGAATTCGCTCGCACATTCATGAGTGACATAACCTACAAGTCCAACGTAGGAAGTACTTCCAAGAGTACTTCCTTACGACTGATTTGGTCACAGACAACATAGCCTTATCATGAGGAGGTAAACTTTTTAATCTTTGTTCGACATTTATCTAGTCGCTTTGCATTTTTCCCGTGTCCTTAGCTAGCTTGCATTGTACTTAGGTCCATGGTATCGACCAGACCCCAGTCCAGAAATGGAGATAAGAGCCACAGTCCTGGCCAGCATGATGAACATAGAAAAGAGCGTTAAAGAGTTGGTCAAGGAGAGCAACTTGAGGCTGGTCGGCCTTTTAGAACCTCACCAGGAAGTGAGGGAATCAACTCTGGGGAGTGCCACTGAAGACAGCACTGAAGCATAAGAAAACCCTGAGCAGCAACAAGATGTGTCATAGCCCCAAAGGCATTGACCAATGGGAGTGAACATTCGAGAGCCCAACCCCAATAATTTACCAGCCAGTACCCCTTCCCAACATTGGAAGGGAAAACAAAAACTACCAAAATATGATGGCCCTATACTCGAATCCTCTGATGAGAACGATGTAGATTTCTCACTCTTAGATAAACATCCTATCCCTTATCATTTATTTGATAGGGATGAAAACTTTAAATTTACGACCAGTATAGCTTGGACTTCTTTGAGACAGATAGTGAGTGTAGCAGTAGCTCTTTAAATAATGTAGCGACCAATAATTATAGTTCTAGTATACTACTTAGAATTTCTTTTTATTTTTTTTCCTTATCATGCAAAACTATTTCTTGACATATGGAGGCACACCAGTGAGCACGAGGAACTCAAGCAGAAAAAAATTATGGAGAAACTAGTGGAGAACCTAGAAGAAAAAAGGCTCGACCAGAGGACCTTCCAACTCTTACTCCTTCTAGAAAAACTACACCTCCCCCTCCTCCTCGCACTGGGCCTTCCACCGACCAGACAGGGGGATCTTTGGCAACAGAATTGTTGAGCAATGCTTATAGCTCAAGAAACGATAAACTGCAGGAACTAACCAAACACTGCTACAGCCAGGAGGCCTTTCCCTGTCTCCCTTCGCTGAAACCCAAGCAGGTCCTTACTCGTGGGTTCAATGAAGTTCTCAGTGTAAGTTTCTTTTGTATTGTATTTTAGAAACAACATTTCATTTTATTATCTCTGACATCTTCATTTTTTCATTGTTTGCAGGGTATTTTGACCATGAACAATGGTTGGCGTCGTGCTGAGGAGGTCAATTTAACGCATGTCGAGGAGATCAAGGCATGGGAGGCCAAGGTTAAGGCAGCTAAAAATAATGTTGTTGTTTTAACCGAGGAGATGAAGAAAAGCCAAGAAGATCTAGCTAAGGCTATTGTGGCTAAGGAAAAATTCAAGGAAGCCTCTTAGACCAACTATAAGGAGGCAGCTAAGCTGCAAGAAGATTCAAAGGTTAGCATGAAGGAGGCCAATGGTCTAGAGGACCGAGTCAAACTGCTTGAAGAGAAAAATGCCCAAAACTTGGAGAGGTTCCAAGGAGCCACCTTCAACTGCTTTTACATGTTATAGAAGAATAATCAAGATGCGAATTTTGATTACCTTCCTTAGCAGGTAAAATAGGTTGAACTTGCCAAGTGCGCTACTTGCTTGGAAGAGAAGAAAAGTGCAAAGAATCTCTTGAAATCTCCTTGGTGACGGGCATAGACGGTGCTAAAGAAGAAGTTGACCCTTCAGTCGATCAACAGTCTAAATAGGACCCCCCCTTCAGCTGCATAGTAGATAATTTTTATTTATGTAATTAAAACACCTGAACAAATTGTTCGTGGTGTTGAGGCAATTTGCTGCCTAAGGCAGTTTTATTTACCTTTTAATATTTTTTAATTACATCCAAGCAGTAATTTCTCGTGGTTTAAAGACATCTCATTTTGATATTATAATAGTTGCACATTACTATTGCTATTATAACATCTGCTCGTATGACCAAACTAAGCATAACACTTTATTATGATTTCACAAAATTAACTAATTTTTTTTAAATACTTGTGAATGCCAAAAATTGACCAGAGCCATAGTCAACTCTCAAGAGAAAAAGTGAGGGTTACCCTCATTAGCCTCCGGCAAACCAAGCAACCCGAAGTCTTGCCCCACGCGAGACCCATGTCTCATAGGAGGCCTTAGCAAAAGTTCCCAGAAAGATCCAAGTGCCTCACTATGCGCTCGCGTCTGCCGAGGACCCAACTGCCTAGCTATGCGAGGCTGCCCACCATGCGCGCGTGTCTGCCAAGGACCCAAGTGCCTTGCTATGCGAGGTTGCCCACCATGCGCGCACGTTTGCCAAGGACCCAAGTGCCTCGCTATGCGAGGCTGCCCATCGTGTGTGCGCGCCTGCCGAGACTCCTAGGGCCTCGCTATGCGAGGCTGCCCATCATGTGTGCGCGCCTACCGAGACTCCTAGGGCCTCTCTATACGAGGCTGCCCATCGTGTGCGCGCGCCTGCCGAGACTCCTAGGGCCTCGCTATGCGACGCTGCCCACCGTGTGCGTGCAGCCATCCCGCGCCAACACTTGCCTAGGCACCAAGGGTCTCGCCTTGTGAGACCCATCCCCGAGCCTCGTGAGTGCTCGAGTAACACATGGGTACTCGCCTAGGCTCCAAGGGTCTCGCCTTGTGAGATCCATCCCCGAGCCTCGTGAATGCCCAAGTCATGCATGGGTAGTCGCCTAGGCTCCAAGGGTCTGGCCTTGTGAGATCCATCCCCGAGCTTTGTGAATGCCCAAGTCATGCATGGGTACTCGCCTGGACACCGAGGGTCTCGCCTTGGGAGACCCATTCCCTAGCCTCGTACATGCCTATTTCAAGGTCTCATACATGGAAATAGGGTCGGGATAAAAGAAGTATGGTTCGACACTTACTAAAATATGAAGAAACCTATAGAAGATATTTAGGTAAGCGGGACCACTAGGCATGAGATGAATGTACAAGCACGGGATGTACAACCCTGAAAAAGGGCAAAGGCATGACTCTAACATCTGTGTCCTACAAGTAGTGGAGGTACGGGTTTGTACAGAGAGTGAAAGCACTACATGCATACCTCTGACTATGTATCAAGCCGACACCATAACCTTCTGCTCCACGACGACCTGCGCCACTACCTTGACAATGTAACTATGTACAATCTTGTTCCCTAGGGCCACAATGTATGGGGAGTCATTAGAGCTCCAGTATAAATAGATCGTCACCCCTCCAGAAAAGGGGTTGGAAAATTGATTGTATGCTAAGGCTATTAAGTAATATACAATTTTGACTCCATGGTAGTTCTGCATATTTACTCTTTCAAGTTTTCTCCATTTTCTTCTAAGATACCTTTGGCAATACAGTCTTAGTTTTCTAACTTTATATCGTTGACGAGATTTCACCGTCAACAATACTCTTAAGTGTCATAGTATGCTTTCCCTTATTTTGCTAATATGTTTACATATGTTTATGATATGAATATGCTTTGCTCGCTTAGTCTCTTATATGCCCCCCAAGTGATCGAGGAGTATAAGGTTCTCGGTCACTTGCCATTGACCAATACCTGTTCGAACATTACTGCTCATGTACTTATAAAAAAATTAATGATAATATAGTAAAACAATGCACGTAATGAGAGAATACTTGTAAGAAATACAATAATTGGCAAGAATAACTGGCAGCGCACAGTTCCTTTTATTTCTCGTAATAAAATGGACAAAATCAATGTCTGTACGAGTGATCAAAAATTGATCTTACTCTTATAAGTGACCAGCTATCTAACTGGCTAGCCTTTGTTCAAAAACTTGTAAAAAGTAAAATTAATACAAGCCAATTCTTTAAAAAGAATTGTTCATTGATAAAACTTGCGCAGGTGTTCTCCATTCCAATATCGAGGAATGAGTGTTCCATTTAAGCGAGCAAGTTTGTATGTGCCTAGTTGAAGGATTTCTTCAATCTGATACGACCCTTCCCAGTTTGGTCCGAGTAGTCCAGCAGCTTGATCGCGAGTGTTAGGAAAAACTCTTCTAAGTACCAAATCTCCCACGTCAAACTTTCTTTCACGTACTTTAGAGTTAAAATATCGAGCGACCTTTTGTTGGTAAGCTGCAAGTCGTAGTTGAGCTTGCTCATGCCTTTCGTTGACCAAGTCCAAAGTCTCCATTAATAACTGGTTATTCATACTCTGGTCGTATGTCAACCTTCTATGCTATGGTGGATCTAACTCAACGGATAACATGGCTTCATACCCATAGGCTAAGGAAAATGGCGTATGGCTTGTTGCTGTTCGGTGAGATGTCTTATACAACAAGAGTACTTCTGGCAATTGTTCTGGTCACGCTCCATTTGCTTCTTCGAGCCTTTTCTTCAGTGTATCCCTCAATGTTTTGTTCACAACTTCAACCTATCCATTGCCGTGTGGGTGGGCGACTGACGAAAAGCTCTTCATGATACCATGCTGCTCACAGAAATTGGTGAAAAGGTTGTTGTCAAATTGTGTGCCATTATCTAATACAATCTTTTTCGACAAACCATATCAGCGTACAATGTTTTTTACAAAGAAATCCAATATTTTCTTGGTCGTGATTGTTGCGAGTGGTTCAGCTTTAGCCCTTTTAGTAAAGTAGTCGACAACAACTACTGCATACTTGACATTCCCTTTTCCTGTGGGCAAAGATCAGATTAGGTCAATTCTCCAAGCTGCTAATGAACATGGGCTTTGCATTTGTTTAAGCTCATTTGGGGTTGCTCGAGGTATCTTGGAGAATCGTTGGCATTTATCACACTTCTTAACGAATTCCATGAAATCTTCAATCATTGTAGGCCAGAAATACCCTTGTCGGAGAATCTTCTTTGTTAAACTTTGCCCCCCAGCATGATCTCCACAAAATCCTTCATGTACTTCTTGCATCAATTCCTTAGTATTTTCCTTGGAGATACCCCGTAAAAAAGGCATTGAGTATCCCCATCTATATAAGATTCCATCGAACTGGATAACCGAGTCGATTGCCTTTGAACTGTCCTCTCCTTATTCCTATATGCTGGTAACAATCCTTGTTTGAGATATTGTATCATGGGAGTCATCCATGTGTCAGACACTTGTATTACTAGGGTGGATTCTTCCGCTTGAATGCTTGGTGCTGATAAACATTCGACTGGTACTATGCTCAAAGTGTCGGCATTTTTGGCACTTGCTAACTTGGCTAAGGCATCGGCATTTGAGTTCAGGTCACGAGGTACTTGCTGGAGAGTATAATTCTTGAACTATGCTAGTAAGTCCTTCACTTTGTTTAGATAAGCAACCATCTTAAGGCACCTTGCTTGATATTTTCCAATAATCTGATTAACTACTAGCTGGGAGTCACTATATATTTCTAGTGACTTTAAGTTCATATCCTTGGCTAGTCTCAATCCTGCAAGCAAGGCCTCGTACTCGACTTCATTGTTGGAGGCTATAAAGTGGAATCTGATCGCACAATGAAACCGATGTCCCTTGAGTGTGATTAAGATTATCCCTTCCCCCACGTTGTGCTCGTTAGATGACCCATCTATGAACAGTCTCCAGGAAGGAGTTTGGTTTTCATTATCTGTCTCTATCATCGACTCGCTAGCAGGGAGTTTGGTGAATTCAGTAATGAAATCCGCTAAGGATTGTCCCATTATGGTTGCTCGAGGTACATATGAAATTTCAAACTACCCCAGTTCAATTGCAGATTTTGATAGTCGACCAGCGACTTCTGGTTTTTGCAAGACTTTTCGTTGTGGCTAGTCGATAAGCACTATTATGGGGTGAGCTTGAACGTAGGGTTGCAGTTTTCTAGACTCCAGTATCAAGCAGTAATCCAAATTCTCTATAGGCAGATATCGTAATTACACTCCCACTAGCCTTGTACTTACGTAGTATACTGCTTTTTGAATGTTGTCTTCCTCCTTGATTAAAACAGCACTAGTAGCATACTCTATTATAGCTAAGTAGATGTACAAAGTCTCTCCTTCGACCGACTTGGACGAAATGGGCGGTTGCAACATATGGGCTTTGAGCGCCTAAAAAGCCTGTTCGCATTCTTCTGTCCATTCAAACCTTTTGTTTCCTCTTAGTAGATTAAAAAATGGGACACACTTGTGTGGTGGGCCTACCCATCCCAACTAGGGGTATGCTGGGATTTGCAAAGAGCAGAATCTACTCAGGGCAGCAATTCTTCCTCTCAGGCTTTGCACATCTTTGACTTTGGCTGGTGAGTGCATCTCGATCAGTGCTCGAATCTTTTTGGGATTGGCTTCGATTCCTCTCGAGTTTACTATGAATCCCAAAAAATTTCCTGATCCAATACCAAAGGAACACTTTAGAGAATTTAGCTTCATCTGATATTTGTTCAAGATGTTGATGCATTCCTGTAGGTCCTTGAGATGTTCAACGGCCTTTCTTGACTTGACCAGCATATCATTAACGTAAACCTCCATGTTGTTGTCGATCAATTCTTTGAACATGTGGTTGATTAGTCACTGGTAAGTCGGACCAGCATTTTTCAAACTGAAGGACATTACTTTGTAGCAGTAAAGTCTCGTATCTATTCGAAAGCTAGTGTGGTCTTCGTCAGGTGGATGCATACTAATTTGATTATAACCGGAGTACACATCCATGAATGAAAAAACTTCATGTCCTAATATAGCATCAACCAGCTGGTTGATTCTTGGAAGTGGGAAACAATCCTTCAGGTAGGATTTATTAAGGTCTGTGAAATCCACACACATCCTCCATTTACCATTTGGCTTGGGAAATAGTACGGGATTAGAGACCCAAGATGGATAAAATGCTACACTGATGAATCCATTTTTCTTCAGCTTCTCGACTTCTTCTTTTAGGGCTTTAGATCTGGCTTTGTCGAGTAGCCTTTTTTTTTTGTTGCACTGGTGGATGATTTTTCTCTATATTGAAGACATGACTAATCACTGCTAGGTCTATCCCAACCATATCTTTATGCGACCAGGCAAAGACTTCCTAGTGCCTCCTCAAAAACTCTACCAATTTTTTTTTTATTGTTGTCTCTAAGTTTTTAACGACTTTCATAACCTTGGTTGGATCTTTCTCTTCTAGTTGGACTTCCTCGAGGTCCTCCACAGGCCAAACATTTTCTTCTAAATCTCCAAAGCAAGTATCTAAGTCCCTATCCTCACTTTGGGCAACGCCCTATTTGGTGACTTGTTCACCTAATTGGGCTTGTGATTCATTTACTACCAGCAACATTTTCTCTGTTGCGCTCCCCGATCCACCTCGTCTTGCCTTCGTGATCATAGAGTTGTAACATTCTTTGGCCTCTCGCTAAATTCCCAACACGCATCCAACACCTGCATCGGTTGGAAACTTCATGGCCAGATGCCAGACCGAAGTGACGGCTCGTAGATCAACAAGTATGGGTCTTCCGATCACAACATTATATGCAAACAGACAATCAACTACTATAAAAGTAGTGAGCAATGTCCTATTTACGGGTGTGGTTCCTGATGTGACTGGGAGTCTGATCGACCCGGTTGGTGCTAGCCATTCACCAGAAAAACCATAGATAGTTTGGTTGCATGGCTCTAAATCTTGCACTGATAATTTCATTCTTTCTAGGGAAATTTTGTATAAAATTTTGACCAAGCTTCCTGTATCAACCAACACTTGTTTTACCATCATGTTGGCAATCTGAATATCCATGACCAAAGGATCGGAGTGGCAGATTCGAACATGTTGTGCATCTTTCTCGAAGAAAGTTAGTAATTCTTCCTCTGTTCGAGCTTTTTTGGGAGTTTGCTCCTTGACGTTTAGCATTTTGATGTCATGATCGTGACGTAGGGTTCTGGCATATCTCTCCCTCACCTTACCACTGTCACCTGATATATGTGGTCCTCCGCAGATAGTCAGCAATGTACCAGCAACAGGAGCTGGCTGCAGAGAAGGCGAGCGTTGACGCACGGTTCCCCTCTCCTCTTCCTGATCCATCTCGGTAAACAGGTAGTGGCCTGGGTTGGTCGCTGGGTCCTCTAACATTACTATGTTGTGGGGGATCCTATACCACAAAGACTGAGTTAACCTGCCTCCTACTTCCTGAGGGACGTTGTCCCCTACCAGGAAGGTTTTGTTCCCCAACAGTTTGGCGTCTAGGGCTTCTGGGACGCTGCTCGTCTCGATTCTGCCTATATTGTTGAGCATTATCTCGACCAAATCAAGAGGGTGGTTGCTACTTGTTGTTTTTGTCAGGATTTTGGGTTTACCTTTCTTGCTGAGTAGCGGGAGGTTGTTTTGGTCTTTGTGGACTCCTTGGATGTGGTGGATTGTGATGATACTAGGGATGATCTGACTGCGGATTTTGATGAGGGTGAGAGTTTAGTGGCTGATCTAGCTAAGAGGATGGTGCAGGTTTTCCTTGAGCCAACTGAATGGCTACTTCTAAAGCTGTCATGGCATCTCTCTGCCGACGATCCAGGTCAGCTTGTCGCTCATTCAGTTCTCGGTGCTGTCGGTCAATCTCCATTTGTTGCAGCACTATAGTTTTAGCCACATTCTCTTGGTTAACTTTGAGAGTAGCTAATTCCTCTTGCGACACTATCAAAGTTGTTCGCAAGGTTTCAACATCCATCTCTTCCTCATCCAGTTCAACTTGTGGCTCGTCCTCCGCTACACCTTGTGGAGGAGGTGGATTTGGCACACTTTCAGATGCCTGCCTAGTTTCACTCGCTCTTCTGGATTTCTTTGCCATTGTTTATCTTGAAGTCCTTGAGTTCAGCTCTCAATGAAAGCACCAAAATGTTGACCCCTGATTTGGTCAATGACATGGAGTCACTAAAAACAATAGAAATATGATGAATTGAACTCAAAAAGTTAAATGACACCAAGATTTATAGTGGTTTAACCCCAAATAATGGTAATGACCTACGTCCACTTCGTGTTCTTATTGATGTAAAACTTCAAAACATGTGATTAGTGAACTAGGTTTCACGAGTTTCACGAGGTTGACGATGAGTACAAGTTTCATGGATAAAAACTCTATATGTCTCTTGATTAAAAAAAAATCATCCACATAAATGAATTCCACAAGTCTTATCCATAGGCTCTAAGATGTACATATGGGCCATGTTCAATTTTTGTTACAAGCATATTTGAATAATAACAGAAATAATGATATTTACATATAAAGAGAAAAAAATATCCTAGAAATATCCAACTCATAACTATATTTGAATTATGGCTTCGGTCCTACGAGCATATCTGGTTGTATATGTCAGCACATCTTCCTCCTTGTTGTTCAACATATTCCTTGCGCCTATCAAGTAGCTTAATTTTCCTTTTGATAACATGATCATTGGCTGACCAGGTCTCTAGCAATAATAAGTCATGTGCTATCCACGTGCACCTCGACCGTGCCACGTCATCATGCAAATATTTTGAGTAAACATACACAATCGATTCAAGTAATATAGATAATAAATAAGAATCGTTCCCACATACACTATCAATCAAGTACCAATAACCAATTTTATCTTTCTATTTGGCTATCGAAAATAGAGTGATTAAAAACTCAAAATTGAATTAAACTGTGCAATTATAAAAATTGATTCAATAATTAAAAACATAGGATATTAATTTCATCAACTTTTCAACCTATTAAAGTTACTAATCAGCACATATAATTCTTCAATTTTATCCTAATAGCAGGTTAACTAAAACAATCATAATTCTTTTTCAAGATAAAAAGATCTCAACCTATATGCAAACTTTCTACATATCTGTGATAAGTTTTAACATATAGCAGGCATGAAGCATAGAAACCCTAAACGCTACACAAACCCTACAGGTACTCTCATCCTATATGAAATATATGTCTACATGATTATAGAATATTCAACTCTCCCCTCTCAGATCTCGAATCAAAATCATAAATCATGTAAATAGTGATCAATTATCCACACGCATTAAGCACAAATCATATAGAGAAAGGATAGAAGAAGAAGAAATTATATGAACTTCATATAAAATTAACAAATATCCAAGTGAGTACATTAAAACCTAGAAAAGATGTTTAGTTCATAACAAACTTGATTAAAAAAATAAAATAGATGTTCAGAAACATAGAATTAAGCTACTAAAAATTGAGATAAAACTGAAGAAAAATAGAGTATTAGAGCTAAACAGCTGCTAATCTCGTAATGAAAAAAAACCTCCTCACAAATGATCTAAACTTCGCACTTAAACAAACATGTTTTCTCTTTTGGTGAGCCGGGTCACGGCTCATTCCTGAGTCGCGACTCGTGTATTTTCGTTCAATTCATTCCTTCTTTGGAAGTTCAAGTGCCGCAACTTGATAGATCAAGTCATGACCTGCCTATTTTTGGCCTTGTTTGCTGATTCACGTCTGCCTCCATTCGCACCACGACTCAGTGGTGTCCTTAATGCCTTTGTCTTTTCACAGCCCCGACTCGACAGGCCAAGTCACGGCCTGTGTTCCAGATTTCTTGACTTCACACCTTTTCAACCTTCATTTAGCACTAGATTCATCCCAATGTTCCCGGCTCTCCCAAACTCACACAAAATGGCCAAAAGCTTTCAAAATACCCAATTTCATCACTAAATCTGCTATTTGCCTCTCCATTCACAAATTCATAGCAAGAACCTAAGAACAAAGCAAACACAAGCATAATACTGCACAAATCCCACCATTTGACTCAAAACTAAGACTAAAATACACTCTGAAACTACCCTAAATTAGACTTATCAATGATCGGGTGAACACAAGCAACTTGCCCTCCATGCTAGCCAATACAAGTAATCGCAAAAAATAAGCAGTTCACTCAAGATTCACGAGAGTCTTCACAGGTGCGGGAGGGACCCCTTGTAGGTCCCCTCGTCAATCTGAGGGTTGGTTGCATCACAAGTGACCAGACACCGTTGCTCTCCTATAACTTGGGTGCATAAGAGATACCATGGGTATGGAACAAAGCACCGAAAATGCAAAGTTCATGCAAAGTGCATATGGAACAAAGCAGGGTGCATGTAAATTTTGTGCAAGATGCATACAGAATGAAGCATGCAGACCAAAAACAGCTAAAAAGTGAAAGTTAGAAACTTTTGGCAAGCAACATCAAGCATGGATGCAAAAAGTAACCAGAAGTCATCATTAACATACATTAAAAGTCGCCATTAGTAAGGCCAATGTTCATACAGACAGGAGAAAAGGTCAATGTAATGAACAACAAAAATAAAGAAAAATAGCAATGAGAGCATATGTAGGATCAGTGGGGTCGTCGCAGTTGCCGAGATCCCCCCTTGCAGTGACGCCCTCGCCAGGGGGCACCTCGTCAACATTGTCCTCGCCAGGAGCGACCCCTCAGTACCACATCTCCTTGAAGCGTCCTCGTCAATGGCATCCTCATTGGCGACCTCAACAACGGTGTTCCCTGAACCCTCAGCGATGCCATCATCAACCTCGGCCTCGCCCGTCTCCTTAGCTAGGAGAGTCTTGCAGTATCCCAAGATGTTTGTGGCAGCTGGCTTGCCCATGAAGTTGAAGTAAGACTGCGATTGACCTGCCAAACAGAAAACAACATGTTGTGAGTATTTTTGCTACCGCCCCTATCGCCTCAACTCATGACATAACTTGTCACGCTCATCCATAAGGATCGCGTCGATGGTGTAATGCTAAATCTTCCAAGCAGTGAGATCCTACTGAGCACACTTTGTAGCTCTGGTGTCATCCTCGTAGGCAGAACGATCCTTCAAAAGCTCTTGTTCCAAGATATAAAGTCCACAGCAAGCACTCTCAAGATCTGAAAGGGCATTCTCGATGTCTAAGCGAGTCTTGTAGAGATTCTTGACCTCCCGAGTTTGTGATGAAGTTTTACAATGGTCAGTGTCGCCTGAAAAGAAAAGCAAACTGTGAGAACATATACATAACCAAAAGAAGAGGATACATGTCAAAGTGGTTACCATAACAGTATTCTCCATCTGTTGAGAGGACAAGTCAAGAGAGGAGCTTGTGGTCGCCAATAGCCAACTGTAGAGAATGTGAGGACCTAACTCTATAGACTCCAACATCCCTCCCACCATGCAAATGCCTGCCTGATGAGGGGTGGAAGGTCGCAACTTCGAGGGTGTTGGTGCAATAAGAGGAAAAACGTACGACGGCACCGCATGGAATGGAACGACCCCCTGGAGAGGGTCTGATGAAGTGAGACCAGTAAATGTGGCAACCTTAGGATAGATCTGAATTCTCTTAGCTTTCCCACAAGATTGGCCCCTGGGCGAAGGCAGTTTATTCTACCTTCCAGACCCCTCCTGAATAGTCAAAGGTTGGGAAAAATACTCTGATGAGTCCATAGCTTCTGCAATTCAGAAATCAAACAGTCAGTCAGACAAGGCATAAGTAAAATCATGGAATCACATAAATATGCTCAAATAAGTAGCTTTGGCGGCAGGTGGGCACTAAATACCCAACAAATCCATGAAAGAAAGGTCCACTGGAAGGAACCTCTCCCCTCGGATGAGGATCTAGGAAGCTCAGATTGGCCTAGTTCCCAAAAAAGGACCCTACTGATACCTCATCCTCTATATTAAGCTCATGACAATCTAGATTAGTGAGAAAGAAAGAGGACAATGATGCAAGCTTTGATAGGGTAACGGCCAGAAAATTGCCCCACTAAGTCATAAATGGACAGTGCAGCGAAGATTGCAAAGACTGCCCTTATACCCATGTAGGCCTAAAAGGACTAGCCATGTAGGAGGTCCCGCAGATATTGGCCACTCACAAAAGTTTGGGCCGACGAGTACATCGGGCGAGGAGTCGACAGTCTTCTCACCTCTGGGGTCGCCACCCGCGACCAGCTCATCATCGCTGGTTGCCCCACCAGATTATCGAATTCGGTGAATGTTCACTAGTCAGGCAAATTTTACATAGGCTCTTTGACAGAGATAATAGTGAAAAGGGTGGAGGTGATTTTTCTAGGTTTGCGTGGTCGAAGGAGGGAAAATATGGAGTGGCGGCAAAGGCAAGTAGGGCTCTCAATGCAGGAAACTCGATAGAGGGTGAGGTGGGAGCCAAACGAGGTTAGGGTGGAGGTTGGTGGTCGGAGACAGGGTTCTCAGGCTGTGGGGGATTGTCAGGCTAGCGCATTGACGAGGGCACGAGTGGGGTCAGGTGGTCAATTTTTGTTGGTGGCTGGTGGTGATTAAGGGTTTGCGAGTGGAACAAGGCGGTGATGGCGCTGGGTCAATGGGGTGAAGTGAGGTAGAGATTTAGGGTTTGGGAGAAGAAGAAATGGGTTGGGGTTTTTCTTTTTCTTTTTGTTGTTTTTAATTTTTTTTATTGTAAATATGGGCTTTTGAAGGTAAATTAGGATTTTGGAAAGGAAAATTTAAGCCCAAAATTATCTCTTTTATTATTATTATTATCAACTTCGCTATAGCATTGTATGAACTTTGCTACATCAAAGTGAAGTCAGAGAGCTTTTGCGAAAAAGTGATGTTTTACTTACAATGTAGAGATTTAAAAAATTCAAGGAGAATACAAGTGCTAATTGAAAAACAAAATCCAATCTATGACGAAAAGAAGAACATCACTTTAGAATTTCAACGTTAGGGGAGAAAACACAATAAGGCTCATACACAAGGAGTATCACTATCCAAATTTTCTATTTTCTAGCCCATCATTGATGCTTGAGGTTTTTTCTAAGATGAAAGAGAATTGAGATTAAATAAGTCGTTGAAATTCTCAAGACAAGCACTTTCATGACGAATTTCTTACATAAAATTTATGATTTTTGAGAGCTTGAAAGAGAGGTTAGAGAGAGAGTTGAAAAGTGTGATCAAGTATTTACAACTATAAATGACTCTTTTTATAGTGTAGACATCATCATTATGACTAACCAATAGGATAGAACCTTTGTAATGCCCTAAATATTCTATCTTTTCAAAAAAAAAATACATAGTTTGACATATTTCATAACAAATGCCAATTTTGCCAATATCACCTTAATAATAAAACATGCAAAAAATAATGGATCCAAATTTAAGTAAAACATTTAATGCAAAAAATACATGGCTTTAAAATCCTAATTACATTTCTAAGATGATATTGGACTTAATTAAAATTCCTTGAAAGATAAAATAAACATGTGGTGTTCTTGATCGATTTTCTAGTTCATATGGCCCCCCGCAATATACATACTTCATCTGGATGGGATTCAACTCGTCGCGCTCATAAATATTCATTCAACTAATACATACAACTAGAGGGAAAGTACATGGGTGAGCTCGAGAGCCCAGAAGAAAAGTACAAACATGCAAACAGGACATTTCAATAATCATAGCCACTTTAGAAACTAACATAAAATCATAAATTCCTTAGTTCATACAAAGTTTCAGGATTTCCAAGGCATTAACTTAACTCTTACCATTCGTCTATCTTTCTAATTTTCATAGCACTAACATACACTTTTATGCCTTAACATGCAAGACATCTATCAAAACACAACTTTTAAACTCGTCATAGTCTATCTGATAACTCCATTTTAGTATTGTTTTAGGATGTGTTTGTGTGGTAATCTTGAGTCTTTTTGTTTATTTTGTGCAAGATTACGCTTGTGTTTGTCTTTATTGTACGATGGTGCTATGAATTATGAGCTAAATGCGAAAAGAAGAAGAAATGGTGGAAAATGGAGCTTTTGGTGGTTGTTCGAGTCAAATTGGCATTAAGGAGGAGCTAGAAGAAGTTTCTGATGAAATTGATGAAGGAAGGATTTAAAATGGTCAAATTCTGAAGAAAAAAAATAGAATTAGAGTCGCGGCATGGGCTTAAGGGTCACAACTCTAGCAAAGTCAGATCCTACTCAAATCTGGCATGGAATAATGTCACAGCATGCCCTTTAGGGCCGTGACATGATGAGTGTCAAAGAGCAAAGGAAAATCTAGAAAAACACGGGCCGCGACATGGTCGCATAAGGGTCGCGGTGCTTGAGGACGAAGGCGCAAACCTCCTTGGCATTTTGAAGATACAGGCTGCGGCATGAGAAGACCATTGTCGCTGGGCGCCTCCCTGAAGAGAAAAAAATACTATTTAGGTTTAAAAACATGAGGATTAGGCAAACAAAGTTTTTAATTACGAATTTTCAGAGACTTCTTTACGGCTAAGCTTTTTTTTTGCATTTTTCTTCTTTAATTTCTTTTCAAGTTTTGGATATTAAAGATGGTAACATTTAGTTTTATGGTATTAGCTTTGTTTGCCATGAACTAAACATTTTTCTCTAGGTTTTAATGTAGTCACTTTGGATCTTGTTAATTTTCTATTAAGTGCAATTTCATTATTCTTCTTCTATTCTTAATCTCTATCGGTTTGTGTTTAATGCTTTCAATTTATTGGCCATTTGTTGTATGATTTATGATTTAGTTCAACATCCAAGAGGGCAAAGTTAAATATTTTATAGCCATTGAGACATAGATTGCATATAGGACGATAGTATCTATATGATTTGTGTAGTTTTTAGGGTTGTGATGTTTAATACCTGCTATTTGTTAAAATCTGTCACATATATGTATAAGATTTGCATATAGGTTGATGTCTTTTTATCTTGATAAAGAATTAGGATTGCCTTTGATAACCCACTATTAAAATAGAATTAGAAGATTGAATTCTGCTGAAATAGTTAAATTGACAAGTGAATTAGTTGATGAAATTAATACCTTAGGTCTTTATTCTTGAATTACTCATTATTATTATTTTGTTTACTTTAGTTTTTATTATGAGTTATTAATTAATCTGAATTTTAATAGTCAAATAGAAACCAACAGTAAATTATTGCAAATTGATTAGTAGTCTCTGTGGGATGATCCCGTTCTTACAGAAATTATTACTTGTCACGACCACGTATACTTGTGTGCGTTATTTTACCGATCACTATCATCAACTTGGTATGACATAACATCAAACTATCCATAGCATAATCACCACAAGGTCATAACATGCATTCTCAAACATTACATATGTCAAACTTTGGCATTCATACATAAACATTAAAGGCAACAAGTACTACGAAATAGAAGCTGAGTGAGGAAACTGTCCTCCTAGGACAACTTTGGTCAAATTCTGGGGCATGTCTACCAAACATTCATACATAGTAAACTCATCTACCCAAATACTTTTGCTTGCAACAATCATCATAAACATAGCAACACATAATGTTAGGATTAATGGCCTAAATGCATGTAAAGACATTTTATTAAATTAAATAAAAGAAATTTTTTATTAAATTTGAATATTATAATTGTTGTTTAAATTAATTATATAATAATATCAAGAAAATTCATTATTCATTCATGAGAATATGATCTTATATTAGTACGATAGAATTAAGATCATATATAATGAATAAAATAGTTAGTAACATATTAAAGTATGGAATCTTTAATGAATGGTTACTAGTGCATTTTACTAAGTATACGGAATGCAAGTGATCTAGATTCAAATTACGGATGTAGATAGACATCTTAGTATAGGTGATGTATATAATAGAGATTATATATGACAGGACCGGTAAGAATTAATTATCTTTATAAACTTGTCGTTTGACATAAAGATTTGATTCTTATCATAATAGATGATCATTTGTAGACCAGTCTAAATCATGAGTATTCATGAACTCCTGTTTGTGTTTATTGGATCTTTTGATTCACTCATTAAGGTTTCTTAGTATAATGAGGCTAATGACTTTTGTTTTGGAGATTCAATATCATGAATGGCTGGGAACATGAATTACAATAATGGAATCCATACTTTCCTATCAGATTGAATATTGGTTCCCTTGAGGGTTAATTCTTGAACTGAATAGTTATTGAGCTAAAATCTATAATTTGATTATAGATTAATTATTCGCTAGTGAATTAATGGTACTTAAGGATCAAGAGTGTTGACTGCCTTTTTCGCTGTCAACTTAATCTGAGAGATTAAAGGATAGACAAGGAAAGACACAAGGTTTTATGTGGTTCAAGTTATAAAAGAACCCTAGTCCATGAGTCTCTATTATTTAGTGAGCTTGAAGCTTAAGGTAGCAAGCTTCAATGGTGATTCTCAGGCAGCATATAGATTGCACTAAGAATTTCTTTCTCCAACCCCCTACAAGGAGATACCCCATCCCTATTTATAGAGGTTGGGGTAATTAATGGTAATCATTTATCATAAATATTAGGGTATTGGTGTTGAGTTAATACACAAAAGGTTGTGTTACAATAAAAACTATGCCCCACGCGGATTCTGTGGGACCCATTGTAGAAGGTCACACTAACTTTATGGGGAACAAATCTGTGATTGTCAGGGCACGGCGCACGTTTGCCCATGTCAGACGGCTGATTTTCAAATGTACGAACTCGATACCACTAATCGAGGATCACCAAAAGTTGTCAGATGATCCTTTTGAGGCCCATGCCTGCAGTGATTAACACCTGGCATTAATCCTAAGCCCGAGGACCAGAGTCCTAGACATTGAGAATGGCCAAGAAAAAACGGGGGGGGGGGGGGGGGCATCGGGGCATGACCTCACTTCGAAACATCCTCTCCTTGAAGGAATACCTCGGGTCATGACTTCACCTGTGGATATCCATGCTTCAGAGACTGGCCTGAAATTTGGTCTCACTATAAGACACCATCGCTTAAGGGAAGACCTCGAGACATAACCTCATCTAGAGATATCCTCAATTCGGCTGGACTGGACCATATCAAGGAATTCGCATCCCGAGGACTCCATGGCCTGTCACTAATTATTCCCAATTGCCACGTGTCGGGTGATCAACAAACGGACAACATTTTCCCCCCAAGTCTTCACTCGTCCTCGGACAATGGAGACTTAGATTGAGGAGTAATTCAAAAAGGTCTTCGGGAGGTGACGCTTGGGCTTCTTCTAACTTTTCTAAAAAGTTGGGCCATGTCTTGACTCCCCATTGTTGGGCCCATCAATCCGTGCAATTGATGAGAAGTCCATTCCACTACTCAAAACGTCTATTCCTTACCCTATTTGTTTTTCACTTAAAACCCAAGATGTCATTTTCCAAGACCAATGATCACGATCCGTGCCTTTTAAGATCTGGCCATTGGATTACTCTCAAGTTCCCACGTCGTGAGTAAACTGACGATTGGGGTGTAGCTACTTCCCCTCAAAGTCTTGAGTATAAAACTCGAGAACCGCCTCTCAGAAAATACACTTACCATTCAAAATTTCAAACCCCCAACACTCTCTCTTCTTCCTTAATCTTCCCAGGCCTTTAATTGTTCCAGAGTCTCTTCTGCAAGTCTAGACGATTGGTGAGAGTTGTTGTACTTCTGAGCAAACAACAAGCAATTCTTCAGAGTCAGAACTCGTTTCAACACTTACCCCTACTATATCTCGAGTAAGTATTTACTGGTTTTGTGTTTTCGTTGGGTTTAATTTTGGGAGTTTAGATGCATGCTTAGGAAAGGGCTTCCTGTGGTGTTTTGAGGGGAAGTTTTGACCCTTTACAAGTCTTTTTAGGCACATTTTGGTGTTAGGAGTGGTCAAAATGGCCTATTTCCCATCTTGGGTAACTTTTTTCTTTCTAGACACTCGATCGGAATCTGGATTCTCATTTTTCAGTCCTGAGGACATCCCAAGACTTTAGAAATTCTTTCCTCTACTCCCATAGCAGTAGCCTTAGGGATTCTCTCTTTGACCCATCTTTCTTAGAGACAAGGTGCTAACTACTTGGTTTGCTGTTTCAAATGTTTGAGGAGCTTCACCAATTACACAAACAAGGATTTTATGCCTTTGACGCTGAGATCCTCCAAATGGCCCGAGAAGTGGGGCGACACCCCGAGAAGGGGAAGCAAGTGGCCGGCAGTAGTCAAGCCCTTGTAGTACGAGAGGGTTATGACCCGGTGGCGATGAGACCTCTTCAAGTCGGCCTCTCAAAGGAAGACGCCAATGCAGGCACGACGCTGTTGGACAACACCTACCCTGTTGTGGGGTTTGAGGAGGAGGACATCCCCAGCAAGCTATGACACCAAGGTACCTTGGAGAATATTCTCGACCACTACGGGGTGGACGCCAGCGAGATGCTAGTTCGCTTGTCCCGGAAGGACAATAGGGCGCACAAGAACATTCACGGTCTCAGGCCCTGGAGTGCCTCCAATCTCCAGGCTAGTGCAACCCTGCCATTGCACCAGTACTATGTCGACTTCCTCAAGTTCATCGGCA
This sequence comes from Humulus lupulus, assembly GCF_963169125.1. Classification (NCBI taxonomy): domain Eukaryota; kingdom Viridiplantae; phylum Streptophyta; class Magnoliopsida; order Rosales; family Cannabaceae; genus Humulus; species Humulus lupulus. The sequence continues at coordinate 48,000,107 of NC_084797.1, forward strand.
AAGCTCCTTTCCAATTTTCCCCGAATGGATACTGAGTACTAGCTAGACTTTACATTTTGTACAAGAGGTAAAACTAGCCCACCCCGTCCCCCACCAAATATTGTACGTCTACAGCTTTCGGTAGTGTTCAAAGAAGGGAAAAAGGTGGGTACTACCCCCTGATGAAGCATACAATTCCAGAGATAGGCTACAAAGCTCTGAGCGGCAATGAGAATCACGCTTGGAACTAAAAAGGACCAATTCTTCTGGGTGAATGGGTTCCCAGCGAGGACAAATCCTACCCTACTCCTAGACTTTGTTACAGTTGGTAAGCACCTTTGTCCTCATGCAATTTTGTTTGATAGTATTCAGCTCATAACTGATCCTTGATTTTAAAAACATCTCTTATCACATCCTTATTGTCGCATCCCTTTCATTGACTCATCTGACAAAAGGCTTTGGGTGATGAACACCCTTCATGACGAGGAGTAAGAACTCCCCTTCCTCGCACTGATGCCCATCTTCGATAGTATGGGCTTCTACAGGCGAGACAGAGCATAAGCTTGGTGGTCCTTACCAAATTCTAGGACTCAAAGTAATCTCGACAAGTGGCAAGTCTCCACACAGAATATGTGGCAGCCAAGGTGTAATTTCAATACACGTAACGCCTTCGTGACGAGCACGCGGAGGCAAAGGAAGACGAAGAGCTTGAGGCAAAGATTTAATTGTCTTCCATGCCTCAAGGTAAATCCCCAATCATCCATCATTATGCTAAGTATGTAGGAGAGGGAACTAGTCTCGACCATTCGTCATTTTCTCCCTCGCTTCTTGAGTGCGACCAAGTCTCGGGGCGTCGTTGGTCCGAGGAGGAGTATCAAGACAATCAGGACCTCACTAACGTGTTCTTCCACAATCTGAGGAGGAAGAGGCATCCTCATGATTTTGCACCTCTTGGCAAGATGACGACCATGCACGCCACGTGGTTTTGTTAGTACGAGACCAATCTAACCCAAGAGATGGATCGACTCATCTTCCCATTCGCTTATTCTGTCCTCCATTCTGAGGAGCGTGATTTTGGTGGGGCCCTCAAGGAGATGTATTTTATTTTTTTGGGTTTTCCTATCCTTCCTAAGGACTAACCAGTTTTTTTCCTTTGTGCAGAAAGCATGGTTCCGTCCGACCAGGTCAGGTTGAAGCGTCAGAGGGTGTCGGGACCCTCTGAGATAGACTTCCCGATGGCATCAACTACAGTGCCCACATCCCCAGCCACTGCAGATGCAGCCCTAGTTGTCAAAGCATCCTTTACTGTTGCTCCACCAGTCCTCAACCTGAGCACAATGGCTCTCAGCGAGGTCATCGACCTTAAGGCTTCCTCCCCCCAAGATGGGGGATCCTCAGGGAAGGGTAAGGAAATCCCTTCCAACATGCTAGAATCCCCTTAATTCAAGGTACCTCAATTGATCGTCTTCTCGGAACACTATGACGGGGAGGATTCAGAGGTGCACAGGCATGTCGTTGAGTATTATAACACCCGCATTGAAGAGAGCAACGCGGACTTCAGACTCCTAGCTAAATTTTTGCGTGAGGACTGGCCAAAGGATCCTGTTATCCCTCATTTTCACGAGGAACTGGAGCCTCTCCTCGTGCAGAGCTCCTACAAGGGTTAGCATCTTCCCTATGCGAGATTCCTTCTAGAAGCTTTGCCCGATGTGGTAGCGATAACAAGGTTTTGTTGATTACCATCAGTCGCCATTCTTACTTGAGGGTAAGTCTCCAAATTTTTTATCTTAATTTAGTGTTTATTTCTCTATCTTTTTAGCTTATTGGATACTCTGATTTGACAGAAGGCAGCCCTCAACCAACGGCTCAGTGACATCGTGCTAATGCGGTCCTTTGAGTTAAAGAAGGCTCGAGAGAAGTTGGCCCGGGCTCAGGAATAACTATCTCAGCTCCAGGAGATCGTGGTCCCCCTAGAGGAACACTCGAGGCTCCAGAAGGAAGTGGAGGACACGAGGGCCCGTGTCCGCGAGGTGGAGGACCTACTAGCCACCGAGTGGTCGAAGCTATCCACCTTGGAGGAAACTTCCTCTAAGTTGCTAGAAGATGTTGTAAGCCGCACTCGAGCCATGGAGGAGGAGCTGACCAAAGCTCGCGAAGAGCTCCAGTTTAGTCGGGCAGAGTCTTTAGCCCATGCTGAGGAGTTCGAGAAAACCAAGAAAGTTATCAAAGACCATCACCGTTGAGCAGAAGAAGTAGAGAAGGACCTTGATGTGATGGTCGATGATACACTCTTTGTTGTGTGGCAGAGAAACAAAGATATGGATCTTTCATTCACCGAGGACCCCGACATGAAGACAAAGCTCGAGGCGCATCTTGAAGCAGAAGAGGCTAGGGCAGCCCAGAAGAAGGAGGCCTTGGTGGTGGGTTGCACTCTTGAAGCTGATCCTGTGATTGAGATGGTGGCGGAGTTTCCCTCAGACCTAGGGCTTCAGTAATTGTCCTATATAATTTTTTCCTATATAATTTTTTAGCTATGTAGGCCTATGTGCCATAGTTTATTGGGGTAAAGACAATCAACGCTCGAGCCCCCGAGCACTATTGTAACTATTTCCATTTAAACTCATGCAGCCTGTACTACTTTACTACCATGATTGCATTATTATTTCCAAATTTAACATCTAACAAATATGCCACGTGGATTTGGCTAACTCAACCTACTATACTCGTGAGAGTCCCAAGACGCCGAATCGAGTCTTGCGCTTGAGTCTTGAAGACTCGAGCTTTTATCCAATTCTCTTAGTACTTAACAAATTTTTATGTGTTTAATGTTGCTCTATAGGCTTGCGGTCCTCGAGAGTAACTTCAATGCTAGGTCAAGTGATTACTTGGCATGGCCCTACGTCCTCGAGTTACAACGACTTGAGGCGGGGCCTGCCTATGTTACTTGCACATCTAGTGTTTCATCTTCGGCTCGAGATCATAAGAGTGAATTTTATGCGATGTCAAGTGAGGGCACTCACTTGAGTATCCTACACCCACGAGTTCCAACAACTCAGGCTTTAGGAGGTCTTGTACCGTAGGGTTCTTAGTGCTCGACACTTATGACATTTAGTGTGGCTTCAAGGCTAATGTCCTTAAAATAAACTTTAAGGTCATCCCGTGCCCCCAAGTCCTGATGACTCGGGGCTTTAGGGGGTCATTCACACTAAGCTATTTGCCCCCAGGGATGTTGTCACCGATGGGCCAGCTTGGGATTTTTTATTTTCCCCCCCCCCCCCCCCGAGTACACAACTCAGGACCTAATTGTTTGGAAGTAGTGACTCATTATCCTAGGCCTAGGAGGTTGAGCTCACACCCTTTGGCTAGGTCTATCATGACTCAATTTTAAGTGCTCGAGGTCTGGCCCCGAGTTCCAAAGAATCAAGCCTTTGTTCGCATCTTAAGATCATAGGACTGTGTCACTGCTCCTCGGGCGCGGTGTCCTCGGGAGGTAACCTTAGTCTGTATTCGCAGAGCATTATGCTCAAGTCTCAAGGAGACTTCTGCTAGTGCCCGAGTATCGATGACTCGGACTTCCGTTCACATCTCAAGGATTAGGATTTGTTTACTCCCCAGGCATGCACTGTCCTTGAGGGAAGATGCTAAATCCAATATCGCATTACTTGGATCTTTTTGGCACTGCGTTTCTGTCAGGCCATTTTGCTATGGGATCCCCTGATACTAGAGGTGCTTCACTCGTCGACTTGCCAAGCTCCCCGTGTCATGGACTTCCCGACGTTATAATGTTCGAGGCATATGGATTTGGGCATAAATCCTTAGGCACAATGTTTACGGGAGGCGTCCCAAGTTTTCCCCAGGACCAAGTATAGAATACTCGGTCTTCCGTTCGCATCTTGAGATTAAAAGAATTTATTAGAGCTCCTCAGGCGCAATGTCCATGGGAGGTGATGCAGGTTCGCTCTAGCGCTACAAAGATTCTGTCTAGTTTCTAGTTGCTAAGCCCTACTCTACTTGGAGCAAGCTTAGTCTCTTAGGCCAGAATCAACTAGTTTCCTAGATTTTTTTATTCTCAGGGTGGTGACACTAGGCTTACTCCGCTCGAAAAGCTTTTTTTTCTAGGTCGTGCCACTCAAGGTGTGAAGCTGCTCCAACTCCATGCCCCCAAGTGATTGGAGACTAGTCTGCATTCACTTGTTCAAGCCAGTGAGCAGGTGGTCTGATAGATAACGGTAACAGAATAAATGAAACCAAAAAATAAAAGCAGACAAACAAATTATTTTTTCCATGTTTTATATACACAATTTCCATCAAATGTGCCTAGAGGCTACAAGGGAGATTAAAAAATACTAACAAGCTTCACTGTTCATATTACTGGTAATATTGATGAAGATGCTCAGCATTCCAGGTGTGGGGTATTAACTCCCCACTCAGTCGAGCCAATTTGTATGTCCCTAGACATATAATGCTCTCGACTTGGTATGGGCCTTCCCAGTTAGGACCCAACACTCCTGAACCGGGGTCTCTAGTGGCTAAGAAGATTCTTCACAACACCAGATCTCTGACCCTAAACTTTCTATCCTTCACTTTAGAATTGAAATACCTTGCTACCTTTTGCTGGTAGGACGCTACCCGAAGTTGAGAAGCTTCACAAAGCTCCTCCACAAGGTCCAGGGATTCTCACAGTAAAGCATGGTTCATGGTCGGGTAATATGTATCTCGTCGGTGCGTGGAGATTGTTGCTTCAACTGGGAGCATGGATACGTACACATAAACCATTGAGAATGGCGAGTAGCAGTCGGAGGTCCTGGTAGTGGTGCGATAGAACCACAATGCTCTAGACAACTCCATGGGCCAAGCGCCTTTTGCCTGTTCTAGCCTTTTCTTTAAGGTGGCTTTGAGCGTCTTGTAGACCGCTTCCACCTGTCTGTTTGCCTATGAGTGGCCAACAGAAGAAAAGTATTTCATAACTCCATTTCTCTGGCAGAAGTCTGCAAACACCTCGCTGTCGAACTGCAAACCGTTGTCAAAGACTATCTTCCTTGGGAACCCATAGCGACAAACAATGTTCTTGATGACAAAATCTAGAGCCTTCTTGGAAGTGATAGCAGCGAGTGGCTCGGCCTCAACCAACTCCGTGAAGTAGTCGATCATCACTATCGCATACTTTACTCCTCCTTTTCCTGTGGGCAGTGACTTGACAAAATCAATGCCCCGAACCGCGAAGGGCCAAGGACTCGTCATCTGAGTGAGCTCATTCGAAGGAGCTCGAGGTATGTTGGCAAAATGTTGGCACTTGTCACATTTCTTGACATAGTCCATCGCATCTCTGTTCATGGTGCGCCAAAAGTATCCCTGCCTCAATATTTTCTTAGAGAGGCTTTTCCCCCCAATGTGGTCCCTGCAAAAGCCCTCATGCACTTCCCAGAGTATCATGTTGGCTTCTTGCTTAGACACGCACCGTATTAGAGGCAAAAAATATCCCCACCTATACAACTTATCGTCCATGATAATGTACCAGGGCACTTGGTAGAGAGGCTTCCAAACTACTTTTTGTCCTGTGGCAACTCCCCTAAGACTAGATATTTGATTATGGGTTACATCCACCCGTCCAGGGGCTAGATTGTCTCGACTGGTGTTGAGATGCTCGGAGAATACAAGTAGTCGATGGGGACTACATTGATCAGTTCACCATCCTTAGTGGTTGCCAACTTGGCCAAGGCGTCGACGTTTGATTTTTGTTCCCTCGGTACTTGTCGAATTGTGAATTTTTTGAAGCCATGCAGCATCTCTTGGGTCTTTGCTAGGTAAACGGCCATTTTTGTTCCTCAGGCCTGGTACTCCCCAAGCACTTGATTAACTACCAGCTGCGAGTCACTAAAAACCTTGAGGCCCTCAGCCTTAAGCTCAAGCGCAACGCCGAAGCCCAGCAATCAGAGCCTCATACTCTACTTCATTGTTGGAGGCGTAGAACCCAAATCTCAAGGCATATTGGATCATGTGCCCTTCAAGGGATACTAAAATGAGACCTGCCCCGGCCCTATTTTCATTCGACGACCCATCGACATTCAGCTTCTATGTGGGCCATTCTATCAGGAAGACCATAGGTCCCTCATGATTTCTCGTGCACTCGGCGATGAAATCTGCCAGTGCCTGCCCCTTTATGGTCATCCTCACGGGATAAGCGATGTCAAATTGACTGAGTTTGACAGGCCACTTCAGAAGTCTCCCAGACAACTCTGGCTTTTGGAGGACTTGGCATAAGGGGTGGTTTGTGAGGACTTTAATGGGATGTGCCTGTAAGTAGGGCCTTAGTTTCTGAAAAGCCCCATCAGGTTGAAGATCAACTTTTCCATGAGTGAGTATCTGGACTTAGCTCCGATGAGCCTCTTGCTCACATAATACACGGGATGTTGGACACGGGATATTGGACACGGGCTTCCTCGTGGACAAAGGCGGCGCTGATGGCATTCTCAGAAACAGTCATGTAGAGTTTTCCTTGTCCATGGGCTTTGATAGGATAGGAGGGTTTTCCATATGAGCATTCAGCTGCTGGAATGCTTGTTCACATTCCTCCATCCATTCAAACATTTGTCCTTCCCGAAAGATGTTAAATAATGGGATGCACTTGTTCGTCGCCTTGGAAACAAAACTACTCAGTGCAACGATCCTTTCAGTGAGGCTCTGGACATCCTTATGTCTTCAGGAGGATGGCATGTCGATCAAGGCTTTAATCTTTTCGTGGTTTTCCTCTATTCCCCGAGCACTGATGATGAGCCCAGGAATTTTTCAAAGGCAATGCCAAAAGTGCACTTCTAGGGAGTTAGCTTCATCCTAAACTTGCGAAGCATTGAGATCACCTCCGCGAGGTTCCTCACGTGGTCGGGGGCTGTTCGAGACTTCACAAGCATGTCGTCTACATACACCTCCATATTTTTCCCTAGATGCACTTTGAACATTCTGTTCACGAGCCTTTGGTAGGTGGCCCCAACATTATTTAATCTGAAGGGCATCACCTTATAGCAGTAAACTCCTTTGTCCATTCGCATGCTTGTGTGCTCTTGTTCTGCGACATGCATGGAAATCTGGTTATACCCTGAGTACACATCCATGAAGGACAAAAGCTCATAGCTGGAGGTGGCATCGACCATCTGAACGATCTTCAGCAGTGGGAAGCAGTCCTTTGGGCAGACCTTATTAAGGTTGGAGAAGTCTATGCAGGTCCTCAAGGTGTCGTTTGGCTTACACATAAGGACCGAATTGGATACCCACTTGGGATACTGTGCACTCCGGATGAAACCTTTCGCAAGCAGTTTGTCCACCTCTGCCTTTAAGGCTTCCACTATAATCTAGTCAAACATCCTCCGCTTCTGTTGGATTGGGGCAGCATTTGGATCGACATTCAAGGCATGGAAAATGATATTTGGGTCAATGCTGGTCATGTCATAATGAGACCAGGTGAAGACATCTTAGTTCTCTCGGAGAAAGGCTGGGGGCGAGTTTTGGACTTTCTCCTCCAGATTCTTCCCAATCTTGGTTCTTCTATTAGGAGTGGCCATGTTGAGAGCGAACTCCTTGACTTCTTCCATCGGCTCGACCACCCTCTCCTCTTGAACTTGCAGGTACAACTCATCTGCCTCTTCAGCCAGTACCGCTATCATTTTTGCATTCTTGAGAAGAGACTACTCGTGGTCCATTCTTTCGACTATCATTACTGGCTACCAAAGGGAGACGTTATAGCATTGCCTCGCCTCCTTTTGGTCTCCTTGGATTGTACCAATTCCTGACTCCATGTGAAATTTCAGGCCTAGATGTCAAATTGAGGTAACAGCTCTGGATTCCACTAGGGATGGACGCCCTAAAATGGCATTATACGCAGAGGGACAGTCCACCATCACGAAAGTGCAATACTTGAAGGCTTGGTGAGGCACTTCCCCCAGTGTCACGGGTAACTTGATTTGGCCCATTGGTATGAGACCCTCTCCCGAGAATCCATAAAGAGTCGAGGTGCACGAGGATAGGTTGCTTGTGGTCAGCCCGATCTTCTCGAAAGCGGACTTAAATAAGAAATTCACTGAACTCCCATTGTCCACTAGGATCCTAGCCACCATCTTGTTGGACACATGGCTCTCGATCACTAAAGGGTCGTGGTGTGGGAAATGAACCCTTTGAGCATCGTCCTCGGAGACTGTGATGACTTGGTCAGCCATCCGCGGTATCTGGGTTGGCAATTAAGTCAAGGCCAACACCTCATCATCATGTTTTAAGGCCTGCACATACTTGTTCTGAGAGCCTCTAGAAGTGCCCCTAGTGGGGTCCTCCCAAAATGGTCCTCACTCTGCCATTCACTGAAAGGGGTCTGTTTGTTATCAGCTGTGGCGGAGCTATGGGAACCAGGCTTTGAGAAATAGAAGCAGCAAGTTGTACAAGTATCCCTGCTGCTGGGGCCAGAGGCTGGCGAGGTTCACTTTGAGCGTATTGGTGTAGGTGCCCCAACTTGATGAGGTTCTCAATATCATCCTTGAGCTAGCGGCACTCATTGGTGCGGTGCCCTATATCGTTATGAAAACAACAAAACTTGTCGGAATCTCGTATTTCCCTATCCCTCCGGATGGGTTGTGGCTTCTGGTAATGAACATGTTGTTCCATAACCACAAAGATATTCTCACAGGAGTCTACCAAGTCAGTGCACTTGGAGTACGGGGAGACATACTTCTCGCCAGGGGTCGTTCCCTATTCAGCTTGCGTGATCCCATCTCCCTTGGGCTTTCAGCTATTTCCCTTGCCCCCGTGCCTACCACTGCTGAGGTTCCAACTGGGTGCGGCAGACTGGGATGGAGCGGCAACTTCAGCACTGAATGCAGGCTGAAAAGCATTGTACCCAATGGGCTCCACTCCGTATCCCATCGAAGCTGTACTGAAACCAGCGGTCGACATGGCACTAAAGCCAGTTGGCGGGACACTCGAGCTGGACTGGACTCCCCCCAAACTTGGTTGGACATGAGCGTAAGGCAGATACTGGATCCCAGTAGCGACGGGGCTAGGCGTTGTCAGAGTGAGAAAGAGGACGGGCCCCCCAAACACTCCAATCTGAGCATCCTCCCAGCTGATATATTCTTGTGCTTGACGAATGAAGTCGTTGAGCCGTCAGCATCCTCTCCACTGAAGGCCATCCCAAAACGGGGACCCCACGCAGATGCCGGCCTACAAAGCCATCAGCTGCTGACCATCGTCAACCCTTTTGGTCCTCCCAGTTTCCTCTTTGAAATGTTTGATATATGCCTTGAGGGTCTCGAAGAGTCCTTACTTTATATTGGCCAAAGCATTGACCTTGAAGCTTACCTTCCGAGCTGCTATAAACTATCTTTGGAAAGAAGATGACAGTTGGTGCCATGACTGAATAGATTCTGACCGGTATTTCTTGACCCACTCATTTTCTAGTCCCATTAGAGTTATTGGGAACACATGACACTTAGTGCCCTCGGAGACGCGGTGCACCGACATAAGCCTGTTGAACTTTGAGAGGTTGTCGGTGGGGTCCGAGCCGCCGGCAAAGGGGCTTATACTATGTGAGGAGCACACGTCTCTCCATCTTTGTCTTCTGATTCGGAGTCATGGCCTTGTCATCAGGCTATTATAAGCATGATCCTCTTCAGGCTCTCTAATTCCGCACAAAGCGGGTTACGATCTTGGTTGACACTATGCGTCGAGTTATCTCTCTTTCGGTTGTTGAGGTTGTCCCTGAGGTCTGATGGATCTTTGTTGGCATGCTCGCACCCATGGATCTTATTGCACCGACAAGCATTAAGGTTTTACCGCAGATCCTGGCCTCGGAATGCACCATTGTCCTCAGGAAGAGCCACCTCAGTTTCCCTGTCAGACTCAACATTCTAATTGTTCACCGAGATACTGAGGTCGTGCATTCTACCAACAGAGAAATTTTTCATGCTACCCCCTCATCCATTGTTCCTGTGGGGATGGCGAGGTGCCTGGGGGACACCACCTTCGGGCCTTGCATGATCCGTATTGGTGAGCCTGGGCGAAACCCCCAGGGATCCACAAGAGCTGGTGGTCTGGTGGCATCCTCAGACTCTTGAGCCTTTGCCTATGACCTCAGGACCTGGTTATCTTTGGGTTTCAACGTGTCTTCTTTGATTTATGAGCAGGCTTATCGTCAACCTTACCTTCTCCACGGTCATGTGGCGTAGGTGGGGTTCCATCTCCAACTGGGTGCACAGGAGGCACACCAACTGGCGGATCTCGTGCCAGCCCAGCCGAGTGCTCGGGAGGCACACCGGCTGGAGTGACAGGTGGCATTTCAGCTGGGGGCACAAGAGGCACACCAGCTGGCTGCCAAGATGGTGCTTCACCATGGGGGTCCACTCATAGCCCTTGGGCCACGAGAGTAGCCCTCATGGCATTAACCATCTCCTGCAGAGCGGTGATATTACCCTCTTGGGTGTCGATCTTCTATTGTTGTGTGGCCACCTGGTCACAGAGCGCCACCCCTTCTAGTGTCTCCCTCGAGTCCATGGGATGAGGGTATTCCTCCTCATAGTATCCATCATTGTCCATGCTGTCGTATTTGGCATTTTCTTCGTAGTCCTCCACTGCATCAGGGTGGTCCTATGGTGGCAGGTGACTGGTTTCTCCTCCCTTAGCCACGACGTGAGGAGCAGTATCGTCTGGAGCATTCCTTCAAGTGGTCACCATGACTGTTTTCCAAGCTTCCTTCAAGCTCTTAATGAAAGCACCAAAATGTTGACTGTCTTTTTCGCTGTCAACTTAATCTTAGAGATAAAATGATAAACAAGGAAAGTATAAGGTTTATGTGGTTTAGGTTATAAAAGAACCCTAGTCCACGGGTCTCTATTATTTAGTGAGCTTGAAGCTTGAGGTAGAAAGCTTCAATGGTGATTGTCAGGCAGCGTATAGATTGTATTGTGTACAGAGTTTGTTTCTCTAAAAAATCCAACCCCTACAAGGAGATACCCCAACCCTATTTATAGCGGCTGGGGTCATTAATGCTAATAATCTCTCATAAATATTAGGGTATTAATATTATGTTAATACATAAAGGGTTATGTTACAATAAAGACTATGGCCCATGCAGATTATGAGGGGCCCATTGCAAAAGGTCACACCAACTTTATGGGGAACATATATGTGACTGTCAGGGTGCAGCGCACGTTTACCTATGCCAGGCAGCGTTGTGGGAAATTTTTATTGTAAAGTGTACGAACTCGACACCACTAATCGAGGATCACCAAAAGTTTTCAGATGCTCCTTTCAAGACCCACACCTACAGTGATTGATACCTGGCATTACTCCTAGGCCTAAGGACCGTAGTCTTGGACTCGGAGAATGGCTGAGTAAAAAGGGTGGGGGGGTCCTCGGGGCATGACCTCACTTGGAAACATCCTATCCTCGAGGGAAGACCTCATGTCATGGCTTCATCTATGGATATCCATGCTTCAGAGATTGGCATGAAACGTGGTCTCACTGAAAGACACCCTCGCCTGAGGGAAGACCTCAGGACATAGAATCATCTGGAGATATCCTTTATTCGGCCGGATTGGAACACATCAAAGAACTCATATCCTGAGGACTCCATGGCCTGTCACTAATTATTCCCAATTGCCACGTGTTGGTTGATCAAAACACAAACAACAAAGAGGTAATTAGAAGAGTGTTTACCAAGTTTTTCAGAAACTATAGATATATTGAGAAATAAGAGCTAGAAAGAAAGATAAAGAGATGAACAAGATCATAGATTTTACATGGTTGGGGCGTTAATGAGCCTTAGTCCACGAGTCACTAATATTGAGCTTTAGAAAGTTTTACAATGGAAGTTTTCTGCAAGTTTAGAAGCGTTTTTGCATACAACAGAAAATCGGATCCTTGCTATAGTGCATAAATGATCCTGTTTATCGGCAGTCATGTAACTTGGGTCGGACTAATCTGGGCCCAATAAGGATATAATCATAAGTGCCCTCTAAAAATGCTATAATACAAGAGTGTAACATGTAAAAATGGCGTTAATTTAGGCCCACTAGGCCGGTTTAAGGTAGTAGAGCCTTACAGCTGCCCTTTGTGTATTACATCAGACTGATTCGCATGGGCTACCAGGGGGATCCTGGGGACAGGATCTGTCAGGGTAGTGGCAGAATCATTTCCTAGGAACATCCTACGTTCCGTGCGTACCCCATTCTGCAGGTTATTTATGGAGACCAACTGCCAGATTTCTCGAGGACACATCATCTATGGGAAGAATTGGGCTTGTTGCATCCAGAAGTATGGTCCGGGTTCGTTTACCAATGTCCAGGTTCATTGACCAAGAACCGAGCTCATTTACCATGACGAACATCAGCTAGCAATGATGGATCAAAGGACATCTCGATAGTAAATTAGAATGTAGAGGATGGACCCGAAGACTTCACCTGGATCCCACTTGACGGGATCCGTCTCCTGGAATGGACCGTCCGCCACCATAATCTAAATCCTAGAGGATAGAGATTGGGTGCACTTGGGAAGGTAATTCCGGTCTACATCTCTTTTGCGGCCCCTTTACTATGATCCTGCTACTCAATAGTTATTGGGCTCGGCATGGTCCAAGCCAATAAGGTTTGGTTCCTCATTGTTGGTTGGGCCCTGGTTGGGCTTGAGCCTCTCCCGAGAGCCCGTGAAACCCATTTGGTCGTGCCACGTGTCCAAGTTGGAAAATATGGATAACATTTACCCACCAAGTCTTCGTTCATGTTTGTGCCGCGGAGACTTGCCTTTTTCATCCCGGATCAATCACCTGTCTCCCATTTTATTTACCTAAGTTTCGGTTCATTGACCAAGACTCGGGATCATTTACCTAAGTCCAGGTTCATTTACTTGGGGCTAACTGGTTAATCCCCAACCTTTCGAATTCCCACTGACCTAGACACATGTCTCAAGGTAGATGGTACGTTTGTGCCACTCGCGCCCAAATACTCTAGGGAAAATCCATTGATGTTTTAGGTGACTGGTGGATGTCAGTGCATTTCTCGAAGAGACCTGTCGATACGGAAAGGTGCTTTCAGCACTCGAGTGGGCTATTTAATGTTTTTGCATTGTATGGATTTGAGAGTCGTGTATCGTGGATTGACGAATCCACAATTTAGCACTTGATTGGGCTAGTTAATGCGCCTGGGCCATCTAGAACCGTCGGATGTGGATCTTTTGGGGGCATTTCATGTGGACCATTGGATTGAACATGAATTTTTATTCCTATAAATACCTCAGCATGCTCCCTTCCACACTTTTACTAATTCTAAATTCTCAAACCAGATAGCAACAACTTTGAACGTCCAAAATCGTAGACGAACTTCTCCGACAGTTGTTGCATTTTTTAGCCCAACTTTGTCACAGATGACCCTTCTGACAACATCAACGAACTTTTTTATCGCCTCCTCAAGTTCAAGGCTAAATTTTTGTCGGCGTTTTCGCTCGTACATCAACAAATCCCAAATCCACGTTTATTCAGTAAGTTTTCTGGTCAATTCCTTATTTTCCTTCATTATTCTAGTTACCACGTTGTTTCTGCGACAATTTGGTCGTTAGGGTCGCGACCACCGTGTAGGGTGGTTCTAGGTAGTGGTAGTGATGAAAAAATATGGAACTTTCTAGGTAACTTCATTCCATAGATAAATTTATCGATGGAGCGGGCTAGACTGCTCTGAATCATCGAACCCGGATGCCTTAAAACCGTCCGAGTGAATTAGTTTCCTTTTGCTACAATATACAGCCTTTAGCTCCCGACTCATGCTCCTGGGACCTTAACTGTTCCTGGATTTGTGTCCGGAGGGGACCTCTCCAAGTAGTTTAGGAGAATCCCTGTACCTTAACCAATTTTTTGGTTTTGGTGTTGACTACTTGTTTCTTTCTTTTCTTGTCGCTTCCAAGTCTTTGTTCATGGCTCATGGCATCACTCTCTACTCGAAAGATGTAGTAAATGCGGGCCCTGTCATCCTGGAAGGTCCCACTGGAAACACGTGGGAAATGGACGCAGGGTTAAACGAGTTTTGGAACTTCTAGATGCTGAACGAGCTGGAGAAATCCTTCGGGATAGAATCGACTCCAATATTTTTCTTCAACAGACTGACCTAGAAGGAAGAGAAGGCTCATACTGGAGTGGGCGTATTTGAGGCCTAGAGCACAGGCCATATTAGTGCGGGAGCCATTCTCCCACTTCACGAATTCTTTGGGCGATTTCTCAAATTCGTGGGGATCACGTCGTTCCAACTCTTGCCCCAGGCGTACAAGCTTCTTGCAGGATGGCATGTATTTTGCGCCTAGAAGGAGATCCCGGAGCCTACCCCCACAGAGGTGTTGTACTACTATCAGTTGGAGTTGCAGCTGAACTCCAAGGATAGAATGCGGGATGGGTTTTATCGGTTGAAGAGCCATGGTGTTAGTCCGACTCCATACAGCTCCTAGAAACACCCCCTAGATGTTAGACACTACTGGTTTATTACATCTGGGTTCCTTCAGGAGAAGAACCCCACTTTGGTGTTGGACTTAAAGTGTGTAGGTGAGTTATCCTTCCCCATCCTTCGTCTCATCCTTTGTTTTATTTTGGGATACTCATGTTCCTGTGAGCAGGTAGGTATGCTCAAACCCGTCTAACTAAGTTCATCTTGGACCGAAAGAAGATATACGCCACCACCAGTGTCGAACATCTGGACGTGGGGGAGTTTGTGACCACAGAGAATTTTCAACTGACCAGACTTATCACTGCCCATCAGTCAATAGATTCCCCCAACCTCTGGGGTTTGCAATGTGAGAGGGACCCTGCCCTGAGGGATGAACTGGCCCTCATTCACATTGAGGTGGTGGAGGTCGCGGTCAAGGGGGATGCGAAGAGGTTGAAGGAGTGTGCACGCCTTGCGGAGTGGGCCAAATCAAAGGAGGTGGATGTGTAGTGTCTCAGAATTTTTACTTAGCGAGATAGTAGTAGTAGTTAGAATTAGTTTGTAGTATGTTAGTTTCCGTGGATTTTGGTTCAAGACGGGACTTAGTTGGAAACTAATAGCAACAGTTATGGATTTTATAAGTTTAACCTATAATTTAGAAATATTAATTATAACATAAGGTTTTATTAATATTGTTGGTCTTAGAAATATTATTTTTTTATAACCTAAGGTTTAGATAGAATTATTAAGAATGTGACACTTGTCATAATCATGTTTATTAAGGATTTAAGTATTTTTGATGAATAGTTTAAATAAAAGAAAGATCTAGAAGCTCTAGAACCTTCCAGCAACTATTAGGATGACGTTTTGACTCAGTCAAAGTTGTTTAATCAATTCTAAATATGTTGAAAAAGTGCAAATACCTGTTTGATATATCAACGTATGCCGATATATCGCAGCTATAGGGGCTGATATATCGCCTATGGAAGATACGGAAAACACGTCGACTTCGCACGACTAGGCAATATATTGCCCAGGGTAGGCAATATATCGCCCCTGGGAGTGATTTTTTTTTAAGCTTGAGATTTTTAAATTTAAAAACAGCCTTAACCACTTGGACCTGCCTTTGAACGATTTTGACTTAGTTCTAGGCATCTACTGAATGAAAATTGAAATCTTTTTCATTTTATATTCATTTATTTATTAAAATTAAAAGGGGTTAGTTTCACTCCTTGAACTCTATAAATAGGACCTAGTACTCAGCCATTTCCTTCATTCTTCAAGCATTCTTCAGAGCCTCCAAGCTGCTAAGATTACTATAGAGAGAAACACTTGGGTTTTGGGTTAAAAGCTTTTCTAATCTAAGCTTTTCTAAACACTTGGGAAGTAAGATATAGTGTTATTTTGGTATCAAGGTGTAGATCAAGTCATAGTTCATTCAAGGTATTCCTATCCTTAAGTTCAGTTCTTCATGGTTCTTTAGTTTACTTTTATTTTCTTTCAGAATTTAACTCTTTTTTATGATTCTTGGTTAGGTATTTAAGTTTCTTGAAACTTAAGGTTCTTTTCGATAAGTTTCTTCTTTGATGGTTTAGTTCTCTTTTTTATCCCTTTTTCTTTAGAAACTCACGATTCTTACTATTGGTTATAGGAGTGTTCAAAATCCCGTTCTTGTCTCCACATCTCGGTTTTTGGTAAGGAAAATAGGTTAGATTATATGTGTTTATATGTTTATGTTATGATATGTTTTATGCTATGATATCTGATATGTATATATGTATAAATATGTTTTGTAGTCACTTAGGGCTTATAGTTGCTTAGATAGAAAACCCCAAGAATTTTTATCATTTTCATGGTTAAGAGTTATGATTTACCCTACCTCGATTAGTAGACAGAGGGCCTAGATGGGTTATCATATACTATAGTTGTGATCTAACCTACCTCGATTAGTAGATAGAGGACCTAGATGGTTTTATCACATACCATGTTAATGAGTTAATGGCCATTAATATTGTAGTCCTATATGATATACGTTTTTATAGTAATATGTTTATGATATAGTCTTATGTTTATGATTTATGATATATGTTGTTAATAGATTTTTCTTGCTGGGCATTAGGCTCATTCCTTTCTTTTTAGCTTGATGCAGGAAAATGAACGTGGAAGGCAGGAAAGATTCGTGGCAACTTGGCATGTGTGTTGAGGATGAATGGACTGATGGATGATCAAGGATGACGTTGTTTAAAGTCTTTTAAATAATGTTTTTATGTCTTTCCGCACTTAGTATTTAAACAATTAATTTAAAGTTATATTTTATGTTTCATAACAATGAGTACACATACTTTACTTTGTATTTGGCACAATATTTTGGGTTTTAAATAAAGTTATGTTATTTCTTATATATGTATTCAAATTAGTAGTTTTTAATGGTCCAAAGTCTAGAATTAGTCGGGGCATTACAGGATGCCTTGCTCGAGGGGAAATAGCCCAACTCTGGAGCTCCCGAGGCCAACATCTCAGGGCAAGGTAAAACGCCTTTGATTTTAACTTATGCCCCTCATACTAAGGGCTTTGTTAGGAATAGGAAACGGTACCAAGATTATTTGACCAAGACTGTTAGTAACGTGGGGCTTCCTTGCCCCATTGTCGTGGACACATTAACCCTCATGCATTCATCTGGTTCCTTCAATATGGTAGCTTTTTGGACTCGGATGACATGGGGGATGAAATTCATGCTTTTTCCCTAGGACAGTTAAGTTAGGCCCATTCCATAGATAGGGGTCTGTCTCGGAGGACTTAGACTTGCATGTTTCTTTTGTATTTGCCTATCCTTCCTGTTTCATTACTAGTCCTGATTATATTCTTATTTCAGGTGAACCGGACATGTCTGATCTCGTGGCCAAGATGAAGAAGTTAATTGAGGCCAGGGCTGTTGCGGTCAAGGCATCAGTGAAGAAGGCTGCCAAGGGCCCGACCAAAAAGAAAATCTTTGAACTGATATTCACGGACTCAGAATAAATCACTGAGGCTTCAGAGGGAGTTCAAGTTGTCGCCTCGACCCCTATTTAGGTGGGCAAATAAAAGGAAGATGGGCTCAGCTACCACGGGATTCGCAAAGCGGACCAAGAAGGCCAAGACAAAGGAGGATTTCACCGTGACTGAGGAACAATCCTCTGGTGAAAGTGGATGCTCCTGAACTTCCCATCAACCTGGCCCTTCCTGGAGGAGAGGATGAAGATGGTCTCCTAGGCCTGGGATGAGGGGCGCGACAAATGGGATGAGGCAGCCTGGGGCCTAATCATTCGTCGAAAAGTGGAATTCTCTGGACGTCTAGAGATCTTTAACACCCCCAGCAGATCGTGGATCGGCTGGGAGCTGAGATTGGATTTTGGCCTAAGTTAGGGCAGGGCGTGGCCCCATTTGCTGCAGACTTACTGACCCAGGTGGGGACGTCCATATCCACTCTTCAGCTCAAATGCTATGCCACATTGGCTAGCAACGATGCCCTCTTCATCTCCCAGGCCATCTGTCATCAAGCCACGGTGGTAAGCCACTTGTTCGTCTCGTTTCTTTACTGTCATTGTCTTTTTGTGTTGTTTCTAAAATTTTTTTGTTCGAGGATGCCTTGCTAGCTCATAGAATTGCGGACCTAGTGTCCGAGATGTCCATGAAGTTGGAGACAACTCAGATGGAGCTTGAGGGGGTCGTCAACCAGCGAGAAGCTGCTAAGGAGGCCCTCTCCAAGGAGACTTCCCAGGTTCAATCCCAGCATGAGGAAGCTTTGTCCAGGAAGGATGCTGACCACAAGACAGTGGTGGACAACCTGGAGGTGTAACTGTCTCGTGCCCATAGCTTGGAGGCTTCGACAAAGGCACTCTTGGAGGTGGCTGAGGCCTAACTTCATCAAGAGCGGGAAAAGGTGGAATCTCTCAAGGCTCAAATCCAAGCTTTGGAGGTCCAAGCCCAGCTGGAGTCAAAATAGAGCAAGGAGGCTCGCAAGGTGAAGAAGCAGGCCAACGAGTTACTGGCGGCCACTTTTGACAAAGAATATGAATCTCCTCCTCTATCTGAATCTGGCTGCAAAAAGAGCTGAGTTTGAGGCTAAGGAGAAAGAAGACGCGGAGCTCCTTGTTAGGGATCAAAATGCTCAAGATGTCCCGGATCCGAACGAAGCCCAGGCTTGAGCCATTGTAATTTTGTTTGGGGCTTCCTCTCTCCTTTTTTTTTTTGTGAACATATTTTTTATGGGTGCAGATGCGCTTATGACAATTGTTTATCTTATCATCTTGTTATTATATTGGTTTTTGGCCTTGCACATATTTGTTTCCCACTTTATACACATGTGTTTCTTTTAAAAATTCACTAAGTGTTTTGCCACAATGCATGAATTCTTTAGATGTGGAGTCCCGGTTCCAATTGTCAGGACCATTAGGGGAAATATTGTGGGAGTTGACTAATTTATCCGGAAACCAAGGTTTAGGTTTCAACGGACTGGACCATTTTGGACTTACTAAATATAATTTAATCGATTTACCCCAAATCTATGGTTCAGATTCAAACGGCCTGGATCGTTATGGACTTTTCAGATATGACTTAGTTTTAACGGCCTGAGCCATTAAAGATATGACTTAAGTATAAACTAGTTGATTAACTTATCTTGAACCTGAGATTCAGGTTTTAACGGCCTGGACCATTTACAAGACTAAATTTAATCAATTAAAACCTAAGATTCAAGTTCCAACGGTCCTGGACCATTATAGGGAAACAATAAATAAAGGTTAGACTATCCTGGACCATGTTAGATCAGGACCAATCTTTTGGGAGTTGGGTTTTGAACCCCCCCCCCCCCCCAGACCGTATGAATCAGGATTTGGACTGGGCTTTGTGCCTTGCATCCTTTTTTGTTTTTAATCCTAGACTGTATAGATGGTCCTACCCCCCAAGAGACCGAAGAGCACAGCCTTAGGTCACTTGTTCATGTAAAAATTAAAGACGGGCGTGAACTTTTTCTTTCATTACAACATTCCCTATGGTGTTTTGTTCACACCATTTTCATTAAATAAGAAATGGCTCTGGGGCATAATTTACTTGAAAGTAAAAAAGTTAAAAAGAGCAAGGCTACATCCTCCCGACTACTAATAGTATCGACGGAGGTGTTCAGTGTTCCAGGACCTTGGGACCTCTGTTTCGTCTAGCCGCTTTAGGTGATAAGTTCACAGACATACTTCATTTTGGATCTCATATGGTCCTTCCCAGTTAGGTCCTAGAACCCCGACTCCTAGATCTTGAGATGCAGGGAAGACTCTTCTCAAGACTAGATCGTCGGTTCCGAACCTTCAACTCTTAACTTCGAGTTAAAATGCCTTGCGATCTTTCCTTGATACATCTTTAGCTGCACTTATGATTCTTTCCAGATCTTGTTGATGAGATCCAGGGATTCCTGGAGTAAGACATGATTCTGGATGGGATCCTACATATCTCGTCTATGAGACGGGACCGCAGTTTCTACTGGGATGACTGCTTCGCATCCGTAAACCATTGAGTAGGGAGTATGTCCGGTCGAAGTTCTTTCCATGGTCTGGTACGCCCATAGAACGCAGGGCAACTCTTCAGGCCATTTGTTCTTGCAAGCTTGTATCTTTTTCTTTAGTGTCCCCTTCAAAATCTTGTTCATGACCTCTATTTTCCCGTTTACTTGAGGCCTTGGGACTGTGGAGAAGCTTTTGATGATTCCATGTCTTTCACAGAAGTTGATGAAGTTGATGCTATCAAATTGCTTCCCATTTTCAAACACAATTTTATGAGGGAGGTCATATCGGCACACAATATTGTTGATGACGAAGTCCAGGGCCTTTTTGGAGGTAATGGTGACCATTGGTTCTGCTTCGACTCACTTGGTGTGATAATCGATGGCTACAATGGCATATTTCAATATGCCCTTCTTGGTCGGGAAGGATCCTACCAAATCAATTCCCGACACTGCAAAAGGCCAAGGACTGGTCATCAAGATTATCTCTATGGGAGGAGCTTTCGGGATATTCACGTACCTTTGGCATTGCTCGCACTTGCAGACATAATTTATGCAGTCCTTCTTCATTGTTGGCCAGAAATATCCTTGCCTTAGGATCTTCTTGGACAAGCTGAGTCTGACTGTGTGATCTCTGAAAAAGCCTTCGTGCACTTCGTTCGTGATTGCACTCGTTTCGGTCTCGGATACGCATCGAAGATACAGCATGGATAACCCCATGCAATAGAGCTTTTCGGCCATCATGACATATCTAGGGGCCTGGTACTGAAGCTTTCTGGCAGCAGCCCTATCTGCGGGAAATTCTCCAGTGGTTAGATACTGGATGAGAGGCCCCATCTAGGACGTTGTGTAATCGATGGAGTTTATGATTTTTGGGGCTTGAATACTAGGAACGGGTAGATGGTCGATTGAGACTACACCGAAGAGTTCTGCTTCAACATCCGTGGCTAACTTTGTCAGTGTGTCAGCATACACATTCTGTTCCCTGGGGATCAGGCAGATGACATATCTTTTGAAAGATTGGAGTAACTCTCGGGTTCGCGCCATGTAGGCAGCCATCTTCTCCCCCTTCATTTGGTATTCTCCTGAAATTTGTCTTACCGCCAACTAGGAGTCGCTGTGGACTTCGATGTTTTCTACCCCCACTTCCCGAGCTAAGTGTAATCTGGCCAGCATGGCCTCATGCTCAGCCTCACTGTTTGACAATTCGAACTGGAAGCATAGGGCGCTTTGCAACTGGTGACCTTGGGGGATATTAGAATGATCCCGACCCCAACTCCGTTCTCATTGGAGGCTCCGTCAACAAAGATCTTCCAAAAGGGCACTACAAGGTCAATAAGCTCTTCGTCCTTAGCAATCACAGTGCATTGTACGATGAAGTAGGCCAGGGCCTATACCTTGATGGAGATTCTAGGGACGTAGGCGATATCAAATTAGCTAAGCTCCATGGCCCACTTCAAAAGTCTTCCCGATGATCCAGGCTTTTTTTAATACTTATTGTAGGGGATGGTTCGTCAGTACCTTGATGGCATGGGCCTGAAAGCAAGGTCTTAACTTCCTGGAAGCAGTCAGTAAGCAAAATGTCAATTTCTCGATCAAAAGGAATCTGGACTCTATGCCTAGCATCCTTTTGCTTACGTAATAGACCGGGAGTTGGACATTTCCATATTCTCTCACTAAGGCAGTGCTTATGGCATGTTCTAACACTGCCAAATATTGGTACTGTGGTTCCCCATCCACTAGCTTCGACAAGATTGGTGCTTGGGCCAAATGCTCCTTCAATTTTTGGAAAGCCTCTTCACACTAGACCATCCACTCGAACCTCTGGTTTCCACGAAGTATGTTGAAAAATGGGATGCACTTGTCCGTGGACTTCAACACAAAGCAGCTCAAAGCCGTTATTCTTCCCGTCAGGCTTTGAACATCATTGTATTTTCGTGGCAATGGCATGTTGATCAATGCTCTGATCTTATCTAGGTTGGCTTCTATCCCTCTTGAGCTTACTATGAAGCCCAGGAACTTCCCGGATGCTACGCCAAAAGTGCACTTCTTGGGATTTAGCTTTATACTATACGTCCGGATAATGGCGAATGCTTCCACCAAGTCGTCTGCGTGTTGGGCCAATGTCTTGGACTTGACCAACATGTCATCTAAGTAGACTTCCATGTTCTTCCCAAGTAGGTTCCGAAACATTCTGTTGACAAGCCTTTGATATGTGGCTCTGACATTCTTTAGCCCGAAAGGCATGACAATGTAGCAGTATACACCCTTGTCCATCTGGAAGCTGGTGTGTTCCTAGTCTGCTACGTGCATCGAAATTTGATTGTAGCCAAATTAGGCATCCATGAAGCTTAGCAACTTATAACCAGACGCGGCGTCCACCATCTAGTCTATCCGGGGTAGAGGGAAACAGCCGTTTGGGCATGTTTTGTTGAGATCCATGAATTCGATGCAAGTCCTCCATATCCTGTTTGGTTTTGGCACCAACACTGAATTTTCCAGTCAAACGGGAAACAAGGCTTCCCGAATGAAGTTGATCGAGGATAACTTCTCGATTTCTAGCTTGAGGGCCTCTAGCCTTTCCGCGCCCAATGGCCTTTAATTCTGCCGAATGGGAGTTGCTTTCTCGACGATGTTCAGGGCATGACATATGATGCTGCTGGCATTCCCGGTCATATTCGAGTGAGACCAGGCCGGGACGTCTTGGTTTTCTTTTACTCGGGCAATTATGGTAGCCCTGACCTCTGGATTCAATTTTCTTCCTACTAGGATTACTCTGGTCAGATCGGCGTTACTGATGCACACCTCCTCAATCTCCTCCATAGGCTCTAATGCTCTATCTGCGTCTATTCGGGGATCCAACTCATTGTCTTCCCAGACCACCCTCTGTGTTGGCTGTGTTCGTGGGACTTGATCAAATTTTTCCTCTTCGTGGACCATGAAGATTGGTCAGGTAGAGATGTGATAACACTTTCAGACGCTATTTTGATCTCCCCATATTGTCCCCACTCTGTCGTTATCACATTGGGAACGTCAAGCATAGATGGCAAATGGACGTAACGGCACCAAAGTCAACCAAAGCGGGGCACCCAAAAATCACATTATACGCTTCGGGACAATCCGCCACTACGAATGTGCAGTACTTGAATGAGTTTTGAACATCATTCCCCAATGTAACAAGGAGTTGTATCTTGCCAATCAGGAGCAATGAATCCCCATTGAAGTTGTAGATCTTCGTTGGACACGATGCCAGGTCTGCCTCTATTAAGCCAATCATCGTGATGGCTAGCTTAAACAGGACATTGATAGAACTTTCATTGTCCACCAACACTCGGGATACCCTTTTGTTGGTAATTTGGGTGTCAGTGACCAAGGGATCATGATTCAGGAAGTGGACATTCCGGGCATCTTCCTCCATGAATGTTTTCAGTAGATTTATCAGCTTTGGGTGTTGAGCTGGAGTCTAGACCAACGCGCACACCTCATGGTCATGGTTGAGTTCATTAAGGTACCTATTTTGGTCATTCCGGGATGGTCCTCCCAGGTGTGGGCCTTCTGATATGGTGGCTACATGGCCATCTACTCGAGGGGGCACGGATCTGGGTGAATACAGCATCTCGGGCCCAAGAGCCATAGGGCCTCCAGGAGGTTGCATTATGGGGGCCCCCTGAGGGGCCTGTGCTCCCGGTCCTGGAGCATACCCTCCTTGAGGAGTCCTGAACGGTAGTTGTGCTCCCTGGGCCAAAGGTTGTCTGGGAGCCATGGGCAGTCCAGGAAATCCAATTGGTTGGTGGAGGTGCCCCAGCTTAATCAAATTCTCGATTTCATTCTTCACTTGATGGCATTCCTCTATTGTATGACCTATGTCCTTGTGATAGGCACATTTTTTTCTCGCGTCCATCGAGTTCTTTCCCCCTTTAAACATGGGGCTCGGTTTCTGATAGTGGACTACGTTGCCTGTTGCAAGGTAGATATTCTCCCGGGTATCCACCAAGTTTTTGTATTCTGTGTATTGGGGCTCGTACCCCCTCTTTCCCTTCTTTGCGAACTCAGTCCGGGTTTGATTCTTACTGGACCTTTTTCCCCAAGAAGGGTTTAGGCTTGCCTCAGCTGCTTCAATCTGGGATAGTAGAATAGCTCCAAGAGCAACACTATATCTGGTTGGTGTCACTCCGTACCCAGAGAAAGAGGTCGAAGAAGTTGTAGCATATCCCGATGAAGCGGGCGCATAAACAGTCAGGGTCATGAACTATATCCTGAGATTTCCAACGGGTGCTGGAGATGCTTGATAGAGATTTGTGTTAGGAAAATATAAATTGCCTCAATGGAAATTGATAATAACATTACAACTCTATGAAAAATATTACAATAGACAAGTATTGATTAAATAAAGTGTTACAACTCTATAACTGAAAATACAAATAAAAGGAGAAGAAGATGTAAGATGATAGGAATAGAAAGTACAACTCTATTAAAAAAAATACAAGTAAACTAGAAGTGTTTGAACAAAGGAAATAAAAGGATTACAACTCTTAAACAAAAGTACAAGTAAATAGAATAAGAAGAAAAGAAGAAAGAGCAATAGAAGAAAATAAGAATAAGAACTAAAACAATAAACTCTCACTCACACAACCAAAGTGAAGAGTGTTGGGGATCACCAACTTGAACAAGGTTTGAAACCTTTGTCCAAAAGCTTATTTCCCCCTAACTCAAGCACTAAGGGATCTCTCACAGATTATAGGAAATGCTTTCTAGAATTATCAAGCCTCGAGATGTTTCTAGCCAAGTGCTTTAATGGATAGAAATGTTGTGTCTTACAAGTGAGCTATAGGCTCCTATTTATAGAGTTTAGAGACACCCTTTGAATTTCAAATTCCACCAACCCCCATGGCTGTTACCAATGTTTAATTGGATTAATATGGAATTAAAATTGAGATTTGGGAGTTATTTGGGTTTTTTGAGCCGTTCAACAAAGATTGAAAAAACTGAAAAATTGGTCAGTTTTGGCCTGTGGCCGCGGCCACTGGTCTCTGTCCCACAGGCCGCGGCCACTGAATGTTGGTGGCCACGGCCACTGACCAATTTCAGCACAAAAAATGTGATGTTTTTCCAAATGGTTCCAAACCCTCCCAAATGATTTTGTAACTCCCAAAACACATTATTGGGGTTAAAATCATATCTCTAACAGCCATATCACATATGGCTTTATGAAATTCATCTCAATATTGTGTAACAATAATCTTACACAATAAAGGGTAATATTTGGAAGTTACAAATTTGTAACACCAAATATGTTACAATATTTGGATATATCTCATATATTTAAATATTGTAACTCTCTATTATATGTTACAATATATGACACACTTTGTCACATTTATTTAATCTAAAACATTATATTATAATATTACATTATATTATAAAATAATATAACATTCCCCCACTAGATTAAATAGTTATCTATTGTAACACTTATTTAATCAATCATTATATTTTGAAATATAACATATCCCCCACTTGATTAAATAAGAACTCTCTCTTATAGGAGTCATTGCATTAGTGCATAAAGCAAGGTGTTTTTCAACTTGAACTTTACTATAGTGTAATTATCACAAAATTTGTCAAAAATTAGGTTGCACTAGGCATTGAACCATCTTTTCATGATGACAAATCGGTGATAACACACACACCTTTGCGATGTTCACTTGAGACCTCTATGTCTCGCTTTGCACCGTTAATGGCCATGTGCACTTTCCATTCATGGACGTTCTTGAGAATACTCCCAATTCTCATGAGAGGCGGCACCACCCCTAGGTCCATATAGGTAGAATTCTTATAGTATTTCGTTACCAAAAATACTTGTCTTTACAAGACTGAATTCTATTAAAAAACCTTTCGGTTTTAACCATCAACTTGGTAACACACAAGTACTCAATATCTCAGATGGGACTTGTTTTGAGTACAACTAATATTCACTTGATTGACTTGTTATTACCTATTGAACCTAACACTAGTTGAATAACTAGTGTTAAGATAGGTTACCATCAATCGTGAATCTCTTTAGGGAGTTTAAGTCCCATCCCTCGAGATGATGCAGCCACTAAATCCCTCGTTAGTGGCTTAGTGAAAGGATCCGCCAGATTTTCACTTGTTCTCACATAGGATATTGAGATGACTCCTCTTTGAATCAATTCTCTTACATATCCATGTCTTAGACTAATATGTCTAGACTTCCCATTATACACTCTATTGTATGCTCTAGCCAATGTCGCTTGGCTATCACAATGTATCGATATAGTAGATACATTATCTTTGATTAGGGGAATCTCTATCAACAGATCCCTTAACCATTCAGCCTCTTTGCCGGTAGCAGCTAGAGCTATGAACTTTGCTTCCATAGTGGAATGAGATATACGAGTTTGCTTCTTGGAACCCCAAGAAATTGCACCTCCACCAAGTGTAAATACCCAACCAGTTGTGGACAAGTTGTCCCCAAGATTGGATATCCAACTTGCATCTGTATTTCCTTCTAATATCGAAGGAAATTTGGAGTAGTGAAGGCTTAGTCCTTTGGTTTTCTTGAGATAACCTAGGACTCTTCCAATTGCCTTCCAGTGATCCACACTTGGATTACTTGTAAACCTACTAAGTTTACTTACCGCAAATGCTATATCAAGTCTAGTACACTGGGCAGCGTACATTAGACTCCCTATAGCACTAGCATACTCCAATTGAGCCACCACTCTTCCTTCATTCTTCTCTAGTTTTACACTATGATCGAATGGAGTATTGGCATCTTTAACCTTGAGATGGTTAAATTTGTTCAATACTTTCTCAACATAGTGGGCTTGCCCTAACGCAAAACCCCCACTATGTTTCTTTACTTTGATACCGAGTATGTTATCAACTTCTCCAAGACCTTTCATCTTGAAGGTTGATGATAGAAACCTTTTTGTTTCTTCTATCCGTTTCATGCTATTACTTAGAATAAGCATGTCATCCACATATAAGTAAACAATGATCACATATCCCTTACAAGTTTTGGAATACAAACACTTGTCTCCATTGTTATGTCTGAACCCATTAGACATGATGGCTTGATCAAATTTCTCATGCCATTACTTACGAGCTTGTTTCAATCCATATAAGGATTTACAAGTCTACAAACTTTATGTTCATATTTTGGTAGGAAAAACCCTTCGGTGTGTTCCATATAGACCTCCTCATTGAGGTCACCATTAAGGAATGTCGTTTTGACATCCATTTGATGAACATACAAGTTGTGTATAGAAGCTAAAGCGAACAAAATTCTTGTAGAGGTTTTTCTTGCAACAGGCGCATAAGTATCGAAATAATCGATACCCTCCTTTTGCCTAAACCCTTTAGCTACTAATCTACCTTTAAAGGTTTGGATAGTGCCGTCAGTGTGGCATTTTCTCCTAAATACCCACTTACACCCAATTGGCTTAGACCCCAATGGGAGGTCTACCAATTCCCAAGTGTTATTGGAAAGAATGGAATCCATCTCATCATTGATGGCTTTTTTCCAAAATGCACTATCTCTCGATTGCATAGCTTCTCTATAAGTCTTAGAATCATCCTCAACGAGAAGTACAATAGGAATTTTCCTAATGACTTCCTCTCTATTTGAAATTCGTTGAGAATCTATCTCATCCACTACTAGACTTGTATGATTTTTAAGCCTTTGACTTCTTCTAGGTTCAAAGGGTTGCTTTACATCCTTTTGAGAATTCTCCTGTTGAGAATCAACTTTGGATGTAGAAGCTTGAGAATTGTTCTCATATAAAAAATTCTCCTTTAGAGATGTTGAAGCTTGAGAATTGTTGTCAGATAACATATTCTCAAAGAATTCAACTTCTCTAGATTCAATCATAATATTAGACTCTAAGTCTAATAGCCTATAAGCCTTACTATTGTTGGCATAACCAACAAAAGCACACTTTATGGCTCTTGAACCTAACTTTGTTCTATTAGGTTCGTTTTTCTTGCAATATGCAAGACACCCCCACACTTTGAAGTACCCTATGTTGGGTTTTCTTCCTTTCCATAACTCATATGGAGATATCTCATTTTTCTTCATCGGTATTCGATTAAGAATGTGACAAGCGGTTAAAAGCGCTTCACCCCATAAGTTGAAATTCAACTTAGAAAACACCAACATAGAATTTATCATCTCTAGATAAGTCCTATTTTTCCTTTCGGCAACACCATTGTGTTGTGGTGTATAAGGTGCAGTGCACTCATGAATTATACCATTTTCTTCACAAAATGTATTGAATTCATTAGAGAAGTACTCTCCTCCTCTATCACTTCTTAGCACCTTAATCTTTTTATTTAGTTGATTTTCAACTTCTAATTTGTAAAATTTAAAAGCATCAAAAGTTTCATCTTTATGCTTTAAAATAAACACATAGGTATGTCTACTAAAATCATCTATAAAAGTAAGAAAATACCTTTTACCACCTCTAGTTAAAACACCATTTAATTCACAAAGATCACTATGGTTTAAATCTAGTAAATTAGATGATCTTTCTACACTAGGAAATGGTTTCTTAATCATTTTTTCCTTAACACATGTTTCACATTTACCATAGTTTTTAATATTTCATGCAATCATACCACATTTTACTACTCTTTTCATGGTAGAAAAACCTATATGCGATAGTCTAAGATGCCACAAAAATAAAGAATCATACTCAATAATATAGGCGGAATTAGCAATTTTATTGATAACATTGAAAGTTACATCATTGGTGCACAATTTAACCATTCCCTCACAAGAGTACCCTTTTCCCAAGAATACATTTGATTTGGTAAGTATAAGTTTACCGGACTCAAAAACGGCTTTAATGTCGGGCATGCCAAGCAAATCACCACTTACCAAGTTTCTACTCATTTCAGGAACATAAATTACATTCACTAATGTAACTTTCTTGCCGGAGGTGAAGTAGACTTCAATAGTACCTTCGCCAAGTACCTTGGATTTTCCCTTATTGCCCATTTGTATCTCATGGTTGCCCTTTGACTCTTCAAAGGTCTTGAACAATGATTTGTCATAGGTGACGTGGATGGTGGCACATGTATCATACCACCACCCTTTCACCTTGCCTTGGACCGCATTCACCTCACTAAGGGTAGCAACTATGTTTTCCTCTTGAGTTGCGTTCACCTTAGGTCCTTGTTGGTATTTTCTATGCCTACACTCTCTAGCATAGTGACCCTTTTCCCACACACAAAGCAAGGGCCTTTCTCGCCCTTAAACTTGTTTGGGTGGGTTTTTGGACCCAAAGGTTTCTCATTACCCTTTTTCCCTTTGTTTTTGGGATGTTTTGGTTGTGACACTGCATTTGCTTTGGAAGTCTCTCCATTAGACCCCTCCACAAGTTTATCTCTACATATCGATTCCTCTTTTATTCGAATATGTTTTTGGATTTCCTCCGAAGAATAATCCTCATTTTTATGAAGGATTCTTTTCCTATAGCTCTTCCAAGTTGGTGGTAATTTAGCCACTACAGCACCAACTTGAAAGGCCTCAGGAAGCTCAATCTTTAGCACTTTCAGTTTGTTAACAATTATTTGCAATTCATGAATTTGAGGAAGAATAGGTTTATCACCAAAAAATTTGAAATCAAAGTATTGAGATATCAAAAACTTTTTGGTACCTTCCTCTTCTGCCTTAAACTTTTTCTCAAGTGCATCCCATATCTCCTTGGCCGATTTGGTCTTGGTGTAGAGGTCATAGAGCCTATCAGATAGGGCATTGAGGATATGACCCCTACATAAGAGATTGTCCTCCTCCATTTTCCTTCTTTTCTCCACCTCCTCGGGAGTGTCTTTGTCGGATGACTCGGCTAGAGGTGCCAAGGATGACTCAAGGATATAGGCGATTTTGAAAGTGGTTAAAAGAAACCTCACCTTGTCTTTCCACCTAGTAAAATTGGATCCATCAAACCTATCCAACCTCACTAGGTCTTGGTTCATGATCTTGATGGTCTCCCCTTCCATTGAAACAAAAAAGGGATAAGCTTTTGAATGTTAGGAAAATATAAATTGCCTCAATGGAAATTGATAATAATATTACAACTCTATGAAAAATATTACAATAGACAAGTATTGATTAAATAAAGTGTTACAACTATATAACTAAAAATACAAATAAAAGGAGAAGGAGATGTAAGATGATAGGAATAGAAAGTACAACTCTATTAAAAAAAATACAAGTAAACTAGAAGTGTTTGAACAAAGGAAATAAAAGGATTACAACTCTTAAACAAAAGTACAAGTAAATAGAATAAGAAGAAAAGAAGAAAGAGCAATAGAAGAAAATAAGAACAAGAACCAAAACAATAAACTCTCACTCACACAACCAAAGTGAAGAGTGTTGGGGATCATCAACTTGAACAAGGTTTGAAACCTTTGTCCAAAAGCTTATTTCCCCCTAACTCAAGCACTAAGGGATCTCTCACAGATTATAGAAAATGCTTTCTGGAATTATCAAGCCTCAAGGTGTAGTGCACCAAAAAAAAATTTAGATTATTTAAATTTTTGTGATTTATTTTATTTAAATGTTAAGTGTGGTGAATTGTTTTATTTAAGTGTTGTTATTTTATTTAGTTGATTATTTGTTTTATTTGATTGTTTATTATTTTATTTAATTGTTAGAATTGTTTGGTATAATCTTTTGAATTTAAATTTGTTAATTATTTGTTTGGTTAATTAATTTAAGAAGTGAATAATTGTGTAACATGTTTATTTTACTATTAGTGTTACATTTTAAATAAGTGTGACAATTGATGTGATTATGTGAGTTATGGTTGAATGCACTAAGGTGCATGGTAGATAGTAATGCACTCTAGTGTTTTAGTGTGTGCTAGTACATGGTAATGAGGTGCACATGTGTAGATTTTCTACACACTCTTTCCTTTATGGGATTTATTTTAGTTAATAAAAAAAAAGATAAATAAAGGAAATGGCTAGTGTGGACGTGTAGTGTGTGGTGTGTAGTGGGAAAATGATTATTTTTTTTAGGTAATAAAATCAAAATTTGAAAGGCACTAGCTATGTTGGGATAGGAATGTGATCACCCTTTATTATTTTATATCTATTATAATAAAAGAAAAATGAAAGGGAATTAAAGGAAAATGGGGAAGAAATGAAACTTACCATTTCCTTTTGATAGTGGCTTTATGGGAATGAGAATTTAAAAAGGGGATTAAGAAGAGATTAGGCCATTTGGCCGTGACCTAGAGAGGAGATAGAGAGAGAGAGGAGGCGAGCTAGAGAGAGAGAAAGCAAGGGCTGCAATATTTTCTAGAGAGGAAGAAGAAGAAAAGAAAGAGAAGGAGAAGAAGAAGAGGGTTTCGAACCCTAGGTAAGAATCTATCAACTAGTGTTTCACATATTTGCTTTTGGATCTTCCCCTCTTCTCTAATCTAAGGTTGATTTTGTGGTTTCTTTCTTTGGGTGTATGGTGTTTGGAAATCATCTATAGGTGACA
This sequence comes from Humulus lupulus, assembly GCF_963169125.1. NCBI lineage: Eukaryota > Viridiplantae > Streptophyta > Magnoliopsida > Rosales > Cannabaceae > Humulus > Humulus lupulus. The sequence continues at coordinate 48,031,569 of NC_084797.1, forward strand.
AGAGGTTTTCTTGCTATTGTGTTCTTGATTTTACAATCAAGAGAGGTAATGGTCTTTCTTAGCCTATATATTGGTTTTGATGGGTTTGTCTTTGAGGTTTTTGATGGTGATTCTAATGGTTGATTATTTTAGGATTGATGATTATGATTTGTATATTTTGAGAATATGATTTGTTTAAAAAGGGTATCATGGTTTAATGTATAAAAGGGTTATGATGTTGATTTTTCTATGTATAATGATTAGTGGTAATTTTTGAATGCAAATATGGAGTTTCGGCCTAGGTATACCTAAGGATTATCTTGATATTTTGTTTGATGTTGTATGATTTTCAATATATTAGATCCATGTTTTAGGACCTATGTAATATGGGTAAAATGATAATTGGCAATCTTGATATTTGGATCCATGAAATTTTGATAGGATGCATGTTATATTGTGAATGAATAAATTATAAGATGCATGAAAATAATGATAGAAACATGTTAGGTTAACATAAAGGCATATGTGAATATGGTGCTTATGAATTAATGTATGTTATTGTTATTGTTAGTGTCTTGTTGGATTTCATATGTAGATTCAATGGAATAGAAAAAAAAATGGTTTTATAAGATTTCATGTGAATATGTTAGTAATATTAGAATCATGTATATAATAAGGGTATGATGAGATTTTGGACATGTATGATTTTATGTGAAATTTTTGGGATAAAAGATGAGTTTCATGAGGAATTAAGCTTGCTGTTTTTTTTGGAAATAATTGGGTAAAAGTTGATAAAAAGATGATTTGCATGCATAAGTAATGTCCTTGATGTTATGTTAATTATATGAAATTAAAAAGGGGATTTTAAGTCTCATTAAAAATATATTTTACTCAAATAATTACCTACAGAATTTTTATTGAATGTTTTAGAAATATGAGCTTTTAAATTGAATATGGTGATTTTTATTGATAAAAATAGTTGCTGGAATTTTTGTAAGAAAATATGAAGTGAGTTTCACTAAAATGAATTTGATGAGTTTTTGGAATAAATTATTTTTCCTAAGTTATAGTAATATTGAAAAATGGTATTTTTAATGGTATGAATGCATATTTTGATAAGTTATGATTTTTCCTTTATTTTGATTGAGAAAAATATTTAGATTCTATTTATTTGTGATTTTTGAGAAAATAAATGGTGGCTGAAAGTTTGTTTTAAAAAGGTTAAAAATTGTTATTTAATTGTCACATATGGATTTTGTTACATAAAACTAAGTCTTAAATAATTTAAATAAAAATATATTTTTCCACACTTAAAAATATATTTTTCACATCATTTATGTAACACAATGATAAAATTTATTTTTCTAAAGAAACATATTAAAAATAGGCATTTTAATTAAATCCAAGCTTTTTGGTTAATTCTTTGTAATTTGAGATTTATAAATGAAATTGTCACATATTTTATTTTTAAGCTAAAATAAAATAATTTTATAAAATAAAATAATGTTTTGAGAAATTTAATCAACTTAGAAATTTTTAAGAAAAATAAAGCATGTAATATGTCTATTGATTTTAAAATAATAAAAGTATGAAATGTAGAATTATCGTTTTTGAAAACGTCTCTATTACGCAATGTTCCCACGTATGCATGTTACATGCAACTCCACTTTTACGTCCAAAATTATGTTTATTATTCAACTATGTGGTTTTTATAAAACGATCATGCATGTAAAATGGGTAAAACGAGCATTATTCTTTTCATGGCTTTATGTGTAAAGTTAAGAATAATTGCATGTTATGTGTAACGGTTATTACGTGTGCATGGCTCATGCACACATGAGTTGTGTGAAAGGGAAAAATAGTAATTTTATGAACCTAAGAAATGCTATTTTGATTATGATATAGGCTCGTTGAAAGATTGTGAAAATTCTTAGCTTGGACCTAAGGTAAGGAAGTTAGATAGATTCTATGATTTTATGCTATGAATGGTAAGACTGTTGTGTGAATAAATTGTTATGAATTATGAATGCCATAACGTGATGATATGTTGAATGTGATATGTGTATGGATGTTAGATATATCAAACCAGTTACGATGTCAGATACATCAAATAGATTACGATGTTAGATACATCAAACAGATTACGATGTCAGATACATCGAACGAGTTACTAAGGACATTGAGACGTAACTCCTAGGGCAGACGCGCCGAGGTTATTCAAGGACCAGTGATCTCCTGTTTACCTCATAGGGTGACATGGACAACTTGCGATCCATGCTCATCATGTATGTTGTATGTTTGTGATATGATGATATGTCACGATTATGTTATGATATGATGATATGTTACGATTATGTTATGATATGATGATATGTTACGATTATGTTATGATATACCATGATGTTTTAGATGAACGTTAGTGTTTGTTTTTGTTGTATTCTTACTTGCTTATTTGTTTGTACTTCCTTACTGGGCTTTTAGCTCACCCCCTTATTTTCCTTCCAAGTAGCAAATAGGATTTCTTTATGGCACGCGTGGTGACGTGAGGAGTTCTTTCATCATGGGGTGTATGGCGTGGGGTAATCCTATGGACGGAAAAACGATCAATGTAGAACGCCATTTAAATTATGTTTTGTTTTTAAGAGACTTTCCTAATTTATTAGTGGGACTCAGTTATTTAATTTTTTTGGTTTTCTTTGAACTTTGCATAAAAATCTATGTTTTATTTTAAAACTTGTGGCGCCAACTTGCATGGTTTTAAACAAGTCACCCTGAGACTTTGATAATGAATGTTATTCTTTTATAAACTATGTTATGCGAATGTTTTGTAAGTATTAGTCTAGGGCATTCTTTACACAAGGTGTTTCTAGCCAAGTGCTCTAATGGATAGAAATGTTGCGTCTTAAAAGTGAGCTATAGGCTCTTATTTATAGAGTTTAGAGACACCCTTTGAATTTCAAATTCCACCAACCCCCATGGTTGCTACCAATGTTTAATTGGATTAATATGGAATTAAAAATGAGATTTGGGAGTTATTTGGGTTTTTTGAGCCGTTCAACAAAGATTGAAAAATTTGAAAAATTGGTCAGTTTTGGCCTGTGGCCGCGGCCACTGGTCTCTGTCCCACAGGCCGCAGCCACTGAATGTTGGTGGCAATGGCCACCGACCAATTTCAGCACAAAAAATGTGTTGTTTTTCCAAACGGTTCCAAACCCTCCCAAATGATTTTTTAAATCCCAAAACACATTATTGGGGTTAAAATCATATCTCTAATAGCCATATCACATATGGCTTTATGAAATTCATCTCAATATTGTGTAACAATAATTTTACACAATAAAGGGTAATATTTGGATGTTACAATATTTGGATATATCTCATATATCTAAATATTGTAACTCTCTATTATATGTTACAATATGTGACACACTTTGTCACATTTATTTAATCTAAAACATTATATTATAATATAATATAATATTACATTATATTATAAAATAATATAACAATTTGTCGGGTGCTGCACTCCATACCCGAGAAGGGTTTGTGTTGTTGGTTGGGGTGTTTGCGGCCATCTAAAATCTTGGATTCAAGCTCCTTCTAAGTTGATGAAGCCTTAAGCCTTATTTATAAATTCTTCAAGGGTGGTCTCCTTGTTGCGTTGCATGTCATCCGAGAGAGGGGACCCAGCTCTAATTACAGAATGGAGGGCTACTTGGCGTTGTCCATCATCCACCTTAGATTTTGAAGCTTCTTCCGGGAAGTGTTGGATATAAGCCCTAAGGGTTTTAGTGGGATGTTTCTTAATGTTGGCTAGCACGCTGACCTCCAAGTCAAGTTTCTGGGCGGCTACGAATTACTTACGGAAAGTTGACTGCAATCCAAACCAAGTTTGGATCAATCCTATCTTGAGCCTTTTCCACCACTCTTCGGAGGGTCCGGCCAAGGTGATCGAGAAGCACAGGCACTTGCCATTGTCACATACATGGGCTACAGTCATCAAGCGATTGTAGCGGGATAGATGATCTCTAGGGTCGGTGCTTCCGATGTAGGCGGGTATATCCAGCATCTTGAACCCCTTGGGCAACACGACGTCCGGTATGTGTTTTGTGCACGTTTCCTTTTCTTCATCTTCATAATTAGAACCTCCGCCTTCTTGTTTCCAAACCAAGCAGTTCATGACCTTTTTTAGATCGGTTAGCTGCTCCATGAAATACCTGGCCATTCCATCATCAAGGGGAACTCTTTCATTCCTCCTATCATTGAGGTTATTCCTCAAGTTTCCTCCTCGAGGGCGAATATTTTATTTTCGAGCCTGCTCCTTTCGAGCATTGAGTTCGTCTCATAAATCTACGCAGATGTGTCATCTCCCGAACTAACAGCTTCCGGCTCCTCTCCGCATTTACGCCCTCTGTGATCCTTGTTCACGGGCGTGCTGGGATACAAACATCTTCCTCGGTCGTCCTATCTCGGGACATTCCGGGGATTAGTACCCTACACGCGTTTTCCCTGTAGATTGTTCAGGTGATTATGTCCTGGGACAGGATTCACCCGTTATTTCCTAGGGAAATGCCTTGGGTCCACGCTAGATTTTGGAGCGAGAAAAGTCTTCTTTTGGGGATTTCTTTTTCTATGGGATCGGTCGCTTTGGCCTTCCCTTTCTCTTGAGTTGGGTTCGAAGGACCGGCTCTGGGATGAGTGGATCGTCCCGTAGGAGGATTAGGGGTCGTAGCATTGTTAGGAGTGTCAGTCCCTGTAGGCAAGACAGGTGGCTGAGTTCTTGGGGGAGAAACAGTTGAGGGATTAACTGTAAATCCCTAAGCAGCAATAAAAGCATGAAGACCTAAGAGGGACTCTTACATCTAGCAGGTGGTCTCTTGTTGTTCCGCCATTCTTGCTTCTTGGTTGAGGACCTGTTATCTCAGATGGACCACTTCCAGATCCTCCTATTCATGTTCCACATCATTCTCACCTGGATCGACGGGATTCTAAGCCTCATGGTCTTCATACCCTTCTTTGTCTTCCTTGTAATAGTCTTCATCATATTCACCCCCTTCTCCAAAGTTCTGGGAGTCATCAGGCAGGGGCTTGTGATAAGGTATATCCTTTGGTGGATCTTGAGGAAGTTATTGGTTTTGCAATGGTCTCCATTTTCCTGTTACTGCTGCTCAGCGGGATCAAATACAGTGTGTCTGGTATTCACCATCTTTGTAGATGACAAAGGTTGGTTCAAGCTTTCTTCAGGCTCTCAATGAAAGCACCAAAATGTTTACCGAATTTTTTCAAAAACTATAAATATATTGAGAAATAAGAGCTAGAAAGAAAGATAATGAAATGAACAAGATCACATTTTTTATGTGATTGGGGCGTTAATGAGCCTTAGTCCACAAGTCACTAGTATTGTGTTTTAGAGAGTTTTACAATGGAGGTTTTCTACAAGTTCAACAGAGTTTTTGCATACAAGAGAAACTTGGATTCTTGCTACAGTGCACGAATGACCCTATTTATAAGCAGTCATGTGACTTGGGCTGAACTAATCCGGGCCCAATAAGGATATAATCATAAGTGCCCTTTACCGGAGCTATAATACAAGAGTGTAACATGTAAACAGGTCATTAATCTAGGCCCACCGGGCCAGTTTAAGCTTAGTAGATCCTTACAGTTTCCCTTTGTCTGTCACTACGGACTAGTCTGTGTGGGCTGCCAGGGGGATCCTGGGGACAGGATCTGTCAGGGTAGTGGCAGTAACATTTCCTAGGAACATCGTACGTTCTGTGCGTACCCCATTCTATAGGTTAGTTAGGGAGACCAACTGCAGGATTTCTCAGGGACACGTTAGCTTTGGGAAGAATTGGGCTTGCTGCATCTGGACGTATGGTCAAAGTTCATTTACCAATGTCCAAGTTCATTGACCAAGACCCGGGTTCATTTACCAAGATGGAAATCAGCTAGAAATGATGGATCAAAGGACATCCCAATGGCAAATTAGAATGTAGAGGATGGACCCGGAGACTTCACCTGGATCCCACTTGATGGGATTCATCTCCTGGAATGGACCGTCTGCCACCATAATCTAAATCTTGGAGGATAGAGATTGGGTGCGCTTGGGAAGGTGGTTCCGGTCTACATCTCTTTTCTGGTCCCCTTACTATGCTCGTGCTACTCGCTAGTTATTGGGCTCGGCATGGTCCGAGCTGATAGGCTTTGGTTGCTCGTTGTTCGTTGGGCCCAGACCTCTCTCGAGGGTCCATGAAACCCGTTTGGTCGTGCCACATGTCCAAGGTGGAAAATATAGATAACAAAGGGTAAAATGGAAATTTTGACCAACTCTAATTAACGTACCAAGAAATGGAGGACAGAACTTGTAACGCCCTGGTTACCCCATAACAGTTACGGTGAACTGGAAGTTTAACTCGCTACCCGAGTTATTTGGTTAAAAACGTGCTTCTAGGTGTTATTAATTGGTTAAGGTGGAAAACCAATCAAAAGGAAAGGATATATTTTATTTAGAACATAAAACTGTTCATGGGCCCATCAAAATGTTTACAAGCTATTTACAACTCAAAATGGTCATTATAGTTTCAAATTTACAAACCCACCGACCTAAGCGACAAAAATAGGGTAAACCCCCTGGTCCCTCTGAGAACTCCTTGGCCGTGGTGGTCAAGCGGCCGCATATGTACACATCACCACCTAAGCTCTCCACTCAAGGCTGGGTGAGCTTTTCTTTCCCTTTACCTACACCACATAGCCCCCATGAGCCAAAGCCCAGCAAGAAAACACAGTAATGCATATAAATATTAACAAATGATTATTATTATAATCACACAGAGCTTATAGCTCTGAACAGATGAGTGAATATCACTTTGTGTTTACAATAACCATGAAAGAGCTTATAGCTCTTAATCAAATGAGTGATTTAACACTTGAGGTTCTGGTAAACCATAATGAGTGACTGACAAGCAAGTCACTAGCTTAAACAGATGAGTGACTGCTGGGTAAGTCACTAGCTTAAACAAATGAGTGACTGTTGGGTAAGTCACACGGGTCTTGGCACCCACAACCACGTGACTAAATAGTCATTGTGGCTCTAAGTAACTAGCCTTTGGCTAGACAAGCGCTTATAGTATTCATTGAACTTGAGGTCAGTCCAGCATTAATGCTCTTCTGAGTCATTTAATGCAGATGTCGATTAGATTTAATCTTTGTTGGCTTGCGTTGAACACGCTAAGGCCATTCCTAACTTATGAGTCAGCACGGTGTGACCAATGCCCAGTACCACTGCCGAACTTGACTAATGAGTCACAACTTCGCAGTTGATACTGACACCTTGGCCAATTCTGACTATTCAGTCAGTACCATGCACAAGTGAGCAAGATTTTCTAAGCATTCAATAATCAATCCATGTCCACATTTAAACATTCAACATGCCTCATGAATAACCATGCATGTCACATATGGGGTGCAGTTTTCTTACCTCTGGTTTGAGCGAGAATTAATAAAAGACTCTTTAGAACGATTTGTCTTTTAGTTCCTTAGCGGTCACCTATTCATAACCAATTGGAATCCATTAATAAAATAAATCAATAAATGGTTCACAATCTAAAACCACACTCCCGGGACCAATCCCGCACTCTCGGAACTCTTAATCCACCCAACCGGGGAAAAGGAACAAAACCACGAGCCTTAAAAATCATCCCGAGCCCTAAAAATAAGACTTGCTGAAATTGGCCTAGCACTGGGGCGCTCACCCAAGGCAGAGAGACCCAAGTCTCTGCCCTGCATAGCGTTGGGGCGCCAGCTTCAGACTAGAGAAATTTCTGGTTTTCCCTCCTTGCGATTTCCCTTGAAACCAACCCTCTAAACCAATCCCAAACCTTACCAAAACATCCAATTTAATCCCTAAACTTCATCTACATCATACCCTCATCAAAACCCAATCATCCAAACCCAAAAACTCCCATTGATTCAAACTGTCCATATCAAAATCCATAAGCTGAAAACTATAAGAAAAACGGAGCAAAGCTTAAAGTTCATGGATGATTTCTTACCTCAAGCTGGTTTTGAGTCCTTTTCAATGGATGAACTAAATCTATAACCTCCAAGCTTTGATTTCCTATCTTGATTCTTCAATTTGGGATCAAAAACTTCAAAGGAGAAAGAGGGAAGATGATGAACATGAGGAGCAAGAACAACACTCTGTTTTTGGGTAAAGTTCTAAAGCCTTCAAAGCTGATATATATATATATCTTAGGGGTGAAATGACTATTTTTCCCCTAGGTCATTTAAAAGTTTCTAAAGACTCCCTAGGGTAAAATTGTCATTTCCAACCTATTTCGTTAATCATAATTAACACCCTCCAATTCCCGCTATTCTCGATATTCCCAAATACCACTAATTCATATCCCATTACCCTTTATGTAGAGTCCAAGAACTTTACTTAGCTAAGATAGTTAATAGTATGATAGTATTTATAGCATTATCTTTGTTACTATGGATTTTTGGTTCAGACCGGGAATTATTTGGACACTCATAGTAGTACTTATAGATTTTCTAAGTTTAATCTATAGTTTAAGGATATTAAGTTTAACCTAAGGTTTGATTAATGTGACTGATATTAAGGATTATATTTATTATACTATAAGGTTTAGATATCAACCAATAGGATTTTAAGCACCATGTTATGAATGGTAATTAAGGATTAAGTATTTTGGAGGATTAAATTAAATAAGGGTAAAGTTTGAATGATATAGGGTCAGTCAGCAGCTTTGAATACGTTAAAGGCTTAGTCAAGGCTGTTTACTCCATTCAAACTTAGCTAAAAATGTGTAATTTCGTGTTTAAATATTCAGCGTGTGCCGATATATCACAGCTATAGGGGGCGATATATCGCAGGACGTAGATACGGAAAACACGAATCGGTGCACGGTCGCCTCGGGAACAGTGGTCCAGGCGATATATCGCCTATAGGGGCGATATATCGCCTCCACCAGCATGTTTTCAAACACTTTTGAATTCTTTTCCTTTCAGCCATTCAAACTCCTTCAACAGTCCAGCATCTTTTGAACGAGTCTTCAGCCTCTGCTGAACGATTATTCAAATGATTTTCACCTAAAAAGCCATTATTTTTATTCAAGTAAAATCAAGATACTTTCATTCCCAAACTCTATAAATAGGACCTAGTACCCAGCCATTATTCACCTTTTACTCTAAGTTCAGAAGCTGCAAGTGTTAGGAGAGTGTGAGAGTTAAACACCTGGGTTTGGGAAATCATAAGCTTAAACATCATAAGCTTATCAAACACTTTGGGAAGTGAGGTTCTATAGTATTTCGGTTGTGGTTAGATTGGTCTTGCAAGTCTTTGAGGTAACCAAAACTCTAGTTCATTTCTGTATTATGTTATTTTCTTCCTCATAGTCTTCTACTCAATCTCTAACATTAATCTTTATTTTGGTTAAGGAATCCAAGTTCTTAAGCACATAAGTTGTGGTAAGCATGTTTCTCAAATGATTTAGTCTTCCCATTTCCTTTTCATCTCTTTCCTTCTTTCAACTCACTCATGTTTATTATGGTTTTAGGAGTGTTCCAAAAGTCCCAACTCGATCCATTATATCCCGGTAACTTTGGTAAGGAAAATAGGCTAGAATCAATATGTTATATGCTTATGTTATCTTATGTTTTATGTTATTAAATGTGTTATGATATGTATGCATGTATGTTTGTAGGCTTGGGCATATGACCCATATGACTAACAAGACCCCAAATGGGCTATGGGCATATGACCTACTTAGCTAGTAGGACCCCACTAATCCCATGGGCATATGCTTGTTTAGTCTATGGGACCCCAAGTAATAATGGCCATTATAATAAGTGTATTATGTGTTATGATATGTCTTTACGTTCATTATGAAATTTATGTGTATGACTATGTGTTAGATTTTCCTTGCTGGGCATTAGGCTCATTCCTTTCTGTTTTATGTGCAGGAAATAAGCTTTAGAGGAGGAAAGATTCGTGACGCTTAGAGGATGTGTATCGATGGTGAATGGAGTCAAGGGGCCGAGCGTTATTCGATTCGAGGATGTAGTCTTGTTTATGTTTTTATGGTTTTAAATGTATTTTCCGCATTTTCTATGTAACTCTTTTCACTTAAGTTATTTTTGTTTTAAAGACAATGGGTACCCATATCCTACTTATTTTTATGAAAGAAACCTTTGTTTCTACAAGTTTATAATAAATTATGGTATTTTCGCAAATGTATGTTTTAGTAAGAATTTGTATGTATAGTTCGATAATGGTCCAAGAGTCTAGATTAGTGGGTCATTACAGTTGGTATCAGAGCAACAGTTCCTTTGCATGAAGTTCTCCTCGATACACATGCTCAAAGCTCCGAATCGGACCGCCAAGTAAGTGTTTAAGTTACAAGTTACTTTGTCTATGTGTATAGCTAACAACTTTAGTGTTTATGTTTCAGTTAAGAATGAACGGAGCTTTAACCTACCAAGATATCCGAGCCATTAAGGCCTTAAAAAGAATAAGGGAGCCAAGAAACACCGTAGGAGCCCTAGAAAGGATTACTCGAAGGTTGCTCTTGCTCCACAAAGAGATAGGTCACCTTCAAGAGTCTAAGCAAATCATGATGAGAGCTGCAGAACAATATGTCTTAGTAATTAGGCTTTTAAAAGATTTTCCTTCAGCAATTTTAACTTTAGAAGAAATATGGGAGAATATAAATAACGATGATGACTTACAAGCAGCCCTAAGATATTATTCTCTCATACTTAAGTTTACCTATGATTTAGAGTTTCAATTCACTAATGAGAAACAACATAGGATCTTCTTGAATCTTCCCCGAGGAAATTTTGAGGCTCAAGACAACGATGATTATAAGGAGATAGATAATGATATGCTAGATGAAGGATCGGATGTAGAAGATCCCGATTTTTAGAATAGCTAGTTTTTCATTGTTTGTTTATTTTATTTCTTTATTTTATGATTGTAATAAGTGAAAATTATTTTTCCAAATTAATTTCATGTTATTTTATCATCATGTATGAGTTTGATTTTATTTTCGCAATTATAATAAGTAATAAATAAAATGAATAATGACTAAGTTCAGTGAGGGTGGATACAAGTCAATGAACCAAGTTTCCTTATTGAGAGTTAGGGGGCCTTAGTAGTGGGAACGATTTTACTGATCCCAGCCCTCCCTCAATATGGTTAACTTTGGAACAAAGATAAGTTTCGAGCCTGAGAATTAAGTCATATAGGATGATTAGAAACACACTTAGAAAATAAAGATGACTTGTTTTTCTAAGTATAGAAACCCACTCTAATTAAATAAAGACCTATATAATTTTTCATAAGAAGTCATAATAAATAGGTCTGAGATATGTTTGTTTTAGAATAAGTTTTTGCCTTAGAGCCTATTAGGGTAAGTTCTAACAAGTTCTCGACTGTTAGAACTTTTGGTGAAGATGTCGCTCCGAAGATCTGCACGCACCAACGGAAACGCCTCCAAACGACCAAGGATGCCCTCCAGTGCACAGAAGAGGAGTGTGTGCTACTACTAGCCGCAACGCGCCGACACCGTCAGCTGACAACACCGCGGAAATCGCTAGACGGCGACAACAAGTCGAGGAACTCTTGCAGCAACAACGTCAACAGGCGCAGACCCAGCCTCCTCCGCAACTGCAGTCGCAGCTACAACAAATGGCCCTAGCACCCCAACAAGTTGGTCCATATGGGGGATGGCCAGTGACGAACTACGCGCCACATCCAGTACCGAATATGGAGTCAGTGTATGAGAGGTTCCGCAAGCAGCACGCTCCAAACTTCGAAGGGACTATAGACCCCTTTGAGGCAGAAGAGTGGCTAAGGAATGTGAAACCAATTCTTACGCACATGAACCTCAGTAATACGGACCGCATATCCTGCGTCTCGTCATTACTCAGGAAGGATGCCAGAATATGGCGGGACTTAGTTCAGCAGACTAACGATGTCACCACCATGATATGGACAAGATTTGTGGAGCCGTTCCACAAGAAGTATTACACCTCGGCAGTCATCGCTAATGGTAGAAGAATATGCTCGTCAGTTCAACAGATTAGTCAAGTTTGCACCAGAGTTGGTCCCAACCGACTTTACGAGGTTGACCAAGTTCGTTAGAGGATTTAGACCAAAGATGGAATTAGGAGTTAAGCTAGCAGACCTGGGAACTACAACCTATGCCAATGTTCTAGAAACGGCAATAGAAGTAAAAAGGATTCAGAGGAATGTTAGTAAGGAGAAGAGGGATTAAACGACGGTTCCAGACCAAAGTCTTTGCCTTGACCCAAGGAGGAACCCATGCTAGTAACAAGGATTTACAGGTCAGATCCTATCCTCGATAGTATATGTTCTAGTATCGCTTGATTGGTATCAGTATACTCGTATATCTCGTTTGGAATGATAGAAAAACTAGACAAACCTAGTGAAAGATTTAGAACTAGGTTTGTAACCAAGTTGCCTTCGGGCAAAGTAGTTCTATCATCACGAATAGTACGAGGCGTACCGATCAAGATTGAGGACATAGAACTAGAAGGAGACCTGATAGAGTTAGTGATCAAGGACTTCTACGTAATACTAGGCATGGATCGGCTAGCACGGCATGGCGCAACGATCAACGCAAGAAGGTGATGTTCGAGACTCCTGACGGCCAGAGACAATGCTTCAGGATTACGCACCCCGATTAGTGTCATCTCTCAAAGCTCAACAAAGGATAGAGAAAGGATGTCAAGCATTCTTAGCCAGCATCAAGAACGTGGAAAGGGAGACGCCACTTAAGGATGGAGATGTTCGAGTTATACAAGAATTTCCAGAAGAATTTTTCGATGACTTGCCAGGATTGCCGCCAACTCGAGAGATAAACTTCACGATAGAATTAGTACCGGGGACCGAGCCTATCTCTAAAGCACCATACCGGATGGCACCTACGGAACTCAAGGAGTTAAACAAGAACTCTTAGACTTGGGTTTTATTAGGCCAAGCCATTCACCATGGGGGAGCTCTGGTACTATTCGTGAAGAAGAAGGACGGAAGTATGCGGATATGCATAGACTATCATGAGCTGAACAAAGTAACAATTAAGAACAAATACCCACTACCTCGGATTGATGATTTGTTTGATCAACTCCGAGGCGCGACTGTATTTTCTAAGATCGATTTACGGTCCGGGTATCATCAGCTCAAGGTAAAGGGAGAAGATATTCCTAAGACAGCCTTTAGGACTCGTTATGGACATTACGAGTTCTTGGTTATGTATTTTGGTCTTACTAACGCACCAGCCGCATTTATGGACTTAATGAATAGGGTCTTCAAGGATTACTCAGATAAATTCGTCGTTGTATTCATCGACGATATCTTAGTATACTCCAAGGATGAAGTAGAGCACGAGGAACACTTAAGGTTGATTTTGACGCAATTGAAGGAGCATAAACTTTACGCCAAGTTCAAGAAATGCGAATTTTGGCTTTCGCAAGTGGCGTTCCTCGGGCACATCATATCAAAAGACGGAGTTGCAGTGGATCCATCGAAGGTAGAGGCCGTGAAGGATTGGCCTAGGCCAAGGAACGCGTCAGAAGTAAGAAGCTTCTTAGGGCTAGCAGGTTATTATAGAAAGGTTGTAGAGGGCTTTTCTAAGATAGCCACTCCACTCACCAACCTGACCCGAAAGCAACAAAAGTTTAACTGGAACGATAAGTGTGAAGAAAGCTTCCAGTTGCTTAAGGACAAGCTTTGCTCAACACCAGTACTTAGTGTCCCAACACCCAACGACAAGTTCGTTGTCTAATGCGATGCATCAAAGTTAGGATTGGGATGCGTACTGATGCAAAATGATAAGGTGATAGCCTACGCCTCACGTCAGTTGAAGGAGTATGAGCAACGCTATCCAACTCATGATATGGAGTTGGCAGCGGTGGTCTTTGCGTTAAAAATCTGGCGCCATTATCTTTATGGAGAACGGTGCGCACGGACCACAAAAGTTTAAAATACTTCTTTACACAGAAGGAGCTTAACATGAGGCAGCGCCGGTGGTTGGAGTTAGTAAAGGATTATGAATGCGAAATCCTATACCACCCAGGGAAGGCGAACGTAGTTGCCGATGCGCTTAGTAGGAAAAGCTATGGGAATTTAGCAGCCTTATCCGGAATTGAAAAGCCGCTACAGCAGGAGCTTATCAGTGTCGGAATAGAAGTGATTGTAGGCAAGCTGGCTAACGTGTCCATCCAATCGAATCTGCTAGAGGACATACGAATTGGTCAGGGACATGACGACACACTAGCAGCACACATGGATGCAGTCAGAGAAAGCAAGACTACAGATTTCTCAATATCCAGTCAAGGTTTATTGAGATATAAGGATCGGGTATGCATGCCAGACGATCAAAGTATTAAGAAGACGATACTAGAAGAAGCACACAATACCCCGTACTTAGTTCATCCAGGGTCTACCAAGATGACTCATGACCTCAAGGCAGTCTATTGGTGGCTAGGGATGAAGAAGGAGATAGCGGAGTATGTATATAAATGTCTGGTATGCCAACAAGTGAAAGCGGAGCATCAGCGGCCTGCAGGTTTATTGCAACCGCTTAGCATACCGGAATGGAAGTGGGACGATATAGCCATGGACTTCGTGACGGGTCTGCCAAAGACGAATAAGCAGCATGATTCCGCTTGGATAGTCATAGATAGACTAACCAAGTCGGCTCATTTTCTGCCTGTTAAGACTTCATATATGGCAGACCAACATGCAGACATCTACATCCAGGAGATTGTACGATTGCATGGAATCCCCAAGACGATAGTGCCAGATAGAGGATCAATATTTACGTCAAGATTTTGGAGAAGCTTACAGCAAGCTATGGGTACTAAGTTAAGCCTTAGTACAGCTTTCCATCCTCAGACCGATGGGCAGTCCGAGCGTACGATTCAGATTTTAGAGGATATGCTACGCGCATGTGTACTTGATTTCGGAGGATCATGGAACAAGTACCTACCACTGATCGAGTTCTCGTACAACAACAGCTACCAGTCGACGATCGGAATGGCACCTTATGAGTTGCTATATGGAAGAAGGTGTCGATCACCGTTGCACTGGGACGAGGTAGGAGAAAGGCAGCTTCTAAGGCCCGAAGCTGTTAGACAAGCTCAAGAAGCAGTAACACTTATTAGACAGCGTATGCTTACTGCTCAAAGCCGTCAGAAAAGCTATGCAGATACCAAGCGACGCGATGTGGAGTTCCAAGTTGGAGATCAAGTCTTCCTGAAGATATCTCCTATGAAAAGTGTCAAGCGGTTCGGAAAGAAAGGCAAGCTTAGTCCCCGATTCATAGGTCCTTTTAGATATTGGACAAAGTGGGACCAGTTGCATATAGACTAGCCTTACCGCCAGCACTAGCCGATAGTCACAACGTCTTCCACATCTCGATGCTACGCAAATATGTGTCAGACCCATCTCACGCCCTCAAGTACGATACAATAGCGCTCCAGAAAGACTTAAGTTACGAGGAACGACCGGTTAGCATCCTAGATAGAGGGATGAAGTAGTTACGGTCTAAGAGCTTTCCTATAGTCAAAGTCCTATGGAGCAATAGTTCTGAACGCGAGGCAACGTGGGAGTTGAGGGAGGACATGCAAGGCTGGTATCCGGAGTTATGTGATAAGTAAATTTCGAGGACGAAATTCTTTTTAGTAGGGGAGAATTGTAGAGTCCAAGAACTTTACTTAGCTAAGATAGATAATAGTATGATAGTATTTATAGCATTATCTTTGTTACTATGGATTTTTGGTTCAAACCGGGAATTATTTGGACACTCATAGTAGTACTTATAGATTTTCTAAGTTTAATCTATAGTTTAAGGATATTAAGTTTAACCTAAGGTTTTATTAATGTGACTGATATTAAGGATTATATTTATTATACTATAAGGTTTAGATATCAACCAATAGGATTTTAAGCACATGTTATGAATGGTAATTAAGGATTAAGTATTTTGGAGGATTAAATTAAATAAGGGTAAAGTTTGAATGATATAGGGTCAGTCAGTAGCTTTGAATACGTTAAAGGCTTAGTCAAGGCTGTTTACTCCATTCAAACTTAGCTAAAAATGTGTAATTTCGTGTTTAAATATTCAGCATGTGCCGATATATCGCAGCTATAGGGGGCGATATATCGCAGCACGTAGATACGGAAAACACGAATCGATGCACGGTCGCCTCGGGAACAGTGGTCCAGGCGATATATCGCCTATAGGGGCGATATATCGCCTCCACCAGCATGTTTTCAAACACTTTTGAATTCTTTTCCTTTCAGCCATTCAAACTCCTTCAACAGTCCAGCATCTTTTGAACGAGTCTTCAGCCTCTGCTGAACGATTATTCAAATGATTTTCACCTAAAAAGCCATTATTTTTATTCAAGTAAAATCAAGATACTTTCATTCCCAAACTCTATAAATAGGACCTAGTACCCAGCCATTATTCACCTTTTACTCTAAGTTCAGAAGCTGCAAGTGCTAGGAGAGTGTGAGAGTTAAACACCTGGGTTTGGGAAATCATAAGCTTAAACATCATAAGCTTATCAAACACTTTGGGAAGTGAGGTTCTATAGTATTTCGGTTGTGGTTAGATTGGTCTTGCAAGTATTTGAGGTAACCAAAACTCTAGTTCATTTCTGTATTATGTTATTTTCTTCCTCATAGTCTTCTACTCAATCTCTAACCTTAATCTTTATTTTGGTTAGGGAATCCAAGTTCTTAAGCACATAAGTTGTGGTAAGCATGTTTCTCAAATGGTTTAGTCTTCCCATTTCCTTTTCATCTCTTTCCTTCTTTCAACTCACTCATGTTTATTATGGTTTTAGGAGTGTTCCAAAAGTCCCAACTCGATCCATTATATCCCGGTAACTTTGGTAAGGAAAATAGGCTAGAATCAATATGTTATATGCTTATGTTATCTTATGTTTTATGTTATTAAATGTGTTATGATATGTATGCATGTATGTTTGTAGGCTTGGGCATATGACCCATATGACTAACAAGACCCCAAATGGGTTATGGGCATATGACCTACTTAGCTAGTAGGACCCCACTAATCCCATGGGCATAAGCTTGTTTAGTCTATGGGACCCCAAGTAATAATGGCCATTATAATAAGTGTATTATGTGTTATGATATGTGTTTACGTTCATTATGAAATTTATGTGTATGACTATGTGTTAGATTTTCCTTGCTGGGCATTAGGCTCATTCCTTTCTGTTTTATGTGCAGGAAATAAGCTTTAGAGGCGGAAAGATTCGTGACGCTTAGAGGATGTGTATCGATGGTGAATGGAGTCAAGGGGCCGAGCGTTATTCGATTCGAGGATGTAGTCTTGTTTATGTTTTTATGGTTTTAAATGTATTTTCCGCATTTTCTATGTAACTCTTTTCACTTAAGTTATTTTTGTTTTAAAGACAATGGGTACCCATATCCTACTTATTTTTATGAAAGAAACCTTTGTTTCTGCAAGTTTATAATAAATTATGGTATTTTCGCAAATGTATGTTTTAGTAAGAATTTGTATGTATAGTTCGATAATGGTCCAAGAGTCTAGATTAGTGGGTCATTACACTTTAATTCCCAGCAACGCTCTAGTCATTAAATCACCCCGAGACTCACCCCAAGCCTCGAACTTAATCCCGTTATGACTAAACCGCTACTTAATATTCAAAGATCATCTCATGCCGAATAGCTCGAACAAATCCACATTATAATGTGGCCTCAACAATATATCACCGATATACATACAAATATACAATTACGCCCTCAACGGGCCAAATTACCAAAATACCCCTGATAATCAAATGTGGACTCACATGCATGCATTTAACATCATATTATAATATAATTCACATAAACATGCATATAATTTAGTGGCATAATAAATCAATTATGGCCCTCCCAGCCTACTAATCCAACCATTAAACCACATTAGGCATTTCGGGGCATTACAAAACTGCATTTATTGATTATATAAAAGGACTTCAAGAGAAAACGCTGTAAATATAATTCTATAAATACTTAGAGTTCAATTCTATATTTATAGTGGAGTAATCATGGAATTAATAAATAAGATTATTGGATTAAAGAGTTTAATTAATAACCTGGTTTATTGGAGTTTCGTATTATAGATCCATAGTCTGTTTTACACTGTCAAGGGTAAGGATGTCAAAAGAAAGATTTGTAGAGATAATGACTTAATTGCAAAGGAATTAATTTTTCAGGGCAAGAAATTAATTATGTGATAGTTATGGGAAATTAATTAATTATGAATTAACTAATTATTTAACTATATATTTTTTATTTTGAAAAACTATAGGTTGAAATTAATATTAATCTTTTTTGGATTAATATATAGAAAGATAATAATAAATATCCTATTTAGAATATGATATTTATTTATTTATTTAAAATATATATTTTAAGATAAAGTTAATTTTGAATTAATTGTATTTATGTTGGGATAAATATATTGTCTTAAAAGTTGATTAAACAAACAAATGAGAAAATTAAGAAAACTCTAATATTTGGGACGACACACTCACTGTGCAGTGAGTGTGGCACCACACACAGGGATTCTCCAATCTCTGGGATTTGAATTTTGAATTTCAAATTATTTCTTTAATCAATTATTTAATTATTTCTTTTTAAATATGATTTAAATTAAATAATTATAACATATCAATTTTAATTTTAATTCTATTTTTAATAAAATAAAGATTAATTAATTAGAATAATTATCTTTATCAAAACTGATAGAGTGGTACTTTCAGAGAGATGATTTTTTATGTGATTAAAAAATAGACTCTTTCTTTGAGACAAAAGCGATAGTTTTCCAAAACCTGAAAACTGTTCAATTCCACTTCTCTCAATCAAACCTCTCTATATCTGATGTGTTGAGTACAGCTAGAGAGTCATAAATCAACATTTTGAATCTTGCGTGCCCACACACTTCCTTGTGTGTTTGAGGATTGGTTTGGAAGATTAAGGTGTGAGCTTTCAGAACTTGGATAGGAAGATCATTGATTTTATACAAAAAGAATCGAGGACACTTGATAGACTACAAGAGGTAATCTCTAATCTGATTGTGATTTAATATATATATATGTGTGTATGATCTTGGCTGGTATTAATAATTATTAAAAAGGGTTCATTCCCCACTATGTATCTTTGATTTGGTCTTTTAATACCAACACATTACATATCATATAGAAACCTATGCGCGCACTACACACATAATGGGGAGAGATAACTACGAGAAAGCACTGGGTCCTCAGCGACCACTTTGGTCAAAACTATGGCAACCTTTGTCCATCTTTACCTTTCCAGCTTCATGCCCTAAAATGTTAGCATATAACATGTACATAAACAACCAACACATTCAAGCCTCATAAATGCTAATTTGATCCTAATTTCTCAATCACCATTAATGTCCATGATCTTCTCTCAATCAATTCTAATCAAGACCATTGATTACCCTAATCACCTCTACCATGGTCTTCTCTTGGATTGATTTCCATAATTTGCAAAAATGGCACCTATTCTTCATTTTATACCATGTTCATCAATCACCAAGATAAATCAAGTCTAATCACCATAAATTTTGAAATTCTCTAGTAATTACTTTTTCAAATCCACAATCAATCAACCTTAAGATGATAATCACTCATAATGATCATCTTTTCCAAATATGGTAACTCTCATAATATCTTTAATGCTTATCCATTCCAATCATGGCAACTATCCATTATTCTCTTGAAATCACACTTTATGATCATCCATTCCAAAAATAAAAACTATTCATTAATCTCTTGTCCATGATCAACACTACATTCGTCTTTCCTTCTTAGTCATTTCAGCATGCACATTATTTCTCACAAAAAAACAAAAACAAATCTAAAAGAAATAACTCAAGCATCATTATAATTAGAAAAAACGCTATATAACAAGTATTATTCTAGTTATGCCATAAACATATAAATAAATAAATAATTACAACAAAATAATATCTTCTGGATATTACAACCTTTTAAACATACATTTTTGGATCCAAAACATACATTAATTTCTCAGTGCCAGGCAACATGTCGCCTGTTGTAGCCATTAATGGTTTAACGACTACATGCAACATGTCTTCATCCATCTACCTAAGATGTCCAAAATTTCCCTTAAACACCTTCAAATGACTCCAAACTTTTAGGGGATGCTTGGATATCGCATTGTATCATTTTAGACCCAAAAATGTCAATTGTAGATGCCTACAACAAAAACTTATACTTTCACTTCATTTTAAGTGAAGTGGTTAAGTGTTTTATACTACCTTGTGTATGAATACTTAACCATTATATTTAACCAATCTCAACATCATGTCTTAGCTTGGTCCATGAAAAATGCTAGTTTTGCAAGAGAATGAGGTAGCTTATTACAACTTCTTGGACAATAAACAAAAGAGATAGTGGAAAAGTCATTTCTTAACATTTCAATATCTGCAAGAATTATTAGGATTATTTTTATATTTTATTTTTATATCTTAGGTCCTTTTGTTAGATTATTTCTGTTGTAATTGTTATCCTCTGTTATTAGGTTCTGTTATATTTGTTAGGGAGTTAGTTTAGAATTTATTCTTTTCTTGATTATTTGTATTCAGCCTTGGTCTATAAATACGAGGTCTGCCTATTGTTATTTGTTCAAGCAATTTTTAATAAAAGTAAAATCGATTTATTCTTACTCAATACACTTTGTAATAGTTAGTTTAGCTTATACACGATCTTTATTTATTTTCATGTATATCTAATATTAAACAAATTAATACGAGATAGCCTAAAACATGTTACTAAAATTGAATTCAAAGAGAAACAAAGAATAGAATACTTACAGTATAAGCAGTGGAATTAAAGATTCATTCCTTCAGTTTCTCTAACTCTTGTATCCTCTCTGTCGCAGAGTATTATCAAGAAACTGAACTGATCTTCTATTTTCTTCACAATCTTCCAATGTATCCTTAGAACCACCTAGACTAGTGTGGGAAATTCTCAACACGTGAGATAGATATAGAGAGAAGAAGAGAAAATAACAAAGAGGCTTAGAAAAGGACTTGTGTTTAGATAGAATCTAAAACTATCAGAAAATATAACTTGTGACTTATGTTTTGACTTCTCTCTAAGCACTCATTTTATAGACTCAATTAGGCCATTTAATTTAATTTAAAAATCAATAAAATAATAGTCATTTTAAGGCCCTTGGTCGAAATTATCATGGGCTTTAGGCCCGTGAAATTTCCCATTTGATTATAAGCCCATTGGACTTAAAATCAAGGCCTGTATTATTTTCTATCAATTTAATTAATTAAATAATTATTTAAATCCTTTATCAAATTAATTATTTATAATTTGAACCTTGACTTAAACTTATTTATTGATTTAGATACCAATTTATCTTAATTAATAAATCTGCCATAATTTCTCTTTTCTTCTCAAAATTACACAACTCTGTGAAACTATCCAAAATTGACCTGGTCAACTTTGATAATTAAATCAATTAATTAAGACTATCTAGATGATTTTATCCAAGGTACAATGGGGATCATGGGCCTATGAAATCAAGCTCCAATAAGTTATCATAAATCTAACAAATAAATTTACTAACTTATTAATTCCTCGTGACTCCACTATAGACTCGGAATTGCACTCTTGAATTCATAGAATGCTCTATAAAAAATATAGATACACTATTAATTATCCATTGTTACAACCATAATTGTCACTCAATCCTCTATGGACGGTCTACAATGAGATAGGACTAAAATATTGTTCTACCCCTCATTGTATTTTATCCTTAAAACACTTGGTTCCTTGTAAATGATATTTCAGTAAACTAATTTAATTACTGAAATGAGATCTCTATCATTTAACACCTTGAACCAAACTAAAAGGAAACCATCGTTTAACTTCTTCATCAGAAGCTATAGATGTTCATATCTATGATTAACACTCCCATTCAATTATACTACCGAGTTCCCAAGATGTAAGTATGGGCTAGTCCGTAGGGTAAGTTGGTAACGAACAAGTCAAAGAACTCAAATAATACAATCAGTTAGAATACTAACCACTCAGAATTGAGATTGAATTGACCTATGGCCAACTATATGATATGACTAGAATAGATAATAATGGTATGTTTACTTATCTTATCAACTCTCAATATCGGTCCACTCCGATGTAACAAATACATCCGATCTTATCTACTTTGCTAATATTCTAGAAAGAACATAACACTGTAATGTGTAAGTAGATCATATCGTAGATTGGCAAGTCAGTGTAAATCCTGTGCACTGACTAATCTTAGGACTAACTTATTTTGAACATATAATCATATTTATATTCCACTGTGATGACGTCACTATAAATAAAATTAGCTATATGCTCGGGATTTAATAGAAGTATATATTAAACAAATAATCATGAAAATAAAACATGTGAGCAAAGTGATTGACCAAGTCAAAAAATGATTTCTATCCTTTTATTGATAATAAAATGAGATTACAAAGATTTGGGTTTTAATTAGGGCATAAAACCCCAACAAACTCCCACTTGCACTGAAACTAATGCCTTAATTCTACTAATCCCATCTCCTTGATATGCTTATCAAATGTAGCTTCTGGTAGTGTCTTTGTAAATGGATCCGCAAGATTGTCTTCAGTTGCAATCTTCATAACCTTCACATCTCCCCTGGCCACTTATTCTAGATTAATGTGATACTTCCTTTCTATATGCTTACTCCTCTTGTGACTTCGAGGTTCTTTCTAGTTGGCTATCGCTCATGTATTGTCACTAAACAACACAAGCGGTTTATCCATTTCTGGAATAACACCAACATCCGAATAGAACTTCTTTCGCCAGACTATTTCCTTAGCTGCTTCTAACGCGGCTATGTACTCAGCCTCCATGGTGGAATCTAAGATTGCAGACTGCTTTACACTTCTCCAAATCACAGTTCCACCCCCAAGAGTAAACACCATTCCAGAAGTAAACTTCCTGTCATTGACATCAGTCTGAAAATCTGAATCAGTGTAGCCTACAGGGTTCAGAACACCACCCTTGTAGACTAGCATATAATCCCTAGTCCGTCTCAAATACTTCAGGATATGCTTAACTGTTATCCAATGTTCCGGTCCTGGGTTTGACTGATACCTGCTCACTACTCCCACTGCATAGCAGATATCTGGTCTAGTACACAACATGGCATACATCAAATTTCAAACTGCAGATGCGTAAGGAACTTTTCTCATTGCATCTTCCTCTTCAAGAGTTTGGGGAGACTGCTTCTTTGAAAGATGAAGTCCATGGCGGGACGATAGATGCCATTTCTTGGAATTTGTCATTAAGAAATGTTCAAGCACTTTATCAATGTACGCTGCTTGAGATAGAGCTAAAAGTTTGTTCTTTCTATCCCTGATGATCTGGATACCTAGAACATAACTTGCTTCACCCAAATCCTTCATTTGGAATTGAGTGCTCAGCCAATTCTTCACATCTGATGATTTCTTAACATTGTTTCCAATTAGTAAGATATCATCTACATAAAGAACCAGGAATACCACTATTTGATTTGCCTTCAGTTGGTAAACACAGGGCTCATCAATATTTTGTTCAAAGCCATAGGTTTTGATTATTTCATCAAACCTAAGATTCCAGGAACGAGAAGCTTGCTTAAGTCCATAGATGGGCCTATTCAACTTGCAAACTTTTCCTTCCTGTCCAAATACTTTAAATCCTTCTGGTTGATCTATATAAAAGAACTTCGTCAAGCTTTCCATTAAGAAAAGCTGTCTTGACGTCCATTTTCCAGATCTCATAGTCAAGAGCGGCTGTTATGGATAGGAGGATGCGAATGGATTTGAGCATGGCTACCGGACTAAAAGTTTCCTCATAGTCCACGCCTTCTCTTTGGGTATAACCCTTTGCCACTGATCGAGCTTTATAAGTCTCGATATTTCCATCAACACCTCATTTCTTCTTGTAGATCCACTTGCACCCAATGGCCCTAAAGTCACTAGGTGCTTCCACAAGATCCCAAACGGAATTTGAGTACATGGACTCCATTTCCTGTTTCATGGCTTCGAGCCATAGTTCCTTTTAAGGGCTAGCCATTTCCTGTTTGAAAGACAATTGATCATCATCACTAGTGTCACCAACAACCATATTGGTTTCACCATCCAAACCATAGCAAACTGGGTTCCTAGAAACCCTCCCACTATGACGAGGCTCCGTGACTGTTTGCTCAAGCACAGTGGTACTTTCTTCATTTAAACCGACTTGCGTCGGTTAGACGTGAAGAGTGGGAATTTCATCATCAACTCACGTTGATGACGATGGAACATTGTTTGGAGTCAATTCTTTAACCATCTCCCTAAAACTACTTTGCTATGAGGTTTAAAGTTCTGGACATAGTCATTTTCCAGAAAAGTAGCATTTGTAGAAGTAAACACTTTCTTTTCTGAATGACTATAGAAAAGTCCACCCCGAGTACCTTTAGGATAGCCAACAAACATGCAAACTTCAGTTCGCGATTCTAGCTTTCCCTCCTTTTTCCTCAGGACGTGAGTGGGACACCCCCAGATTCTATAATGGCATAAACTAGGTTCACGACCATTTCAGCATTCTAAAGGTGTTTTGGGGATTGATTTTGACGGCATGGCATTGAGAATGTCATTCGTGGTTTCAATTGCATGTCCCCAGAACAAAGTTGGTAGAGTTGAGTAACTAAGCATGCATCTAACCATTTCCAATAAAGTTCTGTTTCGGCGTTCTGCTGCACCATTTTGTTGCGAAGTACCTGGGGCAGTAAGTTGTGATAAAATCCCAAGTTCAGTTAAATGATCTTGGAACTGCATATCTAAATATTCTCCACCCCTATCAGATCGGAAGATCTTTAACGTTTTACTTAATTGATTCTGAGCCATTGCTAGGAATTCCTGAAACTTTGAAAATGTTTCTGATTTCCTATGCATTAGGTAAAGACATGAGTATCTAGAGTAATCGTCAATGAAAGTGACAAAATACTCAAAACCACCCCTAGCTTGTACATTCAAAGGTCCACAAACATATTAATGCACAAGACCAAGTGGTTCTTTGGCCCTATCACCCTTTTCATAGAATGGATGCTTGGTCAGTTTTCCTTCTAGACAAGATTCACAGATAGGTAATTCACCTAAGGTGAGTTCCCTCAAAGGTCTGTCCTTTGTAAGTCTTTGAATCCTATCATAGCCGATGTGACCTAGTCTCAAGTTCCACAAATACGTCATATTATTGTTATCGGTCTTCTGACGTTTATTGGTCCTAGGTTTAGCTACTTTGAATAAATCATTATTAAGAGCGAGGGGTTCATTAGGTCACAGAATATAAAGCCTATTTTCCAAACATGCAATACAAAATTGTGATCCATTGAAAGAAATGGATATATTAAAACTTGTGAAAGTCATAACAAATCGTTCTAATTGCAACATGGAAACTGAAATTAAATTTCTACTAAAATCTGGAATAAAAAATACATCTTTTAAAATTAAAAATGTATTTCTGAACTTCAAACAAGCTCTTCCTCTAGCTTGGGCCGCAACAAACGCTCTGTTCCCAACTCTAAGCTTTAAGCCGCCTTCGCTCACTTCCTCCCATGATTCAAGAAGCTGTAAAGAGTTACAAATATGGTTAGTAGATCCAGAATTAATAATCCAAACAGAGTTATCATTCTCTAAAACACATGTTTCCAAGATAAATGAACTATAATCATTACCTTTGTTTTTATCTGCTAGAAACTTGGGGCAATCTTGTTTCCAATGCCCCTTCTCTTTGTAGTGAAAACATTTACCTTTACCTTTCTTGTTTTTCTTGTTTTTTCCCTTAGGCATCTGTGCACTTGGTTGTGCCCTCGCCTTTGCAGGCTTGGGGTTGTTGTTTTGTCCACCTTTCCTCTTGTTTCCATCTTTCAAAGACGAAGCTGGGTTAGCTTCAGCCTTAGCTAGATCAACAGCAACATCAGTATTCTTATTTTCTCCTCCTTTACTAGGTCCACCCTGTTGGGGTTTTATGCCCTAATTAAAACCCAGGTTCTATGTAATCTCATTTTATTATCAATAAAGGAATAGAAATCATTTTTTGACTTGGTCAATCACTTTGCTCACATGTTTTATTTTCATGATTATTTGTTTAATATAAACTTCTATTAAATCCCGAGCATATAGCTAATCTTATTTATAGTGACGTAATCACAGTGGAATATAAATATGATTATATGTTCAAAATAAGTTAGTCCTAAGATTAGTCAGTGCATAGGATTTACACTGACTTGCCAATCTACGATATGATCTACTTACACATTACAGTGTTATGTTCTTTCCAGAACATTAGCAAAGTAGATAAGATCGGATGTATTTGTTACATCGGACTAGACCGATATTGACAGTTGATAAGATAAGTAAACATACTGTTATTATCTATTCTAGTCATATCATATAGTTGACCATTGTTGAGTCTAGTTCTTGTCATGTTTAGGTGATGTTTTAAGTAGTCTTTTATTTCGTTTTTCTTTCATATAGTGCGGGTTTATGCTTTGTTTGTTTGTCTTTGTGAATATCAGAAAGAATTGAGCACTTGGAGGAAAATGGGAAAGAAAGGGAAGAAATAACCAAGTTTTTCAACATATTTTGAGAAATAATGGATCTCAGCATAATTTGGAAGTGTTGGTGAATTTTTGGGATGAAAACTTGAAAATTTGAGAAATCCCTTAAGAGCCACGGCATGAGCAAAGTAGAGTCGCGGCTAGGTGGTGAAACAGAACCACTTTTTTGAAGGAGATCCTCGGGCCGCGGCATGGCTATAGAAGGCCGCGGCATAGATGGGCATCAACCCAGAATTCTTTGACACGGGCCGCGGCATGGTGCATGTAGAGCCGCGGCCCGCCTCTTTTAAAAATTAAAGCCTAGGTTTTTATAAGGCGAAAAAAAAAGAGAAGAAAAGGGACGTACGGACTGGGAAGAGGTTCTTGCTTGAAGGCTGAAGGCTTGGAGTATTTTTACATGTTTTTCTTCTTCTTCCTGATGTTATCTTTAATTTTTGTTGTGATTAGCATTATGATTATGAACTAATTTTCTGTTTAGGATGTTTAATTGAATCACTTGAACCCCTATTATGAACTAATGCAATTTCAATTCTCTTCTTCTTCAATCTTATTCAATTCCATATAACTTGTTCTTATAGACTGATTATTGATTGGCCATCTATAGTCAGACATACATGTTTTTAAGTCAAAATCTGAGAAATGAGATTTAAATCTGTTGTGGTTATATTGGACATAATTCTAATTTAGAACGAAAGTATCTGAATTAATTGTGTAACTGTTTATTAAGTTGTCAAGATTAATGCTACCTTTGTGGTTCAATTTACCATAGAAATATAGGAAATTGTCACCTAGGTTGAGTTTATAATTCATAGTATGATTATAGGCTGCTATATCAACTTGTTAATTGAATTAGGTAAAAAGAAGAAGAACTCATACTTTGCATTAGGGAATAATAGGAAGGATAGTTGATGAGATTAAATATCCTAATTGTTTCTTCAGTGGTTAAATTAAAAGTTTTACTATTAGTTGTTATTCCATTTAATTTTCAATTGTTGTTTCTGCACTTTATAGTTTCTTTTGCTGTGTTTACAAAAATCAAGAATTTTAATTTATCAAATAGAAAGAGAAATTAATTGACTGGTAATTGATAAATCAGTCCTTGAGGACGATACTTGGTTTTTACCATTTTATTACAAATTGCGACTGTGTGCACTTGCATAGCAAAAATATCGCAACAACCATAGGTCAATTCAATCTTAATTCTGAGTGGTTAGTATTCTAACTGATTGTATTATTTGAGTTCTTTGACTTGTTCTTTACCAGCTTACCCTACGAACTAGCCCATACTTACATCTTTGGAACTCGGTAGTATAATTGAGTGGGAGTGTTAATCATAGATATGAACATCTATAGCTTCTGATGAAGAAGTGAAACGATGGTTTCCTTGTAGTTTGGTTCAAGGTGTTAAATGATAGAGATCTCATTTCAGTAATTAAATTAGTTTACTGAAATATCATTTACAAGGAACTAAGTGTTTTAAGGATAAAATACAATGAGGGGTAAAACAGTATTTTAGTCCTATCTCATTGTAGACCGTCTATAGAGGATTGAGTGACAATTATGGTTGTAACAATGGATAATTAATAGTGTATCTATATTTTTTATAGAGCGTTCTATGAATTCAAGAGTGCAATTCCGAGTCTATAGTGGAGTCACGAGGAATTAATAAGTCAGTAAATTTATTTGTTAGATTTATGGTAACTTATTGGAGCTTGATTTAATAGGCCCATGATCCCCATTGTACCTTGGATAAAATCATCTAGATAGTCTCAATTAATTGATTTAATCATCAATTAGAATTATCAAAGTTGACCAGGTCAATTTTGGATAGTTTCACAGAGTTGTATAATTTTTAGAAGAAAAGAGAAATCATGGCAGATTTATTAATTAAGATAAATTGGTATCTAAATTAATAAATAAGTTTAAATCAAGGTTCAATTTATAAATAATTAATTTGATAAAGGATTTAAATAATTATTTAATTAATTAAATCAATAGAAAATAATACAGGCCTTGATTTTAAGTCCAATGGACTTATAATCCAATGGGAAATTTCACGGGCCTATAACCCATGATAATTTCGACCTAAGGCTTCAAAATGGCTATTATTTTATTGATTTTTTTAATTAAATTAAATGGCCTAATTGAGTCTATAAAAGGAGTGCTTAGAGAGAAGTTAAAACATAAGTTTGATAAGTCACAAGTCAGATTTTCTGATAGTTTTAGATTCTCTCTAAACACAAGTCATTTGCAAAGCCTCTTTGTTATTTTCTTTTCTTCTCTCTATATCTATCTCATGTGTTGAGAATTTCCCACACTAGTCTAGGTGGTTCTAAGGATACATTGGAAGATTGTGAAGAAAATAGAAGATCGGTTCAGTTTCTTGATAATACTCTGCGACAGAGAGGATACAAGAGTTAGAGAAACTGAAGGAAGGACTCTTTAATTCCGCTGCGTATACTGTAAGTGTTATACCCAAAAAATAGGAAGGTGCATTCTAGGAGAGTTAAGGGGAATGGTCCTAGGAGACCCCAAGGAGGATGTGGTCCTAGGAGATCCCAAGGGTGTGTAGGAGGTAAGCCTCCCAATGTTGTAACGACCCAAATTCACTAATAAGGCTTAAGGGCCTTGATTAGTGTGCCGGGAGGGCAAGATGGGAATTATGTGTGATTATTATGATTAAGATGTATGATTATGATTTTAAGCATGTTATATGACTATGTGAATTATATTATGTGATAATTATGATATGTGAATTGTACTGTGTGGGTGCTGTGATACAAACGTGATGCACGTGCCAAGACGGTCCTAGGAAACTAGATAAAGGTAACTGGTGAATTGGTAACCTGTGTAACCATTAGTAACTATAGAAAGTAACAGGTTTCTTTGGGAAAGTGGTAGAATTGCAAAGTTAGGGAAAGGACAAATAAGCCCTTGAGGTCTAGTTAGTAAGTGATATTAATGGAGGGTTAAAATGGTAATTTGGTAGTAAATAGATGAGTTTGAGCTGAGGGAATAACATATACGTATAATGTTTTGGAGAGGGGTTTATGCTGAATGGTGGAAACCTAGAATTAGAATAAAAAGGAGATAGAAAGGAGAAGCAGAAATCTAGACTCTTGGAAGGAGAATCAAGGGATGTCTGAAGTTATCAACCAAGTTTAGGCCAAGAAAACTCAGAGGTAAGATTTTGATTATGCTATATCCAAGTTTTAAGTCTGAATTTTAGTTAAGGAAGGTGAATTGAGATAAGTTGGTGGCTGGTTTTATGTAATTTCAGAATTTGGAAACCAAGGGGGAAGAAGGTCAAGAGCTGGAGGTTGAACCTATCACTTAAGGTAAGGTCTCTGTATGTTTATTAGATTTGTTTTGTTAAGGTTTAGGGAGTTTGAAGTGTGGGTTGTGCTTGAATTCAAGCTGTGCATAACTTTTCTGGTTTGAGTTGTCAAGTGGGAATTCAAGAGTGAATTTTAGGATTGAAGGTGTGAGTGAGCTTAGGCATGATGTCTTTAGGTTGTTGTGAGGTTTGTTAGGGGTTTAGAGTTGGTTTTGGGACTTAGGATAGAGTTTGGGGTGAATTGGTGAGGTTGGAGCTCGGGAAAATGCGAAGGAAAACCCAGAAATCTGGGTCTGCGATGGTGTGCCGCGGCACGGCTTTTGCTTGTCGCGGCCTAGGGGTCTCTGGAGGTGGGTGCCGCGGCACAAGGAATGTGGTGCCGCGGCACAAGGCAAATTTCAGGGAGTGATATTTTGCAATTTTTGACCTTTGCTCCGGGGGTTCGGGGGATGTCTCCGGGATGTTGTTCTAGGGTTTTGGGGGTTCCAAGAGTGTGGATTAGGTACCGGGAAGGTAGTCTTGGATTGGTTAATGACAAGGAATATTATATTTGTGTTTGATTAGGACTTTGGAGAAGCTCGGAATAGGGGACCGTGTTTGTGGCTACGTGATATCGGAAACCAGCGAATTGAAAGGTAAGAACACTGCACCCGAATGTATGAATGTGATGGGACTAAGTGCTCCCGAGAATTGTTTTGTGTCATCGTTGGTATTATGCCAAGGGACACGTGTACGCGGTCTAAGAGTACCGTTCATGAATTTAGCGCATGGGACGCGAATTGGCCACTGGGAGCCAGAAACGAAAGGATAACAGAGGGAGCAGCTTGTGAGCGCTAGCCCTGGTTATCGTCTGTATATTGTGTTATGAGCTGATATGCTTTGTATATGAGATACTTGACTATTGATATACTTTGTATATGAGGTACTTGACTATTGATATGCTTAAGTTTATGAGATGCTATATGTAAGATTGACTTGACAGCTAAATGTGCATGCTCTATTATTGATGTGTGTTCTTGCTGGGCCTTGGCTCACGGGTGCTACGTGGTGCAGGTAAAGGCAAGGGCAAGTTGGACCAGGCCTGAGGTGGAGAGCTCCGAGGTGAAATGTACATAGCCAGCCGTTCGATCACCACGATCGAGGAGTGTGTCAGGACGGAGATCACCTAACTGCTCATTTTGCCTTAGTATGGCTGTTAATGTATATAAACTTTGTAATTTTTGTAGTATGGCTTTTAAACTGTCATTTTTGGGATCCCATGTACATAAACAATGTTTAGCAGTGAAAATGTATCTTTTGAGACCAAAACGCTTTTAACCCTAGTTCCTCTACTATTTCAATAACACGTTTTTATTTTAATGACTTGATTAGCGAGTCTGGCACTTTATAAACACACAGTGTAGCGGTCCTGGCTATCCAGGGCGTTACAAATGTTTTCTAAGTGTTGGCTCGAACGTGTCCAAGGTAAATAGCTAAGGAGGAGGAGTCTCATCCAAGAGAATGGAGACTTAGATTTTGATAAGGAGAGCCTATACAATGTTCGATCGGACATGTTTAGGAGATGCTAAAGGAGGTTGCCTCAATGTTGTCCAAGGTGAGGTTGCCTCAATGTTGTTCAAGGTGAGGTTGCCTCAATGTTGTCCAAGGTGAGGTTGCCTCAATGTTGTTCAAGGTGAGGTTGCCTCAATGTTGTTCAAGGTGAGGTTGCATCAATGTTGTCCAAGGTGAGGTGCCAAGGAGGTTGCCTCGGACCACCTTGGTCCGAGGAGAAGCCAAGGAGATTGGTTCAAGGAGGAACATGGCATGCTAGAGGAGAGTGCATGTTAGAGGAGAGAAGTGCATCTCCTACCACCATGCACGTTCAACCCACCAAAAACATGTCCTACCACCATGCATATCCTACCACCATGCATGTTCAACCAGCACTTGCATGGGTAGTGAGTAGGAGGTGGACCAACTAGCTAGAGGAGACTAAGTCAGACACAACTCCAACAACGTACACGGGAATCTCTCATTCTTCCCACAAATGGGGAGTTTGTTACATTTCGAATTTTGAATGTTTATTTGTAATATAAATGTAATAAATATAATAAAATATCCCTATTATAAGGGGATATCAGTTGAGGATCCCAGGCCTATAAATAGAGAGCTTATGGGATGAGAGAAGGGCTTCTTCTGCTTCTTCTTTCTAGAGAGAGAAAATTGGGTTTGTCTATTCTAGAGAGAGAAAGTGCTTAAATTAGAGAGAATACTTGTATTGTCACAATCTGTACTGAAGAAACTCAGTTGGCTCAGTCCATCTGATCTTGAGTATAGATTTATAAATCACAACTCTAAGTGGATTAGGCTATTACCGACAATCGGGGCTGAACCACTATAAAAATCTCTTGTGTGTTCTTTATTTTCTTTATTATACTGTTTGTGTCGTTTACATTCTCTTGAAGGCTTGTCGTAATTGACGTTCTCACGTCGTTGGCTAAAAACGCAGTCAACAGTAAGTATTCTATTCTTTGTTTCTCTTTGAATTCAATTTTAGAAACATGTTTTAGGCTATCTCGTATTAATTTGTTTAATATTAGATATACATGAAAATAAATAAAGATCATGTATAAGCTAATCCAACACACCCATGATAGGCTCAAAAGTCTGAAGCTCATTCATGAGCTGCGTCAGACCATAGTTGAGTTGATCACGAACGTGCAGACACGGTGCCATCCGAGAATTCACGGTGCCATCACGTACGTGTGGAGACGATGTTATCCAAACATTTACTGTGCTATCAAGAACATGCGGAGACGATGCTCGTTCTGGGGATTCCTCAATCATGACGAACTCGGAGTTGTCACCAATCAACTTTATGTTGATATTCTGCTTCCAATTAAGGAAGTTTTTCTAGTGAGTTTCTTCATCGAAAGTTGAGAAAGGATAGGAGTATACACAGACACTACTTAACTTAAAAATACAAATTATCAATAAAATAGAAATCAATCACATTTGCTCAATAAAACTTCTATTCACACAAATTTCAAGAAATAGCACAACATATACCAAAATATGTAAGATATGAGAAAAAATACCAAAAACAATCATATCTCTATTTCTTTAGGTTTTTAACTAATCTATGATATCCTTGTCCCGGTTGGCGAGAGTCAAAAATACCACTAGTTAAATAGAGTTGTAAACTCATTTAATAATGGACACCATTATTAACAACCTACTATTCGTTCAAAATAAGAAAACAAAATCTCTTATTTTATGAGCTAGACCCATGATTTCAATAACCATAGATTTAGTCCTAGTAGTCACCGTAGGGGTGAGTCTAGTAGAATTTTACCTATAATTATCTATCTTTCAAAATCTAACCTTGTCAAAATAACTAATGAACACCTTCCGTAGGGGGACGAATCAAAGCGCCTCAAGGCCCCATTAAGCTATTGACTATGTTAAACCAACAGTAGAGATCGAATAAAAATCTTAAAATAAGCTCATTATTGAAATAAAAAATAGTATTTTTATTATTTATTTTTATAAAATTAATGACTATGGTTTTCCAAAAAAAAAATTAAACAAATTAAATTTTTAAAACCAAAGTCCTATAATTTCCTATTAATTCTAAGGTGTCACATTGAAACAAATTCAATTAATTTAGAATTAATTTGTTGCTAATCAATATTTAGGTTTAACTAATATAATGAACCTAGACAATTAAGTCCAACTCAGGTAAATGAGCCTTAACAATTGGCTTGTATGGAGGAGGGCTGGGTCCAGTATGTCGTTCCCACTATAAATGTTCCCTATCTTCCATACAAGGTCCAACAGACAGGAATTTAAACCTTCGTTTTATTAATTGTTATTAATTGATTAGGCTCACTATAGTCATGCAAAGCAAATGGGCATTCACAAGTGGAATCACCCACAAGAGAGGAATTTAAACTTTACATTTTCTAATGGGCCCAAATAAAACCTATCATTTTATGAATATTTTATTTGGCAAAATACCATATATCTAACAAACATATGGGCCACTATATGCATCTAAGCCCAATTGCAAAAATACCACATATAGTGCAAACAGACATGTTATAATTGGATGGGCCTAATCATGTTACTATATGAGCAATTCTATGAATTTATGCAAAAATACCACAATTTATTTCATTTACAAAAATACCACAATTAATTATCTAGAATTTATCAAAAAATTCAAATTAATTAATTTTTTACAAAAAATAAGTCAATTTAAATGAAATTTATCAACAATTAACAATGGTTAATTTAAATTTCATTTATCAACAATCAACTTGGTTTTAGGTTAATTTGAAAAACAATATTAATTTAATTTAAATTAAATAGGATTTATCAAGAATTAACCAAAGTTAATTTAAATCTCATTTTAAAAAATTTATTAATTGGCTGAAAAAAATTATATTTTTCAAAATTTAACCAATTTTAAATTTTAAAATCAATATCTTAACTATTTTCCAAAAATATCTTGTGTTGTTATAACTATTAGCTAATATTTTAACCATTTAAAAAAATAAAATATAAATAATTATAACAACCCTAAAATATCTCAAAACAGTTAATCAAATTCAAATATCCATAAAAATATCTAACTAACAATATTCAAATTTCAAATAATTTAAATATTAAAAACTATAGAATAAAAAGATATTTATATTTTCAAAAATAAAAAACAAGGATTTATATGAAAATATATCAAATATTTCATATCTTAATTCTAATATTTTAATATATTAAAATATTTAAAATTAAGTTGTTAGTCTATTTTTAAATTTGAATTTGAATCTTTGTAGAAAATATATAATTATTTAAATCTCAACTAACAAAAATATCTTATTTTAAAAGAATATTTTTAAATACAAAATAAATCTGATATTTTTTGCTTTGACTATAAATAATATTTTTTCACAATTCTTAATTTTCTTTTTAAAAAAAAATTGATGAACAGTACCGTCCGTACGGTAACTGTTCACTGGCTGGGCTGCTGGGCTTGCGCGCGCGGGGTTGGGGTGCGCGCGCGCATGGGAGCGAGTGCAAAAAAAAATTTGAGCAATTTTTCAAACCAAAACCATTTTCTAATTAATTTTTAAAATATTTTACACAAAATAAAACATATATAAAAATTAATAGCATAGAAAACACAACAAAATAACCTAAAAATTGCTAAAATTCACATAAAATCAATATGTTTCATAAAAACATGACAACCATCCAATTATTCAAACATATCAAATAATTCAATTTTAAACATGTTCATGCATGAAAATAAAGATTACCAAAGGCTCTAAGGCCACTTGTTAGATTAGCTTATATAGGATCTTTATTTATTTTCATGTATATCTAATATTAAACAAATTAATACGAGATAGCCTAAAACATGTTTCTATAATTGAATTCAAAGAGAAACAAATAATAGAATACTTACAGTATACGCAGCGGAATTAAAGAGTCATTCCTTCAGTTTCTCTAACTCTTGTATCCTCTCTGTCGCAGAGTATTATCAAGAAACTGAATCAATCTTCTATTTTCTTCACAATCTTCCAATGTATCCTTAGAACCACCTAGACTAGTGTGGGCAATTCTCAACACTTGAGATAGATATAGAGAGAAGAAAAGAAAATAACAAAGAGGCTTAGAAAATGACTTGTGTTTAGAGAGAATCTAAAACTATCAGAAAATCTGACTTGTGACTTATCAAACTTATGTTTTGACTTCTCTCTAAGCACTCCTTTTATAGACTCAATTAGGTCATTTAATTTAATTAAAAAATTAATAAAATAATATAAATTTTAAATCCCTAGGTCGAAATTATCATGGGCTTTAGGCCCGTGAAATTTCTGATTATAAGCCCATTGGACTTAAAATCAAGGCATGTATTATTTTCTATCGATTTAATTAATTAAATAATTACTTAAATCCTTTATCAAATTAATTATTTATAATTTGAACCTTGATTTAAACTTATTTATAATCCTCATGGGACTACAAGAGTCTTACTCTCAAGTCCGTGACACCATCTTGCTCATGGACCTCCTGCCTTCTTTAAGTCGTGTTTATAATCTAGTCACCCAAGAAGAACACCAAAGAGGTGTTGGTGCCATCACATATTCTCAACCTGATCCTATGACAAACCCAAATATGGCTTTTGCTTTCTCTAATTCTAAACCAACCCCTCCAAAATCATATTCTACCCAATCTAAATCGTATCCTCCCAAGAAAGATAGACCATTTTATACTCATTGTAACATTCATGGCCACACCATAGAAAAATGGTACAAAATTCACGGGTACCCTCAAGGATACAACAAAAATTGACAACCCACATCAGCTTCAGCAAATCAGGTTCAAGCCAGTGATCAACCCAGCTCACAACCTCCTCCTACCCTATCTAATGGTGACAATACAACCTTCGTGCCTCAACTAAACCCAGCTCAGTACCAACAACTTCTCAATCTCCTTGCTACACAACACTCGGGTATGGTCTCCTCTAACACACACTCTTCATCCTCTAATGATGTCGCAGGTATAATTCTCTCCACCTCTACTACAAGTCTGCCATCTAATAATTTTTGTATTTTAGACTCCAGGGCTACTAGGCATATATGTGCTAATCCCTTACTTTTTCAGTCGTTTACAAATACTCAACCTACAAAACAGATATCACCTGATAACTCATCCATTTTTGGTCATCAAAGTGGTACTGTTGTTATTCACAATGACTTGATTCTTACTGAGGTTTTATTTGTTCCTACATTTAACTACAATATTATTTCCATAAGTAATTTGACTACCTCTCAAAAACTTTATGTTTCTTTTTGTTTTGATAACAATCACCAAGAGGATGATTGGCAAGGGCAGTTCCCACCAAGGTTTGTATGTTTTGGACATGACTCATCCAATTGTTTCCATTAATTCGGTTAGTGCAGAAACTTGGCATTGCAGGCTTGGCCATCTTTCTTCTACATGTTTAGATAGTCTCAGTAGTATTTTGAAATGTAATATTAGTCAACTACACACTAATAATACTTGCTATATTTTTCCAAAAGTCAAGCAAAGAGAGCTTCCATTTAATAATAAATCCAAATTTGCTGCCAATTTTTTTAATCTTATTCATTGTGATATTTGGGGTCCCCACCATACCCCTTCTCATTCTAACCATAGATTATTTCTCACTCTTGTATATGATAAGTTTCGGTTTACATGGATTTACCTTTTACACCGTAAATTTGATGTTCTCACTATTATTCCTAGATTTCTAATTACGATTGAGACTCAATTTCAAGCAAAAATAAAATACTTCATGTTTGATAATGCACCTGAATTAAAATGTACTTAATTATTTGCTCAAAAATGTATTTTGCACCAATTTTCGTGTGTTGAAACACCACAACAAAATGTTGCGGTTGAACGAAAACATCAGCATTTGCTTAATGTTGCCCGAGCTCTTTTCTTTCAATCTCACGCACCTATTACATTCTAGTCTGATTGTGTTTTATCTGCCACTTACATCATTAATAAAACCTACACTCCAAATTTACATAACATTTCCCCATATGAACTTTTACACAATGAGGTACCTGATTATAGTCATTTTAGATCATTTGGGTGTTTAGCTTTTGCTTCTACCTTAGTTGCACATAGAACTAAGTTTCAACCAAGAGCCAAAACTTGCATTTTTATTGGATATCCTCCTTGCATTAAAGGTTACAAACACTATGATATAAACACA
Source organism: Humulus lupulus (assembly GCF_963169125.1). Classification (NCBI taxonomy): domain Eukaryota; kingdom Viridiplantae; phylum Streptophyta; class Magnoliopsida; order Rosales; family Cannabaceae; genus Humulus; species Humulus lupulus. The sequence goes on from NC_084797.1 coordinate 48,069,387, forward strand.
AAAATATTTTTAATTTCTTGAAATGTTGTCTTTCATGAAAGTATTTTTCATTTTACCACTCTTAATGAGGCCCAATCATTCATGATCCTTTTCCTAACATAGTGCTGCCTTCATCATCTATTTCTAACACAAATGTACATGATTATGTCATTTCACCTACTCATATTCAAGATAATACTACTACTAACATTTCTAGTCCACAAGATTCTTCTCCTATTAACAATGAACAGGTTTTTCAAACCCCTCAACCTGTCGATACTACTGCTACCTCAACCTCACCAGCAAGAATAGTAGCTTAACCACCTATTCGAAGATCAACAAGATAGATCCATCCTCCAACTTACTTGAGAGATTTTAAGTGCAACTCTTCCACTCACATTATGCCCACCACTCCTTATCCAATACATAAATACATCCCATATTCTAAATTATCAAATTCTCATAGGAATTTTGATTTTGCAGTCACAACACATAATGAACCAACTACTTACAAAGACGCATCCATGGATAATACTTGGGTTCAAGCTATGCAAAATAAACTCCAAGCTTTGCAAATAACAATACTTGGATTCTCACTACACTGCCACAGCACAAGAAAGCTATTGGATGTAGATGGATCTACAAAATCAAATACAAAAGTTATGGCACCATTGAGCATTACAAAGCTCGTTTAGTGGCTAAAGGTTATTCTCAACAAGAAGGCCTTGATTTTTTTTGATACTTTCTCCCTCGTAGTTAAGATGGTTACAGTAAAGCTTTTTTTAGCTATTTTATAAATTAAGAAATGGCATACATTACAATTAGATATTAATAATGTATTTCTTAATGGTGATCTCAATGAAGAGGTATACATAAAATTACCTCAAGGCTTACTAACTAATTCTCATGTTTCTACAGGTCCCCCTCTTGTTTGCAAATTGCAAAAATCACTTTATGGACTTCGTCAATCTTCTCGTCAATGGTACACAAAGCTGTCTGAAGCTCTTATTAAAGATGGATTCAACCAATGTCAGGCTAATTACACACTTTTCACCAAAAGCGAAGGAGACTCCTTCATTGCTTTATTAGTGTACGTTGATGACATAATAATTACTGGTCCAACACTATATCATCTTCAACTTCTTCAATAGTCCATTCATGCTCAGTTCAAGCTCAAGGCTCTCGGCCAGCTCAAGTATTTTGTGGGTTTCAAAATAGCTAGATCTTCCTCTCGCCTATTTCTTTCTAAAAGAAAATACACCTTGCAGCTTCTTCAAGACACAAGGTATTTAGGATGCAAACATGTTGCTACCCCAATGGACCTTTGCAATAAACTAAATGCCACTTCTGGAGAACCTCTTCCTGATGCTTCTCCATACAGACGCCTCATTGGAAGACTGGTCTACCTCACTTTGTCCCGTCCAGACATAACCTTCGTTGTCCATTACCTAAGTCAGTTTGTTTTTTCTCCTCACATACCACACTTACAGGCATTGCATCATCTCCTTAGGTACTTAAAAGGAAATCCAGAACAAGGACTCTTAAACCCCAGTAACTCTTCTCTCAAACTTTGGGGTTTCTCTGATTTGAATTGGGCCCAACGTCCAATCTCTCGTCGATCCACAACAGGTTTCTGCATTTTTCTTGGTGACTGTCTTGTTTCTTGGCACTCTAAGAAACAACCAACCATTTCTAAAAGTTTTGCAGAAGTTGAATATCACGCCTTGGCTGCCACAGCTAGTGAAATTACATGGTTACAATATTTATTGCAAGCTTTCCACATCCCTCAAATAACTCCTGCATGATAAATTGTAAACAATATTATGAGCATTAAATCCATAAATCAGATTCAAAACAACATTATATGCTCATAGAACAATCCAAGAACACATTTTATTTAGAGCATTGAATTGAATATATAGAGATAAAACATACCTGGCATTGAGTCTCCAATGTTCATCTTTGAATCTCTCACGATCTACACAAAGATGATTAGAAAATAGCAATACAAGAGAGAACTTATGGAGAGCAACCCTTACCAAACCATATACCTATCTTCTCCCAACAACATATATGTTCTATATATATGTCTCGTATGCCTTCTTACCCTAAGGGGTATATAGGGCCTATTGGGCTTATATTATTAGATATGGTGGACTATGGTTTAATGGGCCAACCTATAGTCTTTAGGGTGCTACCATGTGCCTCAATTGCAATTAGATTAATATTGACCATCCCATTATGGTCTTTAACTATTCGTAGGCACTCTAGAAAATGATTGTGATAATGGAATTATGTTTGTAATTATATTAGTCCATATAGAATTCTAACATTCTCCCACTTGGACAATATAATCAAACCACCATAATGTTGTCCATCACAAAAAGACAGTCTAATAAATCATATATAATATCATATCGATAGGATACATATATTATTTATGATTCGGTCTTGAAGACATTCAAATACAATAACAATCATTAAACCAAACATGCATGTGGTACATCAATTTGAGACTATGCGCATTTGTCTCTTTTGTACCTATCACTTCGTCAAACAACAATATATATTCATATATATGACAACAATAATAAGAAGTGACTTCAAATATCATTATGCATGTTTCATAAATACAAGTCATAAGCATTCCACACAAAATACTAGCATGTTCAATACATAAAATAGCTCCCACTGAACTCAGTAATCTAGGCCCCTAGTAATCCCATACGGGTAATGTGTTCTGCAAACATACATATAGGTAAGCCTTTTGTTAGTGGATCTGCCAACATGCTAGCAGTAGGCGTGTACTCAATGGTAATGAGGGATTCAGCAACCTTCTCTTTAACGAAATAGTACTTAATATCAATATGCTTTGAGCGAGAAGTACTTCGAGTGTTCTTAGAGAAAGCTACAGCTGCGGAATTGTCACAGTACAATTTCAGCGGCCTCGAAATGGAGTTTACAACACCCAATGCTGAAATGAAATTCCACAACCATATTGCTTGACAAGTAGCCTCATAACATGCCATGTACTCTGCCTCCATCGTAGAGGAAGCTGTGAGAGTCTGCTTGACACTTTTCCACGAAACAGCTCCTCCAGCCATCATATAGATGTAGCCTGAAGTGGACTTTTTATCATCCACGCATCCTGCATAATTGGCATCACTGAACCCAACTATATCAAGAGTGTCAGCTCGCCGGTAAGTCAACATATGATCCTTGGTACCCTGAAGATACCTCATGACCTTCTTAGCTGCTTTCCAGTGACTAAGTCCAGGATCACTCAAGTATCTACCCAACACACCAACATCAAAAGCAATATCTGGGCGTGTGCATACTTAAGCATACATCAAGCTGCCTACAAGCGACGCATAAGGAATAATCTTCATTTCATCTCTCTCTTTATCATTTTGTGGACATTGGGCCTTTGAGAACTTATCACCCTTCACTGTTGGTGCCTTCTCAGGAGAACATGCATGCATGTTGAATCTTTTCAAGATCCGATCAATGTAAGTCTTATGAGACAAACGAAGAATACCATTAGCCCTATCCCGAAGAATCTGAATCCTAAGTACATAGGAAGCCTCACCAAGATCCTTCATATCAAAATGGCTAAACAAAAGTTGTTTTGTCTCAGACAATAGATCAGAATTATTAGATGCAAGCAGGATGTCGTCAACATACAATACTAGACAAATAAAGCTGCTCCCACTGACCTTCATGTATATACATTGATCTACTACATTCTCCTTGAAGCCATTTGCAGTGACAATCATATCGAACTTGAGATACCACTGCCTTGATGCTTGTTTAAGCCCATAGATAGACTTTTTGAGCTTGCAAACTATGTGTTCTTTGCCAGACTTCTCAAAACCAATAGGTTGAGTCATGTAAACATCTTCAAATAAATCTCCATTCAAGAAGGCAGTCCTCACATCCATTTGATTGAGTTCTAGATCAAAATGATCAACTATAGCCATAATGATTCGCAACGAATCTTTGGTGGAAACAGGTGAAAAGGTTTCTTTGAAATCAATACCTTCTCTATGGCTATAGCCTTTAGCCACAAGCCTAGCCTTATACCTTTCCACTTGCCCATTCGAGTCACGTTTGATCTTATACACCCATTTGCATCCAATGGGTCTACAACCTTTGGGTAATTCAACCAAATCCCAAACTTCATTTTGTGACATAGAATTCAACTCATCTTTCATTGCATCCATCCACAACACATATTGAGGACTATTCATAGCTTCTTGATAGGTAACTGGCTCAAAAGTGTCTCCCACATCAAACTCATGTTCCTGTAAATAGACAAGGTAGTCATTACGAATAGCAGACCTGCAGGTTCTCTGTGATCTTCTCACCATAGCTTCATCATCCCCAATATCAAGATTTTCACCTTGTTCTTGATTTTGAGGTTCATCATGAGTTTCTATCGGAATCTGTTCAATCACAGGGTCATCAATAGGAGCGAAAGCGACAGGTACAGGGACCAAAATGCGTTCTTACCTGAAAACAATTTCTCTTGACCCTTGACTTGAATCAAATTCATCCTCAAAATAGACAGCCCTATCTGATTCTATAACCCTGGTGGTGTGAGATGGGCAATAAAATCTGGAACCCCTTGATCCAATGTTGTAGCCCACAAAATAGCCACTAATGGTCTTCGGATCAAGTTTCTTAGACTGTGGATTATAGGGCCTCACTTCTGCTTTGCAACCCCAAACATGAAAATGACGCAAGCTTGGTTTCTTACTTGACCATAGCTCATAAGGCGTCTTTGGGACAGACTTGTTGGGCACTTGATTCAAGATATAAGCTGCAGTCTTTAATGCCTCACCCCATAAAAACTCTGGCAAACTAGAATGAATCAACATACATCGCACCATGTCAAGTAGAGTGCGATTTCTCCTTTCAGCAATTCCATTCTGTTGGGGTGTTCCTGGCATTGTATATCTTGCATCAATGCCACATTCCTGTAAGTATCTAGCGAAAGGCCCGGGGTTCCGTCCATTTTCATCATAACGTCCATAATACTCTCCACCTCTATCAAAATTAACTGCCTTGATCTTCTTCCCCTTTTGAAGCTCAACTTTCGTCTTGAAAATCTTAAACGCATCTAAAGATTCATATTTTTCACGAATGAGCTCAACATGGCCATACCAGGAAAAGTCATCAATGAAGGTGATAAAGTATTTATAACCACCCATAGCAGGCGGAACAAAAGGCCCACAAATATCAGTATGGATCAACTCCAACAATCGTGTGCACCTATCTGTTTTACTTCTTCTAACTTTGGCCGTTAACTTTCCTTTAATACAATCAACACAGGCAGTAAAATCTGAAAAATCTAGATCTTGAAGAACCCCATCTTTCACCAACCTTTGCATTCTATCTTTAGAGATATGGCCTAAACGTTTGTGCCACAACATAGAAGATTTTAAATCTAACCTTGCACGTTTAGAACCAACAACAGTATTAAGAGAAAAATTAGAAGCAACATCATGCAAATCAAGTTTATATAAATTTCCACATAAAGTTCCATTTCCAACCAAAAGAGAGTCACGATACAAAGTGAGTTTTCCAGTTCCAAAAAGAAAACTATATCCAAGCCTATCCAAAATAGATACAGAAATCAAATTCCTCCTAAAAGAGGGTATGTAAGCAACATCCTGTAACTCCAAAAAATGTCCTGTATTCAACTGCAATCTAACTGTCCCCAAAAATTCGATTTGGACTTTTGTATCATCTCCCATGTACACATTCTGCTCCAGACTACTCGGTCTTCTTCGACTTGTCACTGCCTGCAAGGAATTCGTAACATGAATTGTGGCTCCAGTATCTAACCACCAATAATTTGAGGGCACATCAATAATATTGGATTCTAAACAAACCATCACAAGACAATTACCTTTCTTCTCTAGGTGAGCTTTGAGCTTTTGACAATCAGCTTTCTTGTGCCCAAAGTTTTGACAAAAGTTGCATTTTCCCTTGAAAAGCTCATTCTTATGACCAGTAGAAGAAGAGACTGACTGTCCACTCCCTTTAGAATAATTGTTTTCTTCTTATGATGCTTTTGGTCCCTAGAGTTACTAGGAGTGAACTTTCTCTTGTGAGAATTATTGGGATTTGTCACCATGGAGATACTTCTTGCCCTTCCCTTTCTCATGTCCTCCTCTTCCTTGGCAAGAATAGCAGACATCTCCCCAACAGTCCATTGCTCCTTCTGAGCATTGTAGCTTGATCTGATTGAATCAAACTGAGACGGAATGTTCTCCATCACCAACCACACCATGTAATCCTCACCAAGGTCTATATCCATGGCCTTAAGTTTATGATAGTGGACCATGAGCTTGTCAATGTGAGCCCTAATGTCACCTGAACCATCGTAAACAGTGTGATGCAGCATGTTCAAGTGTTCATTCTTCTCATTCTTTGAGAATTTCTTATACTTTTCCTTAATGGCAGCAAGAAAATCCTTTGCATTTTCAGACTTGGGAATACTATCACGAATGGATTCGTCCATGTGATATCTCATAAGCATCAAGAAACAACGATTGGAGTGTTCCCAGTCCTCGTAAGATTTCTTAACCTTCTCAGTAGCATCATCAGCAGGCTTAGATGGTTCATCATTTCTCAAGGCCAAGTCCATTTTCATGAAGGTCAAGTTCATCGTGATATTTTCAATCCACTGCTTGTGGTTGGTTGCATTCAGCGTCAAGACGGCAGGAGATCTAGGAATGCTTACAGGTGACATTGAGAAACAAGAGCAATAACTATTAAATACATGTTATGATAAACCATGTCATTTGTGCTCTTTTCTCATCAATATATGATCGCAAAATAACAAATGATCATTATGTATGCTAGAGTTCTTAGACAAACATACAAAATAGAACTCATACACAGGTAAGAACAATCTATTAAACATTATAATCAAATACATTAATTTACTATCGAAAGGATAGATAAATTGTGATTCATAATGTTTAATAAATTTTCTTCACCATATTAAGCATCCTTACCAAGCAATTATTATCGATAGGATAATTAATTACTTATATAGATCTTAATGTGATTTTGGAGGAAAAAACACAAAATTTAAATAAATAATTATTTAAATATTCCTCTTTACTAAACAATTCACATGCTTATTCTTACGACAGGCAAGAAAATAAACAATAATTGTTGACAACATATAATAAGATTCATGCCACAAAAGATTAAATACAAATACAATTATGAATACAATTCATGGATTAATCCTGTGCATAAAAGTATATAAAATAGGGTATTAAAAATTGAGTGAAAATGGTGAAAAATTGCCCAAAATGGACCTTGCACCCGCCCCCACGCGCCCCTTTTCTTTTTTCTTTTTTTTTTTATAATGTCCGTACGACATGTCGTTTACCAAAAATGACATGTCGTTCTGGACGAACGACGTGTAGCATGGAGGAAACGACGCGTCGTTTGGCGCTGAAGGATGGCTTAGTGTCCGTACGAACGACATGTCGTTTTTTGCCTGACACAGGCAAAACGACATGTCGTTTTTATCGTCCCTGTCACCCAAAATTGACCCGTGGGTCTGCTTCTCGAGTCTAAGCGACCCGGTTCATGACCCGGTTGAATAGGCCATCTCCGGCCACCAAATCCGACTCCGTTTGAGGGGTTTTTCTCCATGTCTCATCCTCTATCACTTTCCGGCCTCCATTTGGGTTAAAAAACTCTCAAAACCAACGAACATATATACATTTTTCTATGAAAGTTTTTTTAAAAAAATGGGTATAATGGCCGAAAACACTCAAGAAATTCCCCAAAATTTTGTCAAAAAAATGGTCTGAACCCATTGATGATTAATATACTAATTTTCTACATAGCCCAATTCGAAATTTCATTGTAAAAAAAAATTGGGGTATATGACAATAAGCTCTAAAATCAAAAGACCTGGCTCTTGATACCAATTGATAAATTGTAAACAATATTATGAGCATTAAATCCATAAATCAGATTCAAAACAACATTATATGCTCATAGAACAATCCAAGAACACATTTTATTTAGAGCATTGAATTGAATATATAGAGATAAAACATACCTGACATTGAGTCTCCAATGTTCATCTTTGAATCTCTCACGATCTACACAAAGATGATTAGAAAATAGCAATACAAGAGAGAACTTATGGAGAGCAACCCTTACCAAACCATATGCCTATCTTCTCCCAACAACATATATGTTCTATATATATGTCTCATATGCCTTCTTACCCTAAGGGGTATATAGGGCCTATTGGGCTTATATTATTAGATATGGTGGACTATGGTTTAATGGGCCAACCTATAGTCTTTAGGGTGCTACCATGGCCTCAATTGCAATTAGATTAATATTAACCATCCCATTATAGTCTTTAACTATTCGTAGGCACTCTAGAAAATGATTGTGATAATGGAATTATGTTTGTAATTATATTAGTCCATATAAAATTCTAACACTGCATTCATTTACTGTGACAACTCTTTAGCTGTGCATATCACCAACAACCCAACATTTCATGAGTGCACCAAACATATCGAATTGGACCGCCATTACATCAAGGACAAAATCAAGGCTTCCTCAATTCATTTAATCTCTGTTAGCAGCCAACACTAGCTAGCTGATGCCTTCACCAAACCTTTGCCCTCTACAACTCTTTCATCTCATATCTCCAAGATGACTGTGCATGACATATACAGTCCATCTTGAGGGGAGGATATTAGGATTAGTTTTAAATTTTATTTTTATATCTTAGGTCCTTTTCTTAGATTATTTCTATTGTAATTGTTATCCTCTGTTATTAGGTTCTGTTATATTGGTTAGGGAATTAGTTTAGATTTTACTCTTTTCTTGGTTCTTTGTATTCGGCCTTGGTCTATAAATACTAGGTCTTCCTATTGTTATTTGTTCAAGTCATTTTTAATAAAAGTAAAATCGATTTCTTCTTACTCAATACATAACAAGAACCGTCCCAAATTAAGAAGAGAACACTAACTTGTTGTTAGTGGCATCACTCACTCAAGAACAATTTGTTTCCAACATGATGGAGTTGTAGCCAAGTCTTTTGCACAGAAGTAGCCCTTGAATAACAACACTAGCCTCAACAATGAGGTTCCAACACAGCTCTCAATGGCACCACAGCAGAAGCCAAAACCATACCATTACAGTTTCTTGCCACCACCGCGAACCCAACTTTAACCTCTCCAACATTCATCCCTACATCAATATTGACTTTCAAGATACCAGTAGCAGGGGGAATCCAATATGTGGCCTTGACAGTGTTAGGATTTGACTTGCTAGGCGTAGAGATAATTGCAAGTTGCGCTTGCTCAAATAAAAAACGATAGTCCATGGCTAGCCATAAACAAGCTTTGTACTAGTTAAAAGATTGTCATGAACAAGCTTATTCCGTCTAAGCCAAATTTTCCATATAAGCATAATGAATTTTTCCAGTTCATACTTGCTAAGCACATGTAAAAGGTCAAGCATAACTTCATACAAATCTAAGCAAGAGGTCAATTGTAACGCCCTGGATAACCAAGACCGTTACACCGTGTGTTTGGAACAGTGCAAGACTTGCTAATCAAGTCATTTAATTCAAAATGTGTTTCTAATGACACAAGCAGATTAGGTTTCAAAGAATTTTGGTTATAAATGATTAAACTTTATTAAAAACAGATGTTTAATACATGGGATCCCAAATCAGGGTTTAAATAACATCAATACAAAACTCTTAATTACAAGTAAATAACTGAGCCACTCTAATGGCAAAATATACGTTTTAGGTTCCTGTTCCTGTAGAAATCCTCGACCGTGGTGGCCGAGCAGCTGACAATGTACACCTCGCCCCCAGAGCTCTCCAACCCATGGTCAACTTGTCTTACCTGCACCATGTAGCACCCGTGAGCCGAAGCCCAACAAGAAAACATAATATCATAACATAACAATATTAACAGCTAACAGTTCACAGAGCATAGTCAAATAACCACAAAATACTATTCGGTTCCATCAAGCCATAAAATTCATTCAAAGCAGCACACTGATCAATAACCATTAATCCAGCTCCAGATACTCATTAAGTCACAGAAAATAATCCACAATAAACACATATCAAGCAATAACTAGGGTTAACACCCGCAAGCCGCGCCCTCTGTTTAACTCACTGCCTTTGGCTCGCTTAGGCCAACTCCAGTGACATGCCCACTGACTCCGGCCAGCTTAACCAAGCTCAGTGAATAATAAGCTGTCCTCGGATACCAGTGTCCGAGCCGCGCCATATGCGCAAGTGTGGATTTCGACACCCTTAGGCCATTACCACATGTCCCCATGGCATAATACCACCTTATGACATTCATACGATTATAGGGAACTCTTAGTCCCAACATATTCACATGGTTTATTATGATCACATAATAATACATTCAATTATAGGGAACACTTAGTCCCATCCTATCCACATACACAGGTGCATTTTTCTTACCTTGATTCCAAGTGCTTTAATTAGAGAGGATGACCCCCGAGCACGATCCATTCCCGAGCCCTAGCTTATCACCTAGCCGCAACCAAGATAATGGATTCCATTAATATTTACATATAGGTTTTCATGTACAAAACTAGCTTCCGGGAAGTCGAATCCCACCAAGCACGGTGGTGAGATTGATCCCGAGCACCCTAGGCTCGATCCCCGTACTTTAAAACCTTGAACGTTCAAGTATGTGTCTAAGGGCTGCGGCCCATAAAGCTTAGTCGCGGCCCTACCCTTAAACAGAACCAAGGCCCTCCCTGAAAGAAGACGCGCGCCACGACCCTTGCCTTGGGCGCCGCGGCGCTCCCCCTTCGCCGAGCCCTCCTGGCTTATCTTCAACCTAGGGCCGCAGCGCTCTAGAACAGAGCCGCGGCCCTTCCCTTCGAGCCCAAAATTTCCACCATTTCCAACCTCTAAACCTTACCCAAAATCATCCCAAAGCTCTCTATTTCATTATCAATCATTCCCAACACTCTTAGCATAAATTAAACAGCATAATTCAACAGAATTATAGCCCAACAACCTACTAGAACCCCATCTCCAACTTCTGAAACTCAAGAACCTCAAACACTCAAACTAACCATTCAAACTCAGATTAAAACCACTAAACCATGAATTGAAACTTACCTCTTCTGCTGAACCACTTCACCAAGCCAAAACCAAGCTAATTCCCAAGCTTTCCTCCTTAATTCTGTCTTTAAACATCAAAACCATGTTTACCTCAAAACCAAACCAAAACCCAGAATTTATAATCACAGAAAAGAAGATTCAATGCTTACCTTAGTGTTGATTCTATTCCTTGGATGATTCTTGAACTAAGCCCCAAAGATCCAGCCTCAATTTCCAGAAATTCCCAGCTTGTTTCCCTTTAGATTTCAGTGTTCCTTTTGCCTTGTTTTTCCTTAAGAGAGAGTAGAGTATAGAGCTGAAAAAGAGTCGGTTTATTTTCCTCTAAGGGTTTCCTTAAGTTTATCTTATCTGCTAAGTTAATTCCCAAGGCTCGGGGTGCCGAAACCGTCCCCGAGGCCAAAACATTCCCCAATATTCCCACCTAGACTTTCTAACCTCAAATATATCTCCATATATTTATTTTCATAACCTGATAGTCTAAATAACTACCTGATACCTATAATATCCTTGACTTATCCAAAGCCAACTATTAAGCCACGTTGTGACTTTTCCCGCTACCTGCTCCCTAGGATCGCCTCGTGCCGATAGTTACAAATGCACACACATGTACACACATAAACATTTATCTAGCTATCCACATAATAATGTGGTCCCAACGATTTATCACACACATTCACATTTATGCCCTAACGGGCCAAAATTACAATAACACCCTTACCATCCAAACAGGGCCCGCATTACTTATCCAATACCCATATTCATGCTTTCTTACCATTAATTCTCTTAACCTCCAATTATGCCTTCCCGGCACACTAACCAAGGCCCTTAAGCCTTATTAGTAATTTTGGGTCGTTACAACTATCCCCTCCTTATAATAATTTCATCCTCGAAATTTACTTGAACATGTCAGACAGTAAACCTCATACCTCTGACTAAAATTCCGAAGAACCAACGCCTTTACTTTTAGGCTTTGATAATACTCAAACATGAGTAGCCATATTACTTCATATGATCTCAACTGATAACTATACCTCCTTTAACTTTTACTCGCACACCAGATCCGCTGTAATTCCAGAGTCTATTAATTCTCAACGATCTCTTCATTGATCTATTCTCAATGCCAGAAATACTTATGAATCATCACCCTTACCAGAGTAAGATCAGCTCATAGGCCCTCGGCCAAACCCTTGTTACGATCTTAGAACTCTTATCGAATCGGGAGTCAATTTTCCCCTTTCTTTCCCAACTGTCATATTCTTTCTTGCTGTCTAACTTGGAGAGGTACAAATCTCTCAATCCTTTACTTCGCATGGTATTCCTTGCTTTTATCTTACCAGGTTCTATGCCATGTCATTTTTAGTTGTATTCCAGAATACACTTTCCTTGTTATCCCAAATGTTGCACATTCAATGCCTAATCCCTTAACATAATTGTTGAACCCGCAGTTTGCTGTCCCATCTGCTACTAATCGATAATTCCAGATTCCCTTTCTATTCTCTTCGCTCTCTGGTCCCTTTCCAAAACCCAAAAAATTATAGGGTCCCAATTTAATATTATCAACGCTTTACTTCATTACCAGTTCATACGAACCATATTCACAAGATCATTCAGCTGTGTCACAACTTCTTCCCTGTTCAAACACCCTATTTACAGTCTAATGTGGTCCATTCTATGACCCACCATCATATCATTTACCTTTCAATATTCGAGTATCCCAGATTCTTCTATTAGCTAAAACCTCTCGGTACAGCAAACCCTAGGAGATGAAACGTTATTCACTTATAATTCCCATCTCCACACCAAACTCTCCTTGGACCATTCATTCAGTCCTTGTACCTTAACTTATATAATACCCATAGGGTTCTTCCCTGTTTCCTCAAAACCATCACTCTGGACTCCATTATCCAAAGAAAACATATATGTTCATTACCACACACTAATATTATATCAATTTCAATCATTACCTTATCCATTCCGTGGTAAACTATGGCGTTCCTTTTTAACTGACACATACCTTTCAGGTAAGAGATCCGCCTCTAATTAAATCTCCTCCTCATACAGTTGAGGACTTCTAACACCAACCATCCATCTACTGCATTCCATTAAATTCTAGTCTCAAGATTATCTTTCTTACCGATGACCAAACACTCAAGTACCTTACACTATACATAAACTGTCAATTTAACATTCCGTGTGTATCCACCATATTCCCATTCTTTTACCTCCCGCGAGGCTCAATCCATCCTTGCGTCAGTCTGAGCTTGGGCATGCCCCAACCCGTGGTATACCCTCACAATTTTATATCTTTGCCAGAAATTCGCTTCTTTATGCTACTCTTCCATATCCAACCATAACACATGTATTCCTGTATCACCAAGGGCTAATCAATTCTTACCCTGTCTTCTGCACTCTGATTTAACACTATCTATTCAGCCTAACTTCAAGTTTTACTGTTCCTCCCATCTCTAGTGTAGTTTTCCACGGAGATATTTATGTGATAGATGACGCGCTTGCCAGTCTTGTTATGCTTCCTGTTCTTCAGATATTCTTCATTAGCTTCTTTGTGGCTTCAAATCAAATCTTCTCATACCTGTCCCTTCTTCTTGTAGCTTTTCCCTGTGTACCCCTGGCGAAACCCAATCTGACATTTCATAGAACCCTACCTGTGACCCTACTTCCTTCGTGTTAGCGTCTTCGGCATAATAGTCGTTCGCTTTCCACTTCTGTCTGGAAGTAGTCCAACATACCACTCGTGAACTTGAAGGGGCTTGTCCACACCATTCTTGTATTCTCTGCTTGAAGAACTTGCCTGTGTTGCTGAAGCTTGAACCAGTTTAGAACCCTTTTTACCAATTTCCTCACACCCTACTCAGTACAAGTAGCAATTCCTTAAATGTCTCTTTCCTTGATCACCAGCTGGTAATAACCAGATCATAGATCAATTCCTAGAGACATTGTCCCATCTTGTACCCTACATTAAAACTTTTCATTCTTAACCGACGATACCAATAAGTCCCGCAATACAATGCTCCATCTGATTCAAGATCAAACCTCTTCGACTGCTTAAGTAATTCTTCCTGTCAAGTTATTACCACCTTCCATAATTTTTCTAATATCAAACTTGTTCGTAGTCCAGTCCTAAAGTGTACCCATTCCTTCTTTGTACCCATCTGAATGCCTACTGATCGGCTTAGTTTCCAGTCAGTCAAATTAATATTTTCCAAGTGATATCCCCTACAATCCATGGTTATTTCTTAATATATTAACTCTCTCACTCTGACTCATGTTGAAGCTTCCATACAACACGTTCTATTGTTCTCACTACAAATCTCTTGATTACTTGTAACCCAAATCCTCCGCAAGAAGTTTTTTTTAGTTCCTCCTCAGTAATTACTGCTTTCTTCAACCTCTCGCGATGTACCCTTGAGGCATACTCTCTCTATGTCTGAATCTTTCTTGAAAGATACTCAACACTGAACTCTTCCAACTTGTTATGTAACCAAAATCACAAACTATCTAACCAACTAATCGATTCCGAGGAGCTAGCCTTGAGCTTCAGATGTAACCAGACATTCCAGTCTTCCGTTTCCCTCACCATGGAAAATCCATCCCAACATATTAAATTATTTCGTGTAGAGGTCATGCCCTCACCTGACATCCTCTCAGGTGGCGTCCTCTGCCTTGGGTGCATATCAAATAACCTCACTGGTTCTCGTCACCAGTCTAACAACTACCTTTACAATCAGAACCCCCTTTTCTATCACAAACTAGGTGTCCAAGCACTATCTGGGGTCCTTCTACCTCAATAATCGAGAATATGCCCTTACTAAATTCTACCAATAGAAGAACAATCTTCTGCATCCCTTGCCCTGCAGCATTCATGCTCTATACCTCATTCCACAGATCTCAAATAACATGGCCCTCTCTGCTACTCAGATGCAACCGAAGATCTAAAATGTTGGAGCGGCCCTGTCACCCTGTACCATTCCAGAATTTAACCTTTACATGGGTCATCATTCCCAACTACCACCACTTGTATATTTTTCCCAAAGTGAAGTATCCAACTCCTAACACTCATTAACACATGTTGTCGCTGTCTTATCATTTCAAATCAAGCTCATAGATTCATTAATCTCCGCAGCTCAGACTGTGTCCTTGTAACTTCTTTTATCAAATCCCCACTTGAGTTCTTTCTAACCCATCATTCAATGTCTCAATCTGAATACCATTTCCTAGCATCCTTCTGCCACAAGTACTAAGCACAATCCCTTAGTTATGACCCCTCACCTTTATATAACCAAGAATAGAATTAGCTTTGCCCATCCACTAAATAATTCTTAAGCAAACCCAAACCTTCCTTTTCAAACCAGAGGATAATGCCTTTTAGGCCTTCCATTTAATATTTTTTTGTCCGTCTGTATCCCTATACTGAACCAACACCATTACTCATACACTAACAAACATCTCTGCGACTCCCAGGGTAGATGGAGGTTTCCAACCCCAGTCATCATCTGCAACCCTCCTGTATTACGATGCCAGGTCTACGAAACCATCCTGTATGCAAACAATCTGAGTTCATCTGCCACTACTGGCTAAACTTCTCAACCCTGAGGTTCACACTCCGAACCAAACCATATCCAGGTCCAAGTAATCACAATGTTCATACACACATAGAACATAATAAACATTAATTCACATCTCTATGCACTTAGCTACCAAATTTATTACTGCCACGTTTATTCACACCTTCTCATGCTTCCTATAAATCAATAGACAAGCATAGCATATAAATTCAGCTTGGGCAATCACCCACAAGCAACCAAGATGCAATCCATCATTCCAATATTCATTCACATGCAACAGCAATGCTAATCAGCACGCCTCCATCACATCATGCAATAGTCAAGGGCCAGGCCCTATCAGTTTTCATGCTCCCTATAGTCATACAGCATAATACTTTCATATTTTATTCAAAAGCTTAAGCATATAGTCTCAAATATTCAATCAAAGAACCCTAAGTCGAGCTTGTCTTCAGCGGCAAGTGTACATGTCCAGCCTATCTCCAGGAACCCTTAAACCTAGGACGCTCTGATACCAAGTTGTAACGCCCTAGATAACCAAGACCATTATACCGTGTGTTTGGAACAGTGCAAGACTTGCTAATCAAGTCATTTAATTCAAAATGTGTTTCTAATGACACAAGCAGATTAGGTTTCAAAGAATTTTGGTTATAAACGATTAAACTTTATTAAAAACAAATGTTTAATACATGGGATCCCAAATCAAGGTTTAAATAACGTCAATACAAAACTCTTAATTACAAGTAAATAACCGAGCCACTCTAATGGCAAAATATACGTTTTAGGTTCCCGTTCATGTACAAATCCTCGACCGTGGTGGCCGAGCAGCTGACAATGTACACCTCGCCCCCAGAGCTCTCCAACCCATGGTCAACTTGTCTTACCTGCACCATGTAGTACCCGTGAGCCGAAGCCCAACAAGAAAACATAATATCATAACATAACAGTATTAACAGCTAACAGTTCACAAAGCATAGTCAAATAACCACAAAATACTATTCGGTTCCATCAAGCCATAAAATTCATTCAAAGCAGCACACTGATCAATAACCATTAATCCAGCTCCAGATACTCATTAAGTCACAGAAAATAATCCACAATAAACACATATCAAGCAATAACTAGGGTTAACGCCCGCAGGCCGCACCCTCTGTTTAACTCACTGCCTTTGGCTCGCTTAGGCTAACTCCAGTGACATGCCCACTGACTCCGGCCAGCTTAACCGAGCTCAGTGAATAATAAGCTGTCCTCGGATACCAGTGTCCAAGCCGCGCCATATGCGCAAGTGTGGATTTCGGCACCCTTAGGCCATTACCACATGTCCCCGTGGCATAATACCACCTTATTACATTCATACGATTATAGGGAACTCTTAGTCCCAACATATTCACATGGTTTATTATGATCACATAATAATACATTCAATTATAGGGAACACTTAGTCCCATCCTATCCACATACACAGGTGCAATTTTCTTACCTTGATTCCA
The DNA here is from genome assembly GCF_963169125.1 of Humulus lupulus. Lineage (NCBI taxonomy): Eukaryota > Viridiplantae > Streptophyta > Magnoliopsida > Rosales > Cannabaceae > Humulus > Humulus lupulus. The sequence continues at coordinate 48,086,627 of NC_084797.1, forward strand.
AGTGCTATAATTAGAGAGGACGACCCCCAAGCACGATCCATTCCCGAGCCCTAGCTTATCACCTAGCCGCAACCAAGATAATGGATTCCATTAATATTTACATATAGGTTTTCATGTACAAAACTAGCTTCCGGGAAGTCGAATCCCACCAAGCACGGTGGTGAGATTGACCCCGAGCACCCTAGGCTCGATCCCCGTACTTTAAAACCTTGAACGTTCAAGTATGTGTCTAAGGGCTGCGGCCCCTAAAGCTTAGTCGTGGCCCTGCCCTTAAACAGAACCAAGGCCCTCCCTGAAAGAAGACACACGCCACGACCCTTGCCTTGGGCGCCGCGGCGCTCCCCCTTGGCCGAGCCCTCCTGGCTTATCTTCAACTTAGGGCCGCAACGCTCTAGAACAGAGTCGCGGCCCTTCCCTTCGAGCCCAAAATTTCCACCATTTCCAACCTCTAAACCTTACCCAAAATCATCCCAAAGTTCTCTATTTCATTATCAATCATTCCCAACACTCTTAGCATAAATTAAACAGCATAATTCAACAGAATTATAGCCCAACAACCTACTAGAACCCCATCTCCAACTTCTGAAACTCAAGAACCTCAAACACTCAAACTAACCATTCAAACTCAGATTAAAACCACTAAACCATGAATTGAAACTTACCTCTTTTGCTGAACCACTTCACCAAGCCAAAACCAAGCTAGTTCCCAAGCTTTCCTCCTTAATTCTGTCTTTAAACATCAAAACCATGTTTACCTCAAAACCAAACCAAAACCCAGAATTTATAATCACAGAAAAGAAGATTCAATGCTTACCTTAGTGTTGATTCTATTCCTTGGATGATTCTTGAACTAAGCCCCAAAGATCCAGCCTCAATTTCCAGAAATTCCCAGCTTGTTTCCCTTTAGATTTCAGTGTTCCTTTTGCCTTGTTTTTCCTTAAGAGAGAGTAGAGTATAGAGCTGAAAAAGAGTCGGTTTATTTTCCTCTAAGGGTTTCCTTAAGTTTATCTTATCTGCTAAGTTAATTCCCAAGGCTCGGGGTGCCGAAACCGTCCCCGAGGCCAAAACAGTAAAATTCCCCAATATTCCCACCTAGACTTTCTAACCTCAAATATATCTCCATATATTTATTTTCATAACCCGATAGTCTAAATAACTACCCGATACCTATAATATCCTTGACTTATCCAAAGCCAACTATTAAGCCCCGTTGTGACTTTTCCCGCTACCTGCTCCCTAGGATCGCCTCGTGCCGATAGTTACAAATGCACACACCTGTACACACATAAACATTTATCAATCTATCCACATAATAATGTGGTCCCAACAATTTATCACACGCATTCACATTTATGCCCTAACGGGCCAAAATTACAATAACAGCCTTACCATCCAAACAGGGCCCGCATTACTTATCCAATACCCATATTCATGCTTTCTTACCATTAATTCTCTTAACCTCCAATTATGTCTTCCCGGCACACTAACCAAGGCCCTTAAGCCTTATTAGTAATTTTGGGTCGTTACATCAATGACAAGTTCACTTAAATTGGAAATGCTTTTTGGATGCTTTTCAATGAGTAACACCCGCAAAGAGCGTGAAAGGTAGTCTCAATCTCTCTAAAATACAATAGACATAGGGCTAGTGTTTAAAATTCTTTGGGCTAAGTTACCAAAAGTAGGAAGTCAATGTAAATGAATATCTTAATTACATTATTCATTGAATGTTATTTAATCCATCTCAAAATAAATAAATAAAGGTGTTGTTCGATAATGTTTTTAAAAATAATTTTATTTTTATTTAAATAAAAAACAAAAAACAAAATACAAAAACTTGTTAGGTAAACTTATTTCTATTTTTTATTTTTTTTTAATACATTGAAAAAAAAATTAACAAATTTTATGTATCTCCTTAGATAACTCCATATTTTTCTCTCTAATAACACATTTTTTTCTCCTTTTCGTTTATCCATTTTTTTAATCCTTTAAGCTTTCAGAAAGAAATGTGTGCTATCTCAGGCTCCCATCGCCATGGTCGCGGACAAATAAACCGATTCCCATTGCCATGGTTGCCAGTGAAGAAGTTGTTGATCTCATTCTCATCAGTACAATATCAATCTTTAGCATAGCCTGGTCTATTGGTGGGGAAACTCCATGAATTGACCCTATTTTATAGGCTAATACTAACTCTAACGCCACTTTAATATTTCTCATGTTTTTAACCTTATACCCATGTGAAAGGACTAACTTACCCTTCTTAACATTTAGGCTTCTTCCTTCCTTTTTTTTCCTTCCCATTTCATTTTTAGCCACCTTCTCTCTCACAAAGAGAACAAACACTCTTCCTTCTCCCTCTCTCTCAAATCATCATCAAAGAGAGATCATCACCATTTTTCTTCTCACGAAGCTTTGGAAAGTGATGTAATCTATCACAATTTTTTTTTCTTCTCACCCAAGTTGAAGAAGATTGAAGATTAAAGAAAAATCATCTCCCAAATTTGAAGAAGTTTGAACATTTGATTTGATAATGAGTAAGTTTTTTTTTTATTATTTATAGGTTATGGGTGTCTTGTGCAATAGTTTAAATAGAATTTTCGAACTACTCTACACTAAAAAATCTGTGAAAAGAAATAATTTTATGTTGAGATGACGAATTTTCGATTGATTTTCGCGATTTAGGTCACTGCGTTCACACACTGTTCAAACGAGTTCACACATTATTCACACTTGGTCCACACATGATTCATACTTGGTTCACACTTGGTTCACACATGGTTCACACTAGGTTTACACATTGTTCACATATGGTTCACACACGATTCACACTTGGTTCACACACAGTTCAATGATTTCCACGATTTAGGTCACTGCGTTCACACATTGTTCAAACGAGTTCACACATTATTCACACTTGGTTCACACATACTTCACACATGATTCACACTTGGTTCACACATGATTCACATATGGTTTACACATTGTTCACACATGCATGCTTCACACTTGGTTCACACACAGTTCACACATGGTTCACACACGTTTCACACTTGGTTCACACATACTTCACATACTTGACACATGCTTGCTTCACACGTTTATTTCTTATTTCTTTTGGCTAGTTTTACCTAATAACCTTTGGGTTCCGAACCTTTTGTCATATATTATACAGGTCAAACACATATAAATATTGTGGTGCTATCTTATAAAAGCGTGTGACTCTGATATCACTGTGGTCTCCAACAAGGAGTTTGAGAATAAAATGAGCAGATGGGGAAAAATTCTACCATATCTAATTCAATCCAGTGGGCTAAGCCATAGGAAAGATGTCCAACTACAAGCAGAGAAAGTGTGTTTTGAGTTCACAAGACTTGCCACAGAAAAAGTGCCACAAACCAAAACTAGGTATAACTTTGTTAAGTGTTGATGCCCATAATCTCATCAAGAGAAAGTATGAGGCCGAGGCAAGGCCCTTAGGCCACTGTCGTCTCGGGAAGCCATCGCGCCATCACAACACGAGTCTGGGTTCGTTTCTCGTGGAGTCGATGCCAAGTGGCCCACGTTGGCAAGGCATAGGTGCCAAGGCTCAGTAGCCTCGCGAGACCCATCTCGCCCATGCACTCAGCCCCACGGCCTCGCCCCATGGCCTCGCCCATGCACTCGGCCCCACGGCCTCGCCCCATGGCCTCACCCGTGCACTCGGCCCCACGGCCTCGCCCTATGGCCTCGCCCATGACCTCGCCCCATGGCCTCGCCCATGCACTCGGCCCCACGGCCTCGCCCCACGGCCTCGCCCCATGGCCTCAGCCCCATGGCCTCACCCCATGGCCTCGCCCATGGCCTCGGCCCCATGGCCTCCTCCCATGCCCTCGGCCCCATGGCCTCGCCCACGGCCTCGCCCCATGGCCTCAGCCCCATGGCCTCGCCCCATGGCCTCGCCCATGCCCTCGGCCCCATGCCCTCGCCCCATGGCCTCGCCCATGGCCTCGCCCATGGCCTCGCCCCATGGCCTCACGCCCATAGTCTCGACCTCATGGTCTAGACCCCATGGTCCCGTGCCCATGGCCTTGGAGGTGAGAACACTCATAAGGGGCAAGGTACACACATGAATATAATATGGAATGTACCTACAAACCTAAAGAAGTCAGAGTACGGATATGGTACCCCTACCAGACAAGTAGTGGGAACGCCAGGAGTCAGAGTCGACACCACTACCACCTACACCACTACGCCTGCCACCACGCATCAGACATGGGTATATACAAGTAGTGGAGACATCCTCCTGACACCTGCTCCTGTACGGGATGTACGACCACAACCTCTGAAGCCACTCCCCTGACACAGTACATATGTACCACTTGGTCCCCTGGACCACTATGTACCTAAGGCCATTAGAGCCTACTATAAAATGAACTCTAAGACCACCTGAAAGAGGGTTGGGAATTTTACTGTAGCAGAGGCTTAAGTGTGAATGAAAGACTGAATTCTCCATTGTTGTTCTATCATTGTTCTTGAGTTATTGTTCAAATTTTTACGGCTTTCCGATTAGTGATCTTGATTTGATAATTTTTCCAACTCAACTTAGTTGATGAGTTCTCACTGTCAATAGTTTGGCGTCGTCTATGGGAAAGTTAGTTTCAAGCTACTGTTCCACCATTGTCTCCGGCAAGAAGAAGATGCCAAGACGCTCGAAGCGACTGAGGGAGCCGCGGGAGGTAGAGGTTCACCTGAACGGAGTCCAGCTGAAGGCCTCCATGAAGGACGCTCCTCCACCCAGAGACGTGGAGCCCCCGAAAGACCCTGAAATTCACGGAGGTGATAGGGTGGCCTCATCACCAGCCGCTCCACCTGAAGGAAGTCCTCCAAGAGCCCCACCGGTAAACGCTGACGAGTTCCCTCCTCCAAAACCGCCGCAGGCACCGAACTCCGGCCGGCATGACCCGGGCCCTTCTGCCCGTAGGCATGATAAGCACCCCCGGGTCCACTCCGTGAGCTCGAGTTCGAAATCCCGGTTTTACGAAGAGGAAATACGTGAGCTCCATCGTAAGAACCAAAGGTTGGAAACCACCTTGGAAAACATGCAAGAGGTCCTTAACGGCCTGCTGCAGGGTAAGTCAAGCGTAACTTTGCCTAAGAGGAAGGAGAAGGGCAAGGATGGGGTGGAGACCACTGTACCGGTAGATAATGGGAGAACCCGACATTCAACCAGTAACACCCCCCTGACGAACCAACGTAATCACCCCGAACCGCCTAAGCAGGCCCAGAAGCCAGCGCCGAGGACCAATGCTGCCCCTCGCAATGAGGATGAGGTCACCTCCAAAAGAGCACCCTCAGACTTGCAAGAGGAGCTCAATAAGAAGAGGGCGGGCAAAGGGACCACGCCCCCTGTGGCGCCTCGAGAAGGCAAGGGAAAGGCGGATCCTAGCCCGTCCGCTTTGAGGGACACTCTCAGCAAGAGGAGGCAGGACCTAGACACGGAGATGAGGAGCCTGCGGAGCAAGATCGTCACCGCGTCAGGCGGCCAGGCCTTTGAGGAGGACTTCGACCATGAGTCGCCCTTTATGAGAGAAATTCAGGCAATCCGACTCCCTACCAATTTTAAGGAGCCCAACATGACCCCCTACGAAGGGAACACGGATCCAAAATACCACCTGGATGCGTTTAATGATCTGATGAAACTGAGGGGGATTGGAAGTGGTGCTAGGTGCCATTGCTTCGTTGTTACTCTGAAAGGATCCGCCTACAAATGGTTTAAAAGACTAAGGCCGGGGTCCATCAGGTCCTGGCAGCAATTTTCTGACGAATTCCTCCAACAGCACCATGCCGTGTGGGACTACACGATGCCAGGCACCAGCCTGGCCAACGTGAAGCAAGGGGAGAATGAGAGCCTGAAGAGCTACATTCACTGGTTCAATATGGAGGCCACAAAAGTGGGGAGCCTAACACGCCGAGAGTTAAAAATGGCCATTACCGCTGGAGTGCTCCCAGGAAGCAAGTTGTGGGACAACATATTGAAGAGGGAAGTCACCGACTTAGATGACTTCTATGAGAGAGCGCAGAAGTACATCCGTGTGGAGGATGGCCACGCAAACCTGAAGGCAGGAAAGGAAGAGCCTCACACGAAGCCCCCAACTAACGATGGGTCGAATGTAGCAAAGAAGAAAAGGGCATACGATGGATCAAGAGATGACCACCAGAGGAAAACCAAACATGGGAATGATCACAGGCAAGCGGCTTACACTTACTACACAGACCTCACAGATACCAGGGAGCACATTTACCTCACCAATGAAGATCGAGTTCCTTTCAAAAGGCCCCCACCAATGAGAAAGGACCGGTCCAAAAGGGACCCTAGTAGATACTGTAATGGCTAACTTCGTCGTGGTAGATTGCACCTCAGCCTTCAATGCGGTATTAGGGAGACCCTCCCTGAGAGAATTGAAGGCGATAACTTCTGTGTATCACCTAGCCATGAAATTCCCTACCCCTGGGGGAGTAGCATGTGCGAAAGGGGAGCAGAAGGAAGCGAGGGAATGCTATAACATGTCCCTCCGCGCAGCCACCAAACCATCCATGTCAATGACGATGGTTGTGCATGAAGGAGCGACTCACACAAGTTAGATCCGCACAAGGTGGGACAGGCTACGGAGCCTTTAGAGAAGTGCTACCAGCAAGGCTTCGGCCCTTAATGCCAAAAGAACCTATGTTTAGCTTGTTCTTCGTTATTTTAGTAAGAATCAAAGAGGCTGCCCTAGGTAGCCTCCTAGTTAGATGTAACCCCCCCCCCCTTTTTTATTTTCAAAGTTAGATGTAAACCGCGTTCTATGAATGAAACTGTTTGCTACTTCCTATGTTTATTTTCTTCGCTACACGAGCATCAGCCAAAGTGCCTGCCGAAATAAATTTCACCAAGCACTTGGGGGGCAGGACAGGGGGCAAGAACATGCAGCCAGTAAAAGGGCTCCTAAAAAGGGACCCTCTGACGGAGGATCCTAAAAAGGACCCATTTCCCTCCTAACTCCTAAAAAGGGACCCTCTAACGGAGGATCCTAAAAAGGACCCCTTGCATTCCTAACTCCTAAGGGAGACCCTCTACATAGAGGATCCTGAAAACAACCCTCCATCGAGAGGACCCCAAAAAAGGACCCTTCAACGGGGATCCCAGAGGGACCCCCTATATCAGGGCCTTAAGCAAAGTCCTTACAAGGCATCTCCTGGGATCACAAGGATTAGCTACCCGTGTGAATACCAAGGAGGCCGTAGAGACTGACAAAAAGAAATATGGTAACGATGGTAATAAGTCTAGAGCGGCCACCAAGCCGTCTAGCCAATAATAAGTCTAGCCATTATATGGCGACAACAATAATAAGTCTAGAGCGGCCACCAAGCCGTCTAGCCAATAATAAGTCTAGAGCGGCCGCCAAGCCGCCTAGCCAAAAAGAATCCCAAAAGAGACCCTTGTAACAATAGTACTATGAATAACGACGAGAAGGACGCTTCTCGCAAAGAAATAATAAGCGCGCGCAAGAAAAACATAAAAGGATAACTAAGACCCAAGGGGTCAAAATATCCTTATAGAAGCAACCAAGAGGCACCAAAAGAGGTCCCAGTGAACCCTCTCGCATGGGCTCCAAAGGACCTCCAGCGTGATAGATAAAAGAGGGGGACCAACCAAACCCCATCATACAGGCTTAAAAGGGCCTCAAATGCAATAGAACAAGAAATAAACAGCAACATATGTATTTATACATTAGAAAAAAAGAAGAGTTCTTGAAATATTACAAGAGTTACCAAAAGAAAAGTAGCACGGATAATGATATTACAAAGTAAAAAAGAAAACAAAAAAGAAGCAAGACTATTTCAAGGCCTCCTACAGTGGGCGCTCCACCAGGCCGCTCGGGCAACGGCCTGTTCACCAAAAGAGGAGAAGTCGAAGTTGGGATCCTGCCTCCACACATTGTAAAGAGCACGATCTATAGACCTATGCTTGGTGGTGATCCTCTCCGCCTCCAAGGAAGCGTTCTTCTCCTGAGCCGACTGTAGTTCGGCCCTAAGGGCCTCAACTTCGGTCTCCAGTTGAGTAACCCTCTCTTGCGACGCAGCCGCAGCGGCCTTGGCCCCCTGGAGCTCGCGCTCCAAGTGGCTAGCCTTGCCCTTTAGTTCCTTGATCTTGGCCTTCGTCTTCTCCCCCTTCGAGAACAAGTTGGCAGACTTAGTCTGGGCCTTTTACAACTGGACCTTGGTTTCGCTAAGCTCATTTTCGAGCTCCTGGACCCGGGCCGTGAGGAAGTCCCTCTCAGCAGTAGATGCGGAGAGGACGCCGGACGTGTCAGCATGCCGAAGGGACACAATGTAGATCTGCACAAGAAAGTCAATGGCGTCAGCAATGAGTAACAAAAAGAAAAACACATGTACATCTATACATAATACTAATCGACGCAAGGTGCAAGACCTCACCCAGGCCGCGGCACGCCTTAGGGTTTCCCCAAGGTCTGGTTGGGTCACATTCCCTAGACCTCTCCAGTCGGAGATAGGGAGGTCCGAGGCAATCTGAATGAAATGCTGCGCATAGGATGAGGCCATCCTAGTCACCCAAGGCTCCGCCTCCGCGCCAGGAGCATCTGGTTGAACAGGAATGGACGACCCACTCGCCAAAGCAGGAGGAGGCGCAGGGAAGGAGAAAAACTGAGACCCTGGTACATTGGAAGGGGCCTCCGCGAGGTTGACGAAATCAGCATCCGGTAAGCCAATGTCATGAGGGACCTGAGGGAAGGCGTCACAGCCATCAAGGCCAGGGGGAGCGTAACATCCCGCTGCGGCCCGCGGGTCCAGAGATTGAAAGGCCATGTCCTGGTCATGGGAGCCATAGGGAGGGTATCCCCCGGGGGACAGGGGGCGCTGATAAGATCCCCCACATTCGAGGGGGGCATCCTCCATCTCCTCCTCGGCCTCACCGTCGTGTAGGGACGGCCCAGCCGGCATAGCCATAGCCTTCTTAGACCCAGTGACTGACCACAGAAGGTTGGGGTCGGAGACCGGGGACAGCTGGTAGCGGTTGAGGTTCGCCACAGTAAATAGGACCTCACCTTCTTCAGGGCGGAGTCTGCACTAATGAGTTTTTTGATGGCCTCCGCCTCCGGCCCAATGACCGAGGGATCAGCAAATTGCCCTGCAAGATCCACGCCAATGTCAGTACAAGCAAAAGTGCAAAACAGTAAGTTCTAATAAGAAGAAGAGAAAAACCAGGATACTTACTAGGGCCGGCGCGAAAGCCTTCGCGAACCGAGAGAGGCCCCTCTACCCATTAAAAGTCTTGTTTCCAAGGCCCTGTGTTGGACACTGAGCCCTCTATTAAGGGGAGCTTGTTGTTGGCCTTCTGCAGGTAGTAGAAGCCCTTGGACTTGTGCACTCCCATGAGGTTACACAGAGAATGCACCTCCTGCGCCGTCGGGGCGCGTTGGACGTTTCCCTTGAACCAGATGAAAAGGAAACTTAAAGTCAACCAACTGTTAGGCGACAGTTGCAGAGGGACCAAATCGAAGTAGTTGAGAACCGCCACGAAGAACGGGTGCAAAGGAATGGTGCCACCCGCCTTCAAAATCTGCTCACTCAAAGCCACAAAACCCTTCTCAGGGCGATCGGCCCGGCATGCCTCCTGGGGAGCATATAGGGCGTATTCTGGAGCAATGCAGTAGTTCTTCACGATCTCCTTCAGTTTATTCGAAGATACAAAGGACACTAGGCTGGATGCCAGCGGAGGGACGTCGTCCTCTTCCTGGACGGACACCTGTCTGCGTGCTTTCGACATATCTGCAAAATCAAAAGAAATATGTGAGGAAGAGGCAGAACACTTAACCCTCCATTTTTTCTTCCTAGCAAGATTTTTCCATCGAGGGAGTGATGGCGAAAGCACTAAGCTAGGATAAACTGAGACTAGGGGTTGGGGAGAGGAGCTAGCAGCCCCATGACTGTCATCAGGCGAAGAGGGAGTGGGAGGTTCTGGTGGAATGTGTCCCTCCATAAATTCTAACTCCCATCGCAATTCAAAAAGGGTCGTCCTAAGACGCGCTATGTGGTCACTAAGACCCAGGGGTGAAGGTCCTCCATCTCCTCTCGGCACCGAGTCAATTTCGCTCTCCACCACCCAAATTTTAAGCCTAAGTTCGGCCATACACTCGAGGTGGCGGATGCGGGCCTGCCTTAAGGAGTCATAGTCCTGGTGAGGGTTGCCCTCGGGGGACTCTGAGTCTGAGAACAGGTCAATAAACTCAGCCCTTGGGGGTATGTCGGACGGGCCGTCACTGGCCATGAAACCACGTCCCAATAGCAAAAAGGGGCTCACATATAAACGAGGGGAAGGCTACAAAACACAAAGGAATAGGCTTAATACCTCTAGATGCAAACGCCCTAAATGGCCTACTACAGGGTATAAAAAAAAAAAAAACAACAACAACAAAGAGGAGGGACGTGCATATGGTCAAACTCACTACAAGCTCAGACTAATGTACCTCATCCCACGTACTGCTAGTTTGGACCAGATAAAAATAAATAAATAAATAAATAAAAGGGAGAAGGAAAGAAAATATACCTCAAGCGATTAAGAGAGTGAAGTTGGGATCCAAAGAAGGTCGGGGAGCAAAAAGCACCGAAGAGTCGAAAAGGCACGTCTGCAAGAATTAACCAGAAAGGTGTGTTAGTCATAAAATATACACACCAAGAAATTAGCTCATATGTAAAAAAAAAAAATGAAGTGAAAATATATATAAATCAAATGAAAGGAACTATGGTGAAAGTGAGGTTGTGGGGGATTGAACCCCTTACCTCTTGGAAGGAATAAGGGTCTATGCACCACTAAGCCAAAGGAGTAAGGTGAAAATATTAAGCCATGCATGAGGGCCTATTTATAGGAATCAAGGTGAATAGTCTACAAGAGCACCTAAAGGTACTCTCCTAGACTGGGGGGCAAGTGTTGATGCTCATAATCTCATCAAGAGAAAGTATGAGGCCGAGGCAAGGCCCTTAGGCCACCGTCATCTCGGGAAGCCATCGCGCCATCACAACACGAGTCTGGGTTCGTTTCTCGTGGAGTCGATGCCAAGTGGCCCACGTTGGCAAGGCATAGGTGCCAAGGCTCAGTAGCCTCGCGAGACCCGTCTCGCCCATGCACTCGGCCCCACGGCCTCACCCATGCACTCGGCCCCACGGCCTCGCCCCATGGCCTCACCCGTGCACTCGGCCCCACGGCCTCGCCCATGACCTTGCCCCATGGCCTCGCCCCATGGCCTCACCCCATGGCCTCGCCCATGCACTCGGCCCCACGGCCTCGCCCCATGGCCTCGGCCCCACGGCCTCGCCCCATGGCCTCGGCCCCATGGCCTCGCCCCATGGCCTCAGCCCCATGGCCTCAGCCCCATGGCCTCGCCCACGGCCTCGCCCCATGGCCTCGCCCCATGGCCTCGCCCATGCCCTCGGCCCCATGGCCTCGCCCCATGGCCTCGCCCATGGCCTCGCCCCATGGCCTCGTCCATAGCCTCGGCCCCATGGCCTCGCCCCATGGCCTCACGCCCATAGTCTCGGCCTCATGGCCTCGCGCCCCATGGCCTTGCACCCATGGCCTAGGCCCCATGGTCCCGTGCCCATGGCCTTGGAGGTGAGAACACTCATAAGGGGCAAGGTACACGCATGAATATAATATGGAATGTACCTACAAACCTAAAGAAGTCAGAGTACGGATATGGTACCCCTACCAGACAAGTAGTGGGAACGCCAGGAGTCAGAGTCGACACCACTACCACCTGCACCACTACGCCTGCCACCACGCATCAAACATGGGTACAGACAAGTAGTGGAGACATCCTCCTGACACCTGCTCCTGTACGGGATGTACGACCACAACCTCTGAAGCCACTCCCCTGACACAGTACATATGTACCACTTGGTCCCCTGGACCACTATGTACCTAAGGCCATTAGAGCCTACTATAAAATGAACTCTAAGACCACCTGAAAGAGGGTTGGGAATTTTACTGTAGCAGAGGCTTAAGTGTGAATGAAAGACTGAATTCTCCATTGTTGTTCTATCATTGTTCTTGAGTTATTGTTCAAATTTTTACAGCTTTCCGATTAGTGATCTTGATTTGATAATTTTTCCAACTCAACTTAGTTGACGAGTTCTCACCGTCAACATTAACCATATTTATATTGTAAATAATCACTATGGTCTTCCAATAATTTAAAACTTTATTTCCTTGCAGTGGCGATTGTGGGGAATATGTCATCAAACATTTGGAGTACTTGCTAGCCAAAAAACCATTATCCGAAGTAAATGACAACAACATGGATTTCTTCAAAAAAAAAGACTTGTTTAGATTTGTTTTACCATAACTTACAACCATAGTTGTCTTTTACTTAAATATATGTATCTTGTTTTTGAATGTATGAAGAAACTATGTCAACTTCATCTCATTAAATGGTATTGAATGACTTCGTTTATTTCATCTTAATAGTGGAATAAATCTTTGTCACTTTTATCTTATTAAGTTATGTGTGAATTAGATCTGAATTAAATGTGAACCAGGTGTCAATTGTGTGTGAATTATGTGTGAATCGCATGTGAAATATGTGTGAATCGGGTGTAAACTATGTGTGATTTACGTGCATGTATAAATTAGATGTGTCCAGAACAACAAACTTTAACACAAAAAGTCGTATTACTGAACTAATCTAAAAATTCAAATTCCGCAATTGAAGAGTACAAAGTAAAACAATGAAAGTATAAACTAAGCATGTCTAGATGATGGGGGACAAACAATGGTGCACGTCACTCGATTGTGGCCCAGGACACCACATCTACTACATCTACGTTGTTTGCTATTCTTCTCACCCTTTGATAAACGTCGTTTCTTCTTTGGACGACTAGCCTTCTGCTTCACTAAGGGAGGAGCTATCATCATACTTCCTATGTCATTTGGTATCACCCAAGATTCTTCATTACCCAGCGTATATACAGATCCACTATAAGATGACAGCCACACTTCAACTGTGTAGAATCTGGAGCAGAAAGTATATGGACTAATGCCACGATCTCGAGCACCAGCTAAAACGTGTTCACAAGGAAGACCTGTTAAATCAAATCTTCTACAAATACATTTTTTCCTCCTCAGGTTGACATCTTCATCAAGATCACCGTCCAATACTATTATTTCATACTAACTAGATGGAAAAGGGAACGAGGCAGTGAACTTTTCTGCTAACTTTCGCAAATCAGCTGCCACTTCTGTGGCAAGAGGACTTGTAGTCGATGATGCTGCAGTTCGACGCTCGACAAGACTATTGTAAGTGATAGCTTTGGCATCTTCATACCCTTGCTTTGTTTTGCACTAAATGACCAACCTTCGTTCAAAACTTGTTCCCACGATCCATTATATAACACCACAATATCTATATGTGTTTGACCTGTATAACATATGACAAAAGGTTCAGAACCCAAAGGTTATTAGGTAAAACTAGCCAAAAGAAATAAAAAAATAAACGCGTGAAACAAGCATGTGCGAAGCATGTGTGAACCAAGTGTGAAACGTGTGTGAACTATGTGTGAAAAAAGTGTGAAGCATGCATGTGTGAACAATGTGTAAACCATATGTGAATCATGTGTGAACCAAGTGTGAATCATGAGTGAAGTATGTGCGAACCAAGTGTGAATAATGTGTGAACTCGTTTGAACAATGTGTGCACGCAGTGACCTAAATTGTGGAAATCATTGAACTGTGTGTGAACCAAGTGTGAATCGTGTGTGAACCAAGTGTGAATCGTGTGTGAACCATATGTGAACAATGTGTAAACCTAGTGTGAATCATGTGTGAACCAAGTGTGAATCATGTGTGAAGTACGCGTTAACCAAGTGTGAACCAAGTATGAATCATGTGTGAACTAAGTGTGAATAATGTGTGAACTCGTTTGAACAATGTGTGAACGCAGTGACCTAAATCGTGAAAATTAATCGAAAATTCGTCATCTCAACATAAAATTATTTCTTTTCACAGATTTTTTAGTGTAGAGTAGTTCGAAAATTCTATTTAAACTATTACACAAGACACCCATAACCTATAAATAAAAAAAAAAAAACTTACTCATTATCAAATCAAATGTTCAAACTTCTTCAAGTTTGGGAGATGATTTTTCTTTAATCTTCAATCTTCTTCAACTTGGGTGAGAAGAAAAAAAATTGTGATAGATTACATCACTTTCCAAAGCTTCGTGAGAAGAAAAATGGTGATGATCTCTCTTTGATGATGATTTGAGAGAGAGGGAGAAGGAAGAGTGTTTGTTCTCTTTGTGAGGGAGAAGGTGGCTCAAAACGAAATGGGAAGGGAAAAAAATAGAGGAAGAAGTCTAAATGTTAATTATAGTAAGTTAGTCCTTTCACATGAGTATAAGGTTAAAAACATGAAAAACATTAAAGTAGGATTAGAGTTAGTATTAGCCTATAAAATAGGGTCATTTCATGGAGTTTCCCTATTGGTGTTGGTCGTCAATGTTTGTTTCGCATAATTCAGTGTAGGGGCTATTGAAGATATGAAGGTGCTTTCATTTTTTAATGAAAAAAATAAGTGATTACTGAATGGTGTTTTATTTTAAAATGTTGTAAAAAACAAAAATATTTTTTATTTCATATTTTAAAAAACAAAAATTAGATACAACCCCAAAATAAAGCACACATGTTAAAAACAAAAATTAACAGGTTATCAGAGCACTCCATTGAGAAGGTAAAATATCTAATTCTTTGTAATATAGAGAAAAAATTGTTAAATAGTCTTCCAATAAGTGATGTAAAATTATATTTTTTTATAGTGAAATACTATTCATCAAGCTATAAATATTTTTTTATTTTTTTATAAACTTTTGTATATATATAAGTGTGATACTATTATATTTAATTATTTTATTTCTTAAAATGAATAAAATATTTTTTTTAAATATAATATTTAAATGATGTAGAGAAAAAATAGAGAAGCTAATGTATGGTATAATGTAAAAGTTTGAGGTAAATTATAAAAAAAATATATGTTTTGGTGTTGTATTTTGTAATACACTTTCTTTATAATATTTAGCTAAAACTCACAAAAACATCTTCCATCAGTTCTTTTACAGTATTTATTATAACTATGCACAAACTCCAATTAATCCATATCTACGTTCACATAACATTTACATATCATTTATATAATATTTTAATATTATTATTTTTCTTTATCAGCTTTCTCCCTCCTATTTAGTATATATATTTATTATTATTTTTTTCTTTTTCAATTATTTTATTTTACTTTAATTAATAAAATATGTTTAAAGATATAATATTTAAATGACGTAGAGAAATTATATAGAGAAACTGATGTATGGTATAATGTAAAACTTAGAAGTAAAATAGAAAAAGATGTATTTTATGGAGATATTTTAAAGGATAGAATGGAAAAAATCTATTGGGAGTGGGGGTGCTCTTTCACATATCTTTCCTACAACAATTTGTATGATTTAAGGACGTCTACTGTGTACTTTAAAATTGCATAATATTATTTTACTTTTAATTTCATTTTAATTGTGGTGTATAAGTTCTTATGTTTTGTTTCTCGTTTTATTGTCGTTCTTCTTATGTCGTTTTGAGTTTTTTTTCACTGTTATTTATTTATTTATTTTACTTTACGTGCTACAACACAACAAGCTTCGCACGTGAAGAGAGGCGAAACTGCGAAAGCGACGCAGTAATTAAAGTAACCTTTTCACACTACTTTATATCAAAAGAAAAAGAAAAAGCAAATACAAAGCTTTCGTAGAAGACAATTGTCAACTGTTTACTACGGGGGGAATCGAGAGAAAGCATGCCATGCCATTGAACTTTTTAAAAACATTACTAACGAATAACAATATATAGATACAGACACACATCTATATCAACTGAATTTAATATAGCGGATGAGAATTTTCCATATAAACAAATAAAACTTTCTGCCTAAGAGGATCATTAGAGAAAAGGTATTTATTTATTTATTTGTAAGATGGCGTGGAGTTTCCACCAACGAACTACATAATACCAAGACTGAATTTAGACAAAAGAGAAAAAAACTCATCAAGAAAATGGTTTAAAATATACAAATACCTAGTTAAAATATGCTTATGCCATTTGATTTAGCTCATCAAGGACACCCAGATTACATAATAGTTTGGTACCTGTGTTTTATGACTTAGCCTAGTCTCTTCTCTGCTTTATTATATATAATCAAGCAGCTATCTACTTTTGATTTGATAAGAACTGGAGCACAGCATCTTTTGTGGGCAATGCAGGAATGGCTCCTCTTTCTGTAACTGTGAGGCCACCACAAGCATTTGCGAAAAGTAGAGCTTCTCGCAGCCGCTTCTCATCCTGAGAATTCATACAAAAGTTACAATGTTTTCAAGAACACTGGCTAGTTTTCATCAGTTGTTTCATATCATCCCCTAAAGATCACTCTATACCATAAGACTGGACATAACTAAGTTCTGTAAAAGTAGATTATAAGAGTGAGTAAAGGTGGTGTGGCATTGAGCAAGAACCATGTGTACCTGACAAACACTTTGGTCGGAAGCTATGCTGTTCAGTATCCCACTAACAAATGAATCACCAGCACCAGTTGTGTCAACAGGTTTAACTTTAACGCCAGGAACCCGGCCCTTGAACTCCTGTAAAGAATTAAATTTTGATTGATGTAAGTTTCTAAGTTGAGTAGTTTGTTCATCTTCACTGCTAGACCATCTCTTGGAAGATAAAATACAAGATATGCTCTGACTACAGTAGTAATAGATTTGGTTGACTATACTACCTTTGTGTAATATCTGCAACCCGCTGACCCTTCAGTTACAATCAAAAGCTTAAGATTAGGATGAAAAAGCTTCCTTAACACCACTTCATCAGAATAAGGATCATCAATACCAGTAAGAAATGTAATTTCATCCTCACTTATCTGCAAAATTTTAAGAGAATACAGTTGTGATTTATGTATGTTCTCTTCGTAAGAGAAAATAATATAAAAGTGATTTCATCTCATCTTATTTTTGCCTCTGCTGTAGTAACTGATTTCAACTATGAATATCAGACACTGAGAGTATCATACCTTAATAAGATCAGCCTGGTTCCATATACTCATTATGCCTTGTCGAGCTGCCTCGGGTGAGGGCCACAAAGCCAATCTCAAATTTGGGTCATATGAGAGGAAGCAACCAGCTTTCTTGGCAATGCCCATGGCAGCAAGATGAGTTGACCTGGACGGTTCCTCGATCAAACTAATGGAACCATAGTGAAAGATCCCTGCCTGAGATAAATTTAAGATCGAATGCGTATAATATCAGTTAAGTGTGCTTATTACAGTATGTCAATCCTTTCTTTTCTGTTTTCTAGATAAAGATGGGAAGAAAGACACACCTGTTTAATTAGAGTAACATCAAGTTCTGCTTCATGAAAACGCATGTCAGCACTTGGGTTTCGGAAAAATAAAAACTCACGCTCACCATCAGCTCTGAGAGTAACAAATGCCAATGCAGTTCTTGCAGTTGGATCAAATCGCACACCAGAGTTATTGACATTGTTATCTTTCAAAATTTTAGCTAACATGTATCCGAATTCATCATCACCGACCTATGATACATATGGCAAGAACTTAGAGAAAATTTTATACTTCAGTCAAATGGGAACAAGAGCATGACATGCTGGAGAAACAAGAAATGACACACCCCATGACGCCAGAGGCTTATAGTGTGAAAAACATAAATCTTTTTCTTTTTAAAAGATAAAGTTTAGTCAAAATCAGGTGCAAGAACACCAGGAATCAATGTTTAAATCACTAATGGAAAGTGACAGTAGATTTCAAAATCAGGTGCAGATGCAAACAGACAACCATGAATGAAACATACACATGACATAGTTTGCATATTCTGAAAATGTGTAAGAAGTATTGACCTTTTTCTCAATTTACAGTTGGGATAAAAATGGAGCGGAAAGGGGACCAAAAAATCTTAATTTGCAGCAAAAATAAACCCAATTTTGCAAGTCGAATGTTAATAAAAAGTTCTCTGGCACAGAAACTAGCAGATCCTAATAGATAAATAATCTTATCATATCTTTCTTATGGCTATTCAATGGAAGTAATGAAAGAATTCTAATTCACCTTGCCTATGAAAGCTGATGAACCACCAAGTCTTGCGATGCCAACGGCCACATTCGCAGGAGCACCACCCGGAGCTTTCTTGAAAGCAGGTGCTTCAGCAAGTGAAACTCCAGCAACCGTTGGAACAAAGTCAATTAACATTTCCCCAAAGCAAACAACCAGTGAATTATTATTTTCTGATACTCCATTTGTAGCTGAGGAAAAATCATAGTAAAAATGATTTCGCTAGTATAAAGAACTGAATAGAATTAACAACTGTACATTTTAGACATGCTACTACCGAGACTAATGATAATTTTGACTTAATTACTAGACTAAATAAGAATGAAGTTTTGTGTTCCCCTGTCCTCCCCTGGCTTGAGTGGGGGGTCTTGATTGAAGTCTAGAGAAAATGAAAATTACGATTTTCTGAAAATGAATCAAAACTTGGAAGAAATTTAAAGCAAAAATATAACAAGAATGAAAGAGAGATGGTTCCAATTTAAGTTCAAACAGGTTCTCCAACTGGCATGGGGCGACCAAGCTGGCAGTTACTAAAACTTGAGTCTTTCAGACAAGGCCCAAATAACCTTTTTTTTTTTACCAGAAACAACACAACAGAGAATCTGTTCGATATTTCCAAAGTTTTATTATTAAAACAAATTTCATTCATCATTATAAAATTTCCCAATAGCCTAAAAACTGTTCCGGCTGAACTTTTCAAAGTCACGAGCCATGTAAAACTTAGCATATAATGAGCCGTGCAAGCAAGGACTTCACAACATTTTTAGATTCAGATTTCAGAGTCATATCATACAAACTCAAACAACCAACTCTATTGCATGATTGCATATTAAACACAATAAAAAGAAATGAATTTACACTATTATGTATTCACAAACTGGCACTAAGGATTTGGGATAAAGAAAAATGATTCACACATCAGAGAAAACGCCACAAATCCAATTGTAAAGATCTATTGCTCGATTAAATGAGAGAGAGAGAGAGAGAGGGAAAATGATATAAAAGAAAAAGATTAAGCATACAAACAGTTGGAAGAAAACCCAGAACAAGTGAAGAAGAAAGAAACAATCTTGAGCTCACAAAAGAGCTTAAACCCAGATACCAAATATCTTAAAAAGCATAGAAACACCAAAAATCTTAATACTTATAATCAAGAAAGCAAAGATTATGTACGTATATATATAATATATATGAAAAACAATGATGGAGGTGAAGGAGACAAAGCAAACCTGAAGTGGGATCCGTAGCCATTACGAAGATAAAAATGAGAACAGAGCTGGTGCAATAAGAATTGCAGAAAGCGAAAGAGAAAGAAGGTTAAAGGTTGGTGTGTTGAGAGAAAACAAAGTTAAGAAGAAGAGAAGGAGTAGAAGAGTGGTGGGTTGGGTTTAAATCTTGAATAATCGTTTGCAAGCTGACAATACCAAACAAATCTTTGACCATTCGTGAGTTTCCCCAACCATTTTTATAACCCAGGCCGACGCCTGTTTCAGTCTTTTTCTCAATAAATAAAATTAAAATAAGACTAAAATAAAATTTTGGTTTCATTTGTTGCAAATATATATATTTTGTATTTTATTTCGGCCATAAATAAATAAAATCTTATTTATCGAATAAAGACAGACAAGGTTTCCATTTCTTACTAATTGACAAAATTAAGTTGAGTAATAAACGTATCCGTTGGCATAAAAAACATTATTTTGGTAAACTTATTTATAATGGTTATAAATATTATATATATATATGGATGTCATTAGATACTCAAAGTAGAGTAGAAGCATTAATTTTTTATTATATTTAAAGTAGTTAACCGATTTCTTTAAAAATTATTTATTTTTATTATTTCCCATTAAAATAACTCATATAATAGTTCTACTCTCTTTTTACATCTCTATATTATTCTGTCTATTTTTTTTTTTTTATGCTTTATATTTATATAATCGTAATAGTTTTATAACACGTTATTAGCACGACTATCTAACTATCATTATTTGTAGGTTTAAATTCTTATCATGAATCTCTAGTCATAATCATTCGTTGAATCTTAACTAGATGATTCAATCTTCAATCACCATCTTGTGTTGATAACAAAATTCATTATCAAGCCTCTAGTCGTCATAGTTTATTGAGGTAAAAATATTTTATTGCGAATGTATGTTTATATGATTACCATATTATATATATATTGATCATAAAAAAATGTATATGTGAGTTGTTAATTTACCATTGTAATAGTATTAGATGGTTTAATGTCTTGTTATCGTAAATATGATTATATTCATATGTATATGTTCTTACTAGGCAATATAACCGCGCCTCGCGCGGTGTTTATAATAATTAGTATTATAATTATTTTTTGGAAAATAAGATTTTGGTTTTTTTTTGTAAAAATTTTAAGTTTTATATATATATATATTTAGAATTTATAACTTAAGGAGTTGTTAACATTTTCACTAAATGAGTAACATAGTATGAATCATGACCTTTGATGTTTGAGAATCATTTATATATATATATGGAAGACTTCTCAATGGTTACTACCCATAGATGGGTATTAACAATTATGATGATGTGTCAATATAATGACTTGGTATAGCAAGTCACCAACAAGTAATTTTTTTTTTATGTTAATGTTGAATTTAGTTATTATTATTTTTTTACCATAATTAATCTTTATATAGAAATATTAATCTTTATATAGAAATTGACATGTGTTGGGTGGTCCAGGTGTCATGCTTTGTACTGTCATTGTTATTTATTTTTATAAAAAAAAAATGTAATCTTAAGTCTTTGATGGTGAAATCGAAAAGGGAACAAAATTTTATTTATCTTACTTTAATATTTAAAGGGGCCACACTTATGAAAACCATTATGCCTGAAATGTAAAATGTAGGTACTGTACGTGATGGTGGTGGTGGTGGAGGATGTATTTGGTTTCTCCTTAGTAATTATATTATATATGTGTATGAATGTAAACACTCTTAGAAGTTGTGAATATTGAGTAGTCAAAATACTTGTTATAATTAGTAATAGAAACAGAGTTTTTCCACAATAATATGATGAAAACAATTCCCTCAACATCCTCCATAAACTTAAGATGCAAAATATATATTTTAAATAGAGTGATAAAAGAAATAAAATATCAAATTAAAATCAAATTCTAAAATATAAAATAAATTGATATTGTAAAATAAAAAATACTCACAATATATAGAGATTATAATAGTTTTAATTATTATAAAATCTAAAATCTTTCTAATATTATTAATAAATAAAATGAAATTTCTTAAGTGTACACTATTGTGAGATATTTATGAACTATGAAAAGATATTTAAAAGTATTATATGTTATTTTCTTTTGTTTTAGTCTTTGATTGTTTTCTTAAAAAAAATATGAAAGACACTAATATTTTTTCAATGATCATGTAAATAAATTGTGTTTTTTATTGGTCACTGCAAAAATAATTTTATTGGAATGGTAAAAATAAAAAATATGTTCTTGTTATAGCCAGATTTCGAGCCATGATAAATGTGACCTCGAAAGCTGGATTCGCAGCGAATGAACTCGTAAAGTCTTAAGTATGTTCCAAGACTAGACATCGAGCCTGCAAAGCTGAGACGACTTCGAATATGGTGGCCTCGAAATCCACACGATCTTGAAGGATGGCTCCCGAGATGCATCTGTCCTCAGGGGTGACCTCGGATCATGGGTTCCGAGCCTGACGCGCGTACGATCTCGAAAACCATGTGACCTCGAGAGATGTTATTAGCTCAAAAGTTGATGTGAGACCTGGGAGAATAAGGCCTTGGTGATATATGATAATAACCTTGAATATCTTAAAGTGTTGACTATAAGAGACGTGGTCTACATTTATTACTGTAAATCCCCTAAAATCATGGGATATTATTTGATTAGTTATACGCCCCCTGGTCTTCAAGGACGTTTCCTTTTATATCGGATTATAGGCATTTAAGGCCATTTGATTTATTTGCACAAAAAGAGTAACTACCCGAAATGTGTGGGATAGTATTCTACAATCTTCTCTATAAATAGAGAGGAGATGCACCATTGTAAGGGACCGAATCTCTTAATCTTGAGAGAAAACTCTGAAGAATTCATACTTGAAGAATTTTCAGAGATTATCTTGAGTTTAATAACAAAGACTCATGGACTAGGCAGATTTAACTGCTGAACCACGTAAAAATTGTGTTTTGTATTATCATATTTATATTGGCCATCACTGTTTGTTGTTTACGTGCTCTTCTTTCACTGTTGACGAAAAACGGCGTCAACAGTTTGGTGCTTTCATCGAGAGCCTTAAGCATTCATCCCTGAGTAAGTCATGGCCACTAATAATCAGAACGTTACTGAAGAAAATTACCCAAGACGTCCTGGGAAACAACCAATGGAAAACCCGGATGTTGAAGAAAGAAGTGGTTCTTTCGATTCCCGGGGACCACCTGCTCCACCAAGGGATGAGGATATGTATTACAATCCTGAGCGGTATGTTCCCATTGTGGAACTTGAAAACCGGCAATTGAAGCAGTAGTTGGCAGAGGCCAACAAACAGAATGAGGAATTGGCAAGGATAGCCGCAGAGGCGCAGGTGGCTCAGGCCCCCTTCTCCGCGCGAAAACCAAGTCCCTCCTCCAAGGGACGTACACGTTCCTCCCCGTAGACCCCGTGGGCGCCCACGAAAAGATGCTGCCACAAGGAGGCCGGCTCAACCTCCGGCACCAGCAGAGCCATCCCCTCCCCCTAGGCCTCAGAGAAATACTCGGGCAAGGGCCCCGGCTAACCCGCCTGTGGAAGTACCTGCAGGAACTGAGAACAACCGAACCCCTGCAGAGGCTCAGACTCAAAAACCTAGGAGCGCACCAAATGCGACCAACCCATCTCGGGCAAATTCTGGACCGTCTAGGCCGCGACATGGATGGCAGCCACCGTCACCCATATGGTTCCCTCCATCACCTATAAGATATCCTTCGCCCCCCAGCAAGAATGCTCAACCAGTTCGAGATTAGGGCGAAAGGCGTGCGGGAGGAAGACAAGGAAATGGGGAGGCTTTCCAGGAGCGGAGAGGCGCCCCATCTAAAAAAAGTCAAACATCTCGGTCTCGCACGGCGGAGATGAGGCGACATGGAAAGAATCCATCACGAAATAACCATGCGACGAGTTTTACCAGTGATGATTCTAGAGATACCAGGTCGGTCAGCAAGCATGACCGAGGTCGTAAGAATACTGGAAACCGCAAAAATCGTCCCGACCTGCGAGAGCACCTGAATCAAAGTCGGGGTAATAGTGACCCAATAAATCCGGACCTGAGGGATCGCGTGAATAGGCGTAGAGATCCCTTACGGAGACGCGAGCCTGGAATTATGATCGATGACAACCGATTCCAGACAATACCCTTTGCGGACCCAGTCCAAGAAAGAATCGATCAGCTTGAAAGGGCCTTTAGGCTTTTGAAAAACGAGCAAGAGAATGATCGATATGAAGACTCTGACGAGGAGCTCGAACCTTTTGCTCCCCATATTTCCAATACTCCATTTCCTCAAGGGTTTCGGATCCCTCACGTCCCAACGTTCGAAGGAAAGACCGACCCGTACAGTCATCTGAGCACGTTCAACACCATAATGAGAGCCAGTAACGTGGGTTACGAGCTCAGATGCATGTTATTTCCAGCATCATTGACAGGACCAGCTAAAAGCTGGTTCGAAAAATATAAGAGACATTCAATAACCTCTTGGGAGCAGCTGTCTAAAGACTTTAAAAAGCAGTTCAGAGCCATGATGGGGGTTCGACCTGAGGCGTCAACCCTCACTAATGTTCGGCAACAACCAGGCGAAACATTAAAAAGTTACCTTACAAGGTTTAACTTGGAAGTCGCCCGAGCTCGGAATGTGGATGACAGTGGACACTTAATAGCTGTCCAGGCCAGAGTAATGCCAGGAAGCGCCCTCTGGGACGATATGCAAAGAAAACCGGTGAGGTCCCTAACCGAGTTTAATAGACAAGCGCAGAGGTTTATCAATGTAGAGGAAGCGAGGTCGACACTTAATGTGACTTCCCAGCCCGAAACTACAACGATAAACGTAAACTCTGCCTCAACCTCGGCGGACCCAATAGCTTCAAAGCCTGCTGTGGAAAACCCTTCCCAGAGAAAAAAGAACGAAGGAAGTAATCCCGAGGCCAAAGGAGGAAAGAAAAAGAAGGGGGAGAGATA
Source organism: Humulus lupulus (assembly GCF_963169125.1). Lineage (NCBI taxonomy): Eukaryota > Viridiplantae > Streptophyta > Magnoliopsida > Rosales > Cannabaceae > Humulus > Humulus lupulus. Next base: position 48,111,047 of record NC_084797.1, read on the forward strand.
TTTCTCCGTGTATAGAGTATACACCGAGCTCAATGAGTCTCGGGAGAACATATACGTGGCTAATGAAAACCAGGTCCCCTTCAGGCGTCCGGACCCGATGAGAAATCAAAAATCCAAGAGGGACTCCAGTAAGTATTGCCGATTTCACAGAGACACCGGGCATACAACCGATGAATGTCGACAACTGAAGGACGAGATCGAATGATTGATCTCGAGAGGTTACTTCAGGCAATATGTCAAAAACCAGAGTACTAGTCAGGCGGCCGCGAGCCAGAGAGTAGCCGCGCCTCCGATGGCACAAAACAATAATTCCCGAGCTCGGGAAGAAGATAGGCCCCCGCCGATAGATGGAGAGGATGTAATAACCATCTCGGGAAGGCCTCATCCCGCAGGAGTAGGCAGGAATGCCCAAAAGAGATACGTTAACGAGCTGAAAACTGGGGATGGGTCTCCTTATGAACCCAAACCTAGGGCTCCAAAAAGCCAGAGGATTGAAACACAACCAATAACCTTCACTGAGGAAGACGCGTCCCATGTCCAGTTTCCTCACCATGATCCACTGGTCATCACTCTCCAGCTAACCAATAAAAGGGTCCACCGAGTTCTCATAGACAATGGGAGCTCAGTCAACATTCTCTATAAAGCAACCCTCGAAAAGATGGGACTCTCCCTTCGCGACCTGAAAGCGTGTGCAATACTTTATACGGCTTTTCAAGAGAAGGGACCGCCTGCATGGGATCCATCAAGCTCCCCGTGACCTTGGGAGATTACCCAGTCTCGGCAACCAAGATGATGGAGTTCGTGGTAGTAGACTTACCATCAGCCTACAATGTGTTGCTCGGGAGACCCGCCCTGGTCGGGCTGGGGGCAGTTTCATCAGTAAGGCATCTGGCCCTTAAGTTCCCGACCCCCAGCGGAGTCGGAACATTGAAGGGAGATCAATCAGCAGGGAGGGAATGCTACAACATCTCCTTGAGAGGAAAGAAACAGACGAGCACACAAGCACTCGCCATCATTCAAAACAAAGACGGAATGGTCTTAGAGATTGACGAAGAGATTGATCCAAGGATTGAGGAGAAATTTGACCTCGAACCTTTAGAGGAGCTCAAAGAAGCCGATTCCTCGAAAAAGGTGAAGGTTGGAAAACACCTCCAAGATGAGACAAAATAGCAATTAATTTACTTTTTGAAGAAAAACCAAGATGTCTTCGCGTGGTCGCACTCGGACATGGTGGGAATAAGTCCGAGAATAGCAAGCCACGCACTGAATATAGACAAAAGCTTCCCCCCGAAGCAACAAAAGCGAAGACAGCTGGACGAAGATAGAAAGAAAGCACTAAAGGAGGAGGTTGATAGGTTAGAGGCAAACTGATTCATTAGGGATGCCTTTTACCCTGACTGGGTAGCCAATCTGGTGTTGGTCCCAAAGCCCAATGGGACGTGGCGAACCTGTATTGACTACTCAGATCTCAACAAAGTTTGCCTGAAAGACTGTTTTCCGTTGCCAAGGATTGACCAGCTCGTGGATGCCACGGCGAGGCATGGCCTGATATCCTTCATGGATGCCTATTCTTGATATAACTAGATTCCCATGCATGCCCCCGACCAAGAACATACGAGCTTCATCACGGATAAGGGGCTATACTGCTATAATGTCATGCCATTCGGGCTCAAGAATGCTGGGGCCACATATAAGCGGCTCGTGAACATGATGTTTTCAGAGAAAATAGGAAACAACATGGAAGTTTATGTCGATGACAGGCTTGTCAAATCTCAACTCAACAAGAACCATGTTGATGACCTCGAAGAGTGCTTCGGCGTACTCCGAAAATACAACATGAAGCTAAATCCTTAGAAGTGCACTTTTGGGATGTCTTCAGGAAAATTTCTGGGCTTTATCGTGAACTCTCGTGGAATCGAGGCCAACCCCGACAAGATCAAGGCCCTGATTGACATGCCCTCACCTCGAAGGCAAAAAGATGTCCAAAGTTTGACTGGCAGGATGGCAGCCCTAAGCAGATTCATCTCGAAATCTACAGACCGTGGTCTTCCATTTTTCAACCTATTGAGAGGAGGTAAGAAATTTGAATGGATGGAGGAGTGCGAGCTGGCCTTTCAGGAGCTCAAAAAGCACCTTGCGGAACCACCCATCCTGTCAAAACCTGAAACGGGAGAAACTCTGTACCTATACCTCTCAACCACCGAACACGCAATAAGCGCAGTGCTCGTTCGAGAGGAAGAGAAGGTACAAAGACCCGTTTACTACATCAGTAAAAGATTACTGGGGGCAGAGTCAAGATACCCCCTGATGGAGAAGCTGGCGCTTAGTCTAATTCATTCATCTCGTAAGCTCCGCCCCTACTTCCAAGCGCATCCCATCCATGTGTTGACTGATCAACCACTTAGGCAAGTCTTGTCTAAGCCAGAAGCTTCAGGTCGACTTCTTAAATGGGCAGTTGAGCTCGGACAGTTTGAGATCACCTACCACCCGAGAACGACCATTAAGGCACAGGTGTTGGCAGACTTTATAGTGGAATGTACCGGCATAGCCGACGACGAGGTAATAACCCCGGCCCACGAGCTATGGAAACTTTACGTCGACGGCTCATCAAACGAAAATGGAGCGGGGGTAGAGGTCATTTTGGTTACCCCCGCAGGGAGCAGATTTCATTCTGCCTTAAGATTTGGTTTCAAAGCATCGAATAATGAGGCTGAATACGAGGCTTTACTCGCGAGACTTTGTATAGCAAAGGAGCTCAAAGCTAGAGCTGTACATTGCTACAGTGATTCCCAACTCGTGGTAAATCAAATCTTGGGAGAATACCAGGCTCGCGGCACGAGAATGGCAGCTTATTTGGAGAAGGCAAAATCCGCATTGGAGTGTTTTGAATTTTATACAATCGAACAAGTTCCCCGCGAGCAGAACTCAAATGCAGATGCCTTAGCTCGGCTTGCCACATCCGCTGAAAATGAAGAACTGAACGTTGTGCCCATAGAACACCTATCGGCACCTAGCATTAATGATCCAGAGGAGGAAGATGTGTGTATGATCGAAACAAAACCTACCTGGATGACCCCAATAGTTGAATATCTCGAGAACGGAGTCCTTCCAAGAGACCGGAACCAGGCTCGAAAGTTGATGTATCAACTTCCCCGTTACACCATTTTGGACGGAAAGCTATACAGGAGGGGATATTCCATTCCGTTACTTCGGTGCGTAACCCCGCCCGAAGCTAAGAAGATCATTGAAGAAATTCATGAAGGGTTCTGCGGGGATCACACCGGGGGGCATAGCCTGTCCAAGAAGATCATACACCAAGGATATTTCTGGCCAACTATTAAAACGGATTCTTTCGAGTACGTGAAGAAATGCGACAAATGCCAGAGATTCGCCACGATTCCCTGAGCTCCACCATCCGAGCTAACCATGTTGACTTCCCCATGGCCTTTCGCGGTATGGGGCATCGACCTCATAGGCTCTCTCCCGACTGGCAAAGGCGGAGTAAAATATGCTGTAGTCGCCGTGGATTACTTCACGAAGTGGACGGAGGCTGAACCGTTGGCAACTATAACTTCAAAAAAGATCCTTGATTTCGTAGTAAAAAGCATCGTGTGCCGATATGGGGTGCCGAGGAAGATCGTATCCGACAACGGAACCCAGTTCAATTGCGACTTGTTCACCAACTTTTGTGAAAAGAACGGCATAATAAAGAGTGTTTCATCAGTAGCTCATCCTCAAGCGAATGGCCAGGTCGAGGCTGTGAACAAAACTCTCAAAAGTTCTCTGAAGAAAAAGTTGGAGGAAGCAAAGGGACGTTGGCCCGAAGAATTGCCCCAAGTCCTATGGGGTTATAGAACCACGGCTCGAACATCAATGGGGCACACCCCGTTCTCTCTAGCATACGGATGTGAGGCTATGTTGCCTATTGAGGTCGAAATCCCAATGATCCGAACTCAAATTTACGACCAAGACTCAAACCACACTCATCTCGAAGAAACCTTAGACTTGATTGAAGAAAAGAGAAACGAGGCTCAGCTAAGGAACGCTGCCTACCAGCAACGAGCTACTAGATATTTCAACAAAAGGGTTCGAGATTGAAGATTCGGTGTGGGAGATCTGGTGCTAAGGCGCGTATTTTTGGCAACACGAGATCCAGCAGCTGGTGTGCTCGGACCGAATTGGGAAGGACCATACCAGATAGAGTCAGTCATCCAGACCGGTGTTTATAAGCTGGCGAGATTGGATGGGAGCCTGGTACCGCAAGCATGGAATGGCGAACACCTTAGACCTTACTATCAGTAGTGTAGGAAGTGTGTTGCTTGTAACCATGATTGATTATCTGTAGTAGTTTATCTGCTTTTGAATTCCATCAAATAAAGATCTATTTCGTTCAATATGTTATCTCTTTTTATTTTTGCAATCTCTCTTAATTTAATAACCTATGGTCACACTCATAGGATATTAAGGGGGCATCATTGGTATATATACCATTGAAATAAAAAAAATTTTAAAAAAACATAAAAGTATTTGGATATAACCAGATACGCGAGCTTAGATAGTTTGGACATAACCGAATTATCAAAAACATAAAAGTATTTGGATATAACCAGATACGCGAGCTTAGATAATTTGGACAACCGAATTATCAAAAACATAAAAGTATTTGGACATAACCAGATATGCGAGCTTAGATAGTTTGGACAACCAAATTATCAAAAGATAATAACGTTTGGATTTAACCAGATGTGCAAACTTAATAGGTTTGGAACAAACCAGCTAAAACTAATCGACGAGTTGGAATTTAAACCTACTTCGAAATAAGTCGAGATCGAGGCTGGAATATCTTAAAGAAAAATAGTTTCGAACTCATAACCTCGGGGAGATAACCGAGGATGAGGAAAAGTAACTAAGCAATAAGATATAACTAAACCATTCACATTACATACCATACAAGTACTTTTGAGTTCATGGTTAAAGTAATATCCGACCTTGATAAATAACGAGATCAGGAGCGGATAATTCGAACAAACAATGCGTGGATGCATCGAGTTTTGAGCCTAAATCCCAACTATGTTTGTATGAAGAAATAAACATAAAAAACTTATTCATATAAAATATGCAAAATATTTCAAGCCAAGAAATGTAAAGCATATGTAAGTTTATAAAAAAAAAAAAAAAAATTGTATCAGCCCTACGGGCATAAATAAAAATAGTTACAAACAATAGAGGGACGCAGCCCCGAGGTAAGAATCAAGAAGGAGCAGTTCCCTTGGCTTTTCCGGCGTCAATGGCACTAGACCCCCCAGGACGAATAGCATGACTATCCTTCTGAGCAGCCTCTCGAGCAGCTTCACTCGCCTCAAGACGGGCACTCCACCGCTCTACATACTTGGCCTCGAGAGGACCCAGGAAGCTGGTATCGAGGTCGGCATTGTCAACCCAAATTTTGTACATGGCCTGGTCTACCGCCTTCTCCTTCTGCTCTTTGAACTCGTTCAGGAGGCGGGCCTTCTCGCCTTCCATGATGTCAAAAGTAGCAGCTTTCTCCTCTTCGAGCTTAGCGTTAGCCTTCTCCAGCTCGGCAAGACGAGTCTTCGCCTGTTCAAGCTCGGCTTTCGTCTTCTCCAGCTCCGCGAGGCGGGTCTTCACTTTCTCAAGTTCGGTCTTCGAGTCCTTGAGTTCATCAGCCATCTTAAGCTGGAGATCCCTCGACTCTTGGGCCAGAGACATACTCGTGTGCACCTCGTTGGTCAGCTTATAATTAAGCTGTGCTGAAACGACAAGGGCCTGAAATACAAAGAACAAATTAGATCGCGAGCTGAGACACAAACAGTTAAAGGAGAGTTGCGAAGGCTACCGTGGCAGTGAGTTCAATACTCTTATCATAAAGAGTATTACAGTCCGAGGCCTTGTGCACGAGGTCCCAATGGTCGGCACCGAAGCCAGAAAAACTCTGACCCACTCGAGAGAGGACGTCCGAGCTAAGCACAGCCCCTTGGGTCCCGGCGGCGCCGTCAAGCACGAAGTCCTCAATATGATGTCGGGTCGTCGGTAGTTGAACCTTGGAGACGGAAGGTTTCTTCGGGGGCCGGCTGACTGTTATTTGAGTGTCGGTTGGAGGAAGCGAGACGGGCGCGGTTGAACCAGACGCATCAACCTGGACAATCGGCTCCTCGGTTGTGCTCGCAGTAGCCTGAGCCGTTGGGGTCTTCTCGAGGCGTCTGGGGACCTTGGATGGTCGGTCGGACCTCCGCGAGGCTCTCGGGCGTTTACTCTTCTGAGCTCCAGCTCCCTCATCACTAAAAAGCACAGCGTCGAGATCAGGATCCATGGCACCTGCACAGTTCCAATCGAAGTTAGACATAATGATAATAAGCTTGGAAAATAAAAAAGAAAAAACCAAGTAAAGAAAGACCTAACTGGAACTCTCCCCCGAATTAGAGCTCGGGGACCATGAAATTCCCCCATCTTCAGAAGAGGCGGGGGGAGTACCTTCCCTATAGGTGGACGTCAACCTCGAAAGGTCCCTATAATCGTTGGTCCCATATTGGACAGCTATCCCGTTCCACACCTCGTCTGAAGTATAAATGGTGTCATACTTCCCGAGCCAACTATCAAACCTATGAACTCGATCATCTACCCAAGTCCATATGTAGAAGTGGTATCTATCATACGGGCATGAAACTAACCTATCGGGTTTATGCTTTAATAAGGTGGGGGACCACATTCTCGAGGTAAGGATGGCTTTTCCTTCATCCGAGTCTGAACTCAAGGCTTCGTCATTAGCTTCATTCCCCGATGGTGGACTCCTTCGGCGAGCTGGGGGTGGAGGCCTCACCTTTCTCCTCGGGGGGAGGATACCTGTGGGCAAAGGCACCTGCTCCCAATGATCATACTTCTTGTTGGACCAGTCTGAGGTGGACTGGCTATCTCCCAAGAGCCCGCAAGCTCGGAGCTTACTCTCATGTAAGAGGTACGAAAGAGACCTCCGGCCGTAAGGAACTTGGAGCAGGGTCTCTCCATGCTCCTTCATCGTGACGTCGGGGGTAGGACGTTGAAAATTGGCTGGAAAATAAGACACCTTTTAACTAAGTACAAACCTACAAACCAAAACCCGAGCACAGAGATAAAGAAAACTGGAATACTTACGAATCCGCCTGAATGAGTAGCATCGAGACGGGGACAGGCCGTCTGTCCAGAAGAAGGCTTTTTTGAAATCAGGTGGATGATTAGGGAGATCTTCAAAGACCTTTTTCTCTTTGGGATAGCTCGAAAGGTAGTAAAAACCATCTCCTCCCCGAGCTCGGGAGGGGTTGCTTTTTAGACAAAAGAGATATAAAATCTCCTGAGGTGAAGGTCCTTCCCACTTCAGCTCGTGGTATAACGACCTTAGGGCTGGCAGGACCCTGTAAGAATTGGTGTTGAGCTGGAACGGGGCCAACCCAACAAAGTCCGTGAAGTCCTTGAAGAAAGACTTCAAAGGCAGTAGAGCTCCTGCCTTCATGTGTTCCTGGCTCCAGGCCGCATACCTTAGCTTAATTTCAGGGTTTCCAGTCCCTGGAGCATGGCAGCTTCATTCATTAGAGGTCAGAGCTCGACATCTCAAGGAGCTTGACAGCCTCAGGCCATGTAATGCCAGGATGTCAGTTACCTGAATTATTGAGGTTACCGAGCTCCAGTAGTGCTCGGCCTCAAAAAATTCTTTCCTCGGCTGCGAGGAAGAAGGCTCCCCCATCAATGAAAATTGGAGTTCTCCTGGACTATACGCGACGGTGACCTTTAATGCGGGGTCGAGGGGGATCGGCCTAGGCCCTGAATTGGACTCTGGATAAAGGGCCTCCCGAAGAGTTCTCCTCTTCTTCTCTATGACCTCGTCTATTTGGCGGCGATAATGAACTTGAATATCCTCCTGCTCGTGCGCAAGCTCGTACTCACGAATCCGACGTTGATTTCGAGCAAATAGCGACTCCGGGCTCGGGGTTTTTGGCGAGTAAGGGATTGCCAGCAATGACCCCCACCATCTTTCCAGATTCTGTGACATCTAGCGAGAAAGAAAAAATGGTGAGGGCCATGCATGCAAGAATTACGAGCTTGACAGGACAAGCTCGGAGTTTAGGAACAAAACAAGCTCGATACTAAGATCCTTATTAAAGAGTCAGAACGTGTGTCCCACGAGAAAAGGAGGAGAGTGGACAATTTTTTTAAAATCCCGAAAATCAGGGGAAAAAGAGTGGCGGATAACCAGAAAAGGTAACCTTGGGTATCGTGCATTTGTCAAGGCCAAGGTTTTATACCCGATATCTTGGTGTACAAGAAACGTCTTTTAAAATTTTAAAACCCAGAAAACAGAAATCTTGCTCAAACATCAAAACTGGGTATGAACCAGTGATGTAAACCCAGTATGGAAACTTAAAACATAAAAGCCTATCGGATAAAAATTCCCTAACGTATTGTACTAAGAAAATAAACTAGTACATTGACAGAGATAACAAGAACAGTATGAACAAAAATTGGGGTAAGGGAAAACAAAGATTGGACACTTACACAATAATGGCAATTGCAGAGAAATTGCTGACTGAAGGAGAGGCTGCAAATATGAGCTCACGGACTCGAACAAACCAGAGGTCCTTTGTTTTTTCAACTGAGAGAACATGCACAAGAAAGAAGTTCTCTGGGATGGCCTCTGGTTTCGTCCCTTCCTTTTTTGTTTCTGATGCATGTAAAATAAGAGGAAGAAGAAGACCTTGAATATATAAAGGGAGAAAAGTGAAAAAAAAAAAAAGGATTAATCTGGGCCATTGGCCAGAATCCTCATGAAATCCAACGGTCAGGGGTCGATGACATGATGGTACCGAAAAGGTAGCAGACGAATGATCGTGGGCAGGTTTCCAAGGTACTCAAGTACCATAAATGAGCAATATCCAACTGACGCGTGTCCATTCTCAAGTGTGTGACGGTACGGTTCCCGAAGAAAGTAGTTCAAAAGTTTCCTTCTCTTAGGATTCGAACAAATACTTTTGAGGGGGCAAGATGTTATACCCAGATTTCGAGCCATGATAAATGTGACCTCGAAAGCTGGATTCGCAGCGAATGAACTCGTAAAGTCTGAAGTATGTTCCAAGACTAGACATCAAGCCTGCAAAGCTGAGACGACTTCGAATATGGTGGCCTCGAAATCCACACGATCTCGAAGGGTAGCTCCCGAGATGCATCTGTCCTCAGGGGTGACCTCGGATCATGGGTTTCGATCCTGACGCGCGTACGATCTCGAAAACCATGTGACCTCAGGAGATGTTATTAGCTCGAAAGTTGATGTGAGACCTGGGAGAATAAGGCCTTGGTGATATATGATAATAACCTTGAATATCTTAAAGTGTTGACTATAAGAGACGTGGTCTACATTTATTACTGTAAATCCCCTAAAATCATGGGATATTATTTGATTAGTTATACGCCCCCTGGTCTTCAGGGGACGTTTCCTTTTATATCGGATTATAGGCATTTAAGGCCATTTGATTTATTTGCACAAAAAGAGTAACTACCCGAAATGTGTGGGATAGTATTCTGCAATCTTCTCTATAAATAGAGAGGAGATGCACCATTGTAAGGGACCGAATCTCTTAATCTTGAGAGAAAACTCTGAAGAATTCATACTTGAAGAATTTTCAGAGATCATCTTGAGTTTAATAACAAAGACTCATGGACTAGGCAGATTTAACTGCTGAACCACGTAAAAATTGTGTTTTGTATTATCATATTTATATTGGCCATCACTGTTTGTTGTTTACGTGCTCTTCTTTCACTGTTGACGAAAAACGGCGTCAACAGTTCTATAAATATAAATATGTGATAGATTTTTTTATATAATTTATATTGTTTTTGTTAAAAAAAATTAAGTGATAGTTTATTTAAAATGAACATTTATGTATATTTTATTATTTAATTTTTTATTATAGAGAAAAACTATTATTAAGAATATATTGATTTTTTTTAATTAAAATTCTAAATAATGAAAAGACTTTTTAATGAATATTATATTTGTATACGAAGCTACTGAAATTTTTTTTATGTATATTAAAGGGTATTAAATATATCGATTGCCATTTATATTTTTGGAAACAAATAGAATTATAATTTTTCATTAATTACTAAATGGTATTGAATACACCAAACAATCTAGAGCATAATATCTTAATTAATTAATGAGACAAAGAATAATTCCATATATTGGGTGTAAATTTTATTAAATAATAAAAAAACATATATTTAGTTTTTGGGAATTGAAAATGTTAACATTTCAATAAGATACTAAATATAGATTTTTCTTTTTATATTCCAAATATGATTTGTTTGATTAATATACAATTCAAAAAATATATATAAATTTCGAATAATATAAAAATGTTTTGAAAAAAGTCAAAAAGTTATTGTTGCTTTTTTTTTAAAATTATTTTCAAATAAAATTAATAACTTTGATATTTATATATTATTTTAATAAATATATTTTTCTCATTTTGAATTTTGAATTTTGAATATAAATACACAAAAGGGTGATTGAATATTTGAAATTTAAATACTAATCATAGTCAAATTTTGTAATTAGTGAACTTATTAAATAAAAAATGTAACTTCCAATCTTCAAATAAATTTTATTATGAGACAAATAAAAATGACATATATTGGGTATTAAAGTTTATTAGATAATAATAAACACATATTGGGAATTCAAACTTTAACTTTACAATAAGAAACTACATTTAGTTTTTTATTTTTAATTATATTCTAAATAGGACATTTTTTTATAAAAGAAAAATAAAAAATATTTATAAATTTCGAATATGATAAGTTTTTTTTTATAGTAGCTTTTTTTTATTATTATTTCCATATATTGGATATTGGCTTTTATGAAATGCCAATGGAAAACATATAGTTTTTTTTTAGTTAAATTAAATTCTAAAGCTGACTTTGATAGTAGAATTATTGTACTTTTTTAAATAATAAGTGTACGCCCTGATATTCAGCCCGGGTCTTTTGTGCAGCTCAAGTACAGCTGGCTAGCTAAGACCAGTACTGAGGGGCCCACAAGTTGATAATTACACGAGCTGAGGAATACGACGCATTAAGGCACGAGTTGGAGATGGATATAAAATACAACATCCTGGGCACGAGCTGGCGTTATATTCAAGTCGTAGTACTCTGACAACCTGCCATGTCCAAGAGTTTATTAAGCTAGATACGTTATATATAAACGTGCATGATCAGACATCACATATCTGTTTATCCCTAAATTCTCGGACATGTAATATAAACGTGTGTGATCATGTTATATTATTTTATAATATAATGTAATATTATATTATATTATAATATAATGTTTTAGATTAAATAAGTGTGACAAAGAGTGTCACATATTGTAACATATAATAGAGAGTTACAATATTTAGATATATGAGATATATCCAAATAATGTAACATATTTGGTGTTACAAATTTGTAACTTCCAAATATTACCATTTATTGTGTAAATTTGGTGTTACACAATATTTTAGATGAATTTCATAAATCCATATGTGAAATGGTTGTTAGAGATATGATTTTAATCACAATAATGTGTTTTGGGGGTTACAAAATCAATTGGGAGGGTTTAGATCCGTTTGGAAAAACAACACAAATTGGTGTGCTGAAACTGGGTTGTGACCGACCACTGAATGATGGTGGCCGCAGCCTGGGGGACAGAGAGCAGTGGCCGCGGCCACAAGTGCATTTCAAGCCAATTTTTCAATTTTTTCCAAATATGTTGAATGGTTCCAAAAACTCAAATAACTCCTAAATCTCATTTTTAATTCCATAATAATCCAATTAATCATTGGTAACAGCCATGGGGGTTGGTGGAATTTGAAATTCAAAGGGTGTCTCTAAACTCTATAAATAGGAGCCTATAGCTCACTTGAAAGACACAATATTTATATCCATTAGAGCACTTGGCTAGAAACACCTTGAGGCTTGATAATTCCATAAAGCATTTCCAATATCTGAGAGAGATCCCTTAGTGCTTGAGTTAGAGGGAAATAAGCTTTTGGACAAAGGTTTTAAACCTTGTTCAAGTTGGTGATCCCCAACACTCTTCACTTAGGTTGTGTAAGTGAGAGTTTACTTTTTTTTTTTGTTCTTACTTTTTACACTATTGCTTTTCTTCTTATTCTGTTGTTTGTCATTGGTCCTTCGTTCGTAGTGGTCATTGTATAGTGAGAAAGCTCGCCCCTGCCTTTAGACGAGAAAGCCTTCTTTTACATCCCTTAGACAAATTAATAGAAAATGCTACAACCCATTGTTGTTCTTTTGACGATGAACCACTCCAGTACAACAAACTAAAGTGACCTCTACGCTTCGTCCCCAATGCGTAGGGTCGATTCCCGTGTGCTAGAG